>NC_141041.1:25132500-25452500 GCF_052040795.2 Danio rerio | reverse complement strand
CAGTAGACCTACACAATATTAGTATTGATGATTTCCCATATGTTTGTTTTTACCATACCTTTATTTTACATCTACAGAATCGTGAGAAAATTATGATCTTTATTTTAAGCAAAAAAAATTTCGATTCTCGTTTTAGCCAGTATCGTGCAGCTCTAATGTCTAAATTCAAATGATTTATTAAACAGTATTCAAAAACCTGGATAACCTTGAATTTCCATCAAGATTCTGAAGCGCACACCTAATTGACACTTTACAATTCTATTAGGCCACAGAAGGCAGTGCTACTGATGTCCCTGGTTACATGACAACATAGCAAAGGTCATGTAGTATGCCTAAAACTCATTCATACACTGTAAAACCAAATAAATGAAGGTAACTTAAACCATTTGAGAAAACCGATTGCAACAAACCATTCAAGTAAAAAAAAAAAGAATCCTAATGAGTACTGTGAACTTAATCTATTTGAGTAAACGAAGCATTATGAGCACAGTAAAACCTGATAAATGAAGAGAACTCAAACCAACTGAGTACTGTAAAACCCAATAAGTTAATGCAACTCAAACTTTTTGGGTGAAACCCATTGCTACAAACCATTTGAGTAACAAAAACTAGTCTATATGAGTTCTGTGAACTTACTCCATTTCAGAAGTAATGAGGTATTTAATGAACTCATTCAACACTGAGTTCTAAACTCTTTTCAAAACGAGTAAATAACTTTCAGCAAATTTTAAGTTAACTACACTCATTTTATTTAATAAAGTTGACTGTTGGGTTTTACAGTGTAGTAAATACATTCAGAGTACATCCTTATTAATGGCCATATCAAAAGCAGTGTCTACTTCTAAGTGTGTACTGATAAACAGTAGTTGAGTTATTGGGATCAGGACACAGTTTGGATGATTATGAGCACCAAGACCCAACGAGTCTGAAAAATGTGTGAAAACCTCCAGGCTTCAGCTCCATAAACCTTTTTAGGGCTATAAAACGTCCCATTCGTCATGTCTATTCGACTCAGTAAGATGTAAATCTACACTATGAGCCTCAAACTTCCTTTCAGTCAGCAGTCTTTCACACTTCCGCTCTGAAAAAAAAAATGATGCAGCACTGGCATTGTTGTGCATTATGCATGCTTCAGAGTCCTCCATCACATCCACTGAGATCAGTTTCACAGATTTAAACACTCATCTCCCCCAGCAAACAAACACACGCTCCCACACATGCACACACGCAAGAGCTAAGAGGTTAGGGCAGGATAACATTTACAATCCGTAATAATAACATAGCCTATAGCTGGCACTTTAATCACCCTTGAACTCAGCTTAGCCTGGCCTTATTGCAGTTATTACAGAGGTAATTCCAGCCACCGCTGAGAATCTTTAGATTTCATTTAAGACTTTTGGGATGATGCTGAGCGGTGACAATGGCTATCCATCTTTCTAAACACTCCTAATCTTAACGGAGGATCCCAGCCTCCGATTGTGCCGTTGATGGATAGCTCTCTGTTTTTCCCCCCTCCTTTCATCCAGTCTGAAGAGTTTCTGCAACCACAGCAAGCGAGACATGAAGCCAGGTGAACATCTGAGAGATTGTGACTTTAAATGTGTAGATCTGGAAAGTCCTAAATATCCTACTTCAAAAAAAAATGTTGTTTTTAGAATATTTTTGGAATAACAGTTGTGCTGAGTATTACTTTTCTACATTCAAAATGTATCTGATGAAAACATAATAGTTTTGTACTATATATTATATAATTTGATAAATATTATAATATTAATATTAAAATATACATTAATGTTATATTATAAATAATAATAATATATATCAGTACTTCCCATAGGTTTAAAATATACTTGCGGTGGTAGCCAGATTGAGGCCAGATTCAAGATTAAAAATGTATTCTCTCTCTCTCTGTCTCAAGTTTAGGTTGCTTTATTTGCATGACATTTTGTACAGTATTGCCAAAACATTTAATATATGTATAAAAAAAGGCTATGTGATATATTGACATTCTCAAACTAATAAAATATACAGCGAATGAGAAATAAATAACAGACAATATCTCTAAAAATATATAATAATTATAAGAGTGGATTGTTTAAATAGGGCGAATTAGTTGATGAACCATTTCTAATGGTACAAATATATTGCAGCCAGTTTAGATATCATTTTTGTCCCCTCAGAGTATATAGTTTATTAAATAATTAAGTATTTAATGTCCACATTGCAAAGCTCTCATGGCTGTGCATGTGCAGTCAGCTGCAAAGCCAAATGAAAGTGAGTTTACATTCATCCATGCATACAATTAATGACAACTTTCAAAACTGAAAGCCAAATATTGGACATTAGGAGATTTAAAAAACCCAGGCGGACGAATTTGTAAGTGCCAAAAAGGTCTGTGGGTCTTCAGAGCATGTCTGTGGAAGAGTTGACAGTTCTCACGCACACAGAATCAGCTGTAGCCTACGAAACAGGAAAATGAGAGGCAATTTTCCACTATTTAATCGATCACAGATATTTGTTTATCTTGGGCGGATATAAAAAAGCGTAAAAGGATGATAATAATAGAAATAAATATACTTGGGAAGCACTGTATGTGTGTGTATCAGCGATGTTCAAGAGAGCATTACAGGTTTTCTACAGGTTTGAGCAAGTCGAATTTAAGACTTTTGAACCCTTTTTAAGACCATTATGAATGAAATTTCAGACTTTTTTTGTAATGGCCAGTTTTTTTTTTTTTTACTTTCCCATTAAAATTTTTATTTAGTTATTTCTTAGCCACATATTATAAATAATGTGTAGAAACAAGCAAACTCTATATTCAAATATTTTTATTAGCATTGATGCACAACCTAAATTTATGCATAAATACAGAGAACTTTTAAACAAATGTTATTGTAAGGATGTAAGGAGGATCATTTAACTATGTTGGTAAATCCAAGAAAAATTAACAACTGTTAAAAGTATTTGAGACTTACAACGTATTATTTTAGTGAATTTAAGCCAATAAAATTTATTTAATTTAAAATTGAAGACATTTTAAGACCCAGCGGACTCCCTGACATTGGCCTGCATGTTATTCAGTGAAATCTTTAGTGAATCCTGCTAACACAGAGGACATCTGAAAGACTGAACTATTATAAAAGGTGAAAACATTAACTTATTCTCAAGACGGCAGCACAGTGCATTAAGAGCCCGAGGGTGTAAACTTTTGAACTAGATTATTGGTATAAACCGCACTGACATTTTCTTCTGAAAAACATGTAATATATATGATCTTCAAGCAAAATCAGAACAATTGGAATGTTATCATCATCCTATTCCAAAGTTTCTTTTGCATCATCCTGCCTTCTTGAGGATCAGTAAATCTTTCTTAGCTCCACTTCCTTAAACTCAAACTCAAACCGCAATCGTGCATCTTGTTTACTACTTCATTTCAAATTCAGATTCAGGAATGAAATAAAAATGTAAAAGGTTCACTTAAATAGTTTGTGAATGGCACACAGGCCTGCTGCATTATTAACTAAATTTTGCTTCTTCAGTACAACAATTTTATGCAAATTCAGTTGTGACTACATGAATATTTCAGCAGTTATTTTGGTTGTAGAAATCAGTTGCCACCCCATAAATAAGCAGTGTGTGAAAACAGTATTTATATACAGTGTGCACATGCTCACGCACAATCTATTTAGTTCTCATTAAAATGTGATTCACACTCTACTGTACATTTATGTTTGAGTGAGGCTAATGTTTTCATAGCCCCCACGAACATGAATGTGTCAAAACACAGCAAATTGCATCAACAAATTCCCTTTTTTCTACCTCTGAAACAGCTGTAATGAAGTATTTAAAAACTCCACAGAAACGTTTTTCCCCTTCTTTACCTTCCTTCCTCAGCTTAATGCGAGAAGCTTTTAGTCATGCCTCGCAGAACAGATTTGATTGGAGAAGTTTGGCCCTTAGTCATTCACTGGCTTCCACAAGGGAACGCAGGTTTTAAAGGTAACATTGTCATGAATTGCAGTCACAAGATCTACGGTTTAGTCACACAGGCTGAGAGGCACGACTGACTTATCCCATGGGTCCACCATCAGGCTGTCTTTGATCGGGAGATGCAGAGCCTTGTTCTACAGTGAAAAAACCCCTGACATCTTAACTACAACACAGAAAAAAAGATGAATTTTTTATTCAAATGGTGTATCTGCGCTCTAGCTGTATGCACGCTTTGTATGTTGTACCTCAAGCAAGCGTTATGGAGAATCACCACAACAAACAGCAGTTTGAGAATGTTACACACACATACAGAATGCCGATGGACTACAGACAGTGCTTCTAGTCAGCCTGTCATCAACACTAAACCACCACAGTCAGATTAGAACGCAACTACCTCCATCCTCCTAGGCAGGACCTTATTCAAACGAGAGAGACCCAGACAGGGGGAAAACAAGCTTAACTGCTCGGGATTCAAGGTAAACAACTCTCATCCCCTCAGGATTTAAGGCAAAGCTGGCAGTTTTTGTTCTTTGGTGTCCCAGCGTACAGCACCACATTAACAATTAGAGCTGCTTAATGAAAGGAAACTCAATTCGTTTCGATCTGAGAGGATGTGGATGGGACCCGTGGCTTGAAAATAACATATTAGTCATTTTGCTGACACTTTTACCCAAAAGGACTTACAGTAGACTTACAGTACTGCAAAGCTAAAACCTGCTACAACAACCTGCTCTAGTTTATATGGTAGGTTGGCCAGTTGTTGGCCAAATTAAATTCAGCATTAAATGGAGTTTGTGATCATTTTTAATTCCTGATTAATTGTGATGTAAATATAAGTAAAAAATCTGTGTGAATGGCAAAATGTACTTTGATTTTAGGCCTTTCAAGATATCTATTTTTGTTGTTGTTGTTGTTGTTGTTGTACAATATATAGCACCAAAATATATCGTAATAAATTATATAATTGTCATTTTAAGACAATTTTATGCCACCCGTTCTTGTGTGATGGAACTGTACTTTACTAATTATTTTAAAAATGTGTACTTTTACTTGAGGCCAATTTAATGTTGTGCAGGTACTTTTACATGGTCTGTGTTTCTTAAACATGCAGTCACTACTTTATATGTTTATTATTGTCTTGTTTAGGGTGATTTAAAAGGGTAGAAAAAAACAGTGCCTTGCAGACAAAAGTAATCACTCAATCTACTTGAAAAATGCTTGTAAACTTTACTAATTTTGGCATATTTATAGACTTTACTTGATTTTATGGTACTAAATGAACTTTAACGTGGATCCAGTAGATTAACTAAAGAACTTTAGAAAACTTTAATTCACTCGGTTGTGTTATACCTGCTTATTATTGATTATTGAAATTCCATCACACAAACATTGATAATGGCAGAATGACAATATGATAGCATTACAATGCAAGTACACTCTTCCAAAGAACACATAATATTTTATTTTTAAGAATATTTAATTTAATTATAGTCATTTTAACTATTTAATAATTACGTATTGGAATCAAAATGTGAAAACGCATATTTTTAATAAGAACTAATTAATGTTAAGTTAAAGATGCAACGAAAAAGTAACAGAAGCTGCAACAAGGAAATATACTAAAGCAATTTAAAGTAAATACTACAGAGTTGTTTACTGACACTGACACCTCCAATAGAGATCAAGATCTTGCACAAAATTGGCTAAAATGTCACTAGAATTGTTTTTTTTAATGTATGGCTAATATATATATATATATATATATTCACCAAAAAATGATCGAGGTCAAGTCCATGTGTTGTGCGATAGGTCGATATATTGATTATTGTGACAGGCCTATTTAATTTTGTCCATAAGGAATTTATTGAACTATTGTATAATGGTTGTGATTTTGGTGGAACTCATATGATTGACAGGTCATCCCATCCTCATACCAGTAAAACCATCAAAACAAGAAGATATGTTCTTGCCAAAGGAGTAGAAAAGTTATTTTGATGAAAGGTTACAAGGTGATGGGGCAAGAGTGGCTCAGTGGTCAGCACTGCTTCCTCACAGCAAGAGCTGGTCAAGGCTGGGTCAGTTGGCATTTCTGTTTGGAGTTTGCATGTTCTCCCTGTGTTTGTGTGGATTTCCTCTGGATGCTTCAGTTACCCCCACAGCCCAAAGACATGCGGTTTAGGTGAATTAAATAAAACTATATTGGCCGTAGTGTATGTGTATGCATGTAAGAGTGTATGGGTGTTTCCCAATATTGGGTTGCAGCTAGAAGGGCATAGGCTGTGTGAAATATATAATGAAAAAACTGGATAAGTTGGCAGTTCAAGAATATGTAAATATTCCCTAAAAATAGCAATGCCAAGTTTTAGGTTACACTATCCTATAAAAAAACATAAACAAATAAGGTGGCGTGGTGGCCCAGTGGGTTTTGGCATCGCCTCACAGCAAGAAGGTCGCTGGTTTGAGCCTAGCCTGGGTCAGTTGGCATTTCTGTGTGGAGTTTGCATGTTCTCTCCGTGTTCACATGGGTTTCCTCCAGGTACTTCGGTTTCCACTCACAGTCTAAAGACATGCGCTATAGGTGAATTGGGTACGCTAAAATTGTCCACAGAGAATGTGTGTGAGCTAGATAAGTTGGCAGTTCATTCCACTGTGGCAAACCCTTGATTAATAAAGGGATTAAGCCAAAAGAAAATGAACAAAGGAATAAACAAATAAACAAAATACAAACATACATAGATGAACAGAGAACATACAGAGATGAAGAGAGAGAGGCTTGAAAGTTCAATAGTTCAAACTTTTTTAAATTGTAAAAAATTCACACCATTTATATTCTGTTATGTTGAAAGTTAAATGATCATTTTTACACCAAGGCTGCAAGTGCAAAACATCATTTCACTTTTCACAAAAAAAAGAAAAAAAAAAACATTTTTAAGACTTCAAGGTCTGCAGTTTGATTTGTCCACCTCTGCAAAGGTCTGCAAGGCCACATGCTTTGGACTTTTTTTTTTTACTTATGGTTCAAAGTACTTTCTGATATTTGAATTACTGACCTTTATGCGAAAATTGTGAGCAACGCCCCAACTGATGCATGATGGCCTATTTTCAATGAGTAATGGCCTCCCTGAAGCTCTATTTAAAGCGCATCACTGCGGCTCAGGTGGCACATTGTTTACCCGCCATTGAGAGAACTTTGAAAGGCTGTTTACTGTCAGTGTGGTACTGTGCAGTCATTAAAGAATTAAAGCAAGCTTCAATGCCTAAGGAATTAATAGATAAATGCTTCCACGACTAAATAAACAGACACACAAATCCATCAACCATCAGAGACCTCCTGTCATCTTTCACAGTAAGCCAAACATCCCATCTGTAATTAACTCATTTTGGGACAACATGACAGCGAAGAAGAAGAAAAACCCAAAAATTAAATGAAAGGAAAACAACTCAAGAAGATAAGTCGCAACCGAAAGTTTAGAAATTCTTCATTTTTCCCATTTTAATTACTTCATTTAAATTAACCTGTTAGTGAGCGCAATCACTAACAAATCACTAACAAAGAGATATTTTTATCCAAAAGTCAGAATAAAATAAAGACATTGAGCAATACAGTAGAAAAATGAAGATTTATTGGAAAGCGAGCTACAACTGTGGCCCTGGACCACAAACCTATGTTGCATATGGGCATATTTTTGTCAATACCAAACAACACATTTTGAGGTTCAAAATTATAGTTTATTTTGTTTTACAAACATTTTTATGCTTTTTTTAAATGGCAATAATCTTTAAAATATTACGTTAAGACCATCTTCCATTAATATATTTTGTTCCCTATAAATTCCCAACTCTAAATATTTTTGAGTAGTTTTTTGAGTAGTTATGTGCATAGTTAATCATGTCATTTGAACAACTTAACTTTCTGAGTTTTTAGATGTTTTGAACTCTCAGACTACAGATTTACAAATAGTTCTATTTTGACCAAACATTGTCCTATTGCCCTACAAACCATACATAAATGGAAAGCTTATTTATATAGCTGTCGGGCAATGTATACAAAAAAAAATAAGTCCAGGTTCACTTTTTATTGTAATACAACATATATATTTAAGCCAAATGCTAAATGGTATAAGCTATTTACAGTATGATGTTATATATTTAATGACTCTTAACATAAAAATTACAACATTACTATTATTCTCAACCCAGGCTCAATCTGATTACATACCACTATATACATTTCTGGAGAGAGCAAAATACATCCCAGGAGCAGTTTTTTTTTTTTTTTGCAGTTCTTGTTTTTGCGAATCCACCAGAGGCCCAAATTTCTTTCGTGAGTGCCATTTGCGCATACTGTTCTCACGTAACTCTACTAGAGACCGTTGTTGGCTAACTGAATTAGTGATTGACCAACCAACTAATAACCCCACCCTCCCCTTTCCCTAAACTTAACCAATATGGTTTTCAAAAGCACTAATTGACTAGTGCCCATCAATTTCCCTAAACCCAACCGCAGTGTTTTAAAAAGCAATCCAGAACCTTTTTTTTTTTACCACATTTTCAGATTTGACCACAATCTTACCCAGTTATTTATTTGTTTATTTATTTAATTTTTTTTTGTTGCGGTCAACTTCGCTCTGCGTCTCAAGTTCGTCAACGTATATGGCGAGCTACTTAGCAAACTGGTAACTGCGGGAAAGCCAACCATATGGCGGTAAGTAGTCAACTGGTAAGTGCGAAATTCATTATTTCACAAATGCCATCATACCGGCATCATACCGTCCCGTAGCGTTCGTTTTAAACATGAAATGCAGCCATAGGTAGCTTTGGCTACATAATTCATGATCTCCAGAAATGTATATAGGGCTACATTTTCAGAATGAGCCTCTGTTGACTACTCCTGAAATTAATAAACAAACAAGCATCAGAGCATTTTTAATGTAATGGGGATGAAAGGAAGTGGACAATCAATAAATAATGTCAAATAAAAATATCCAGTATACTTTTAAAATATTGTGTATCCCAATTAAAGTAGGTGTTAAAGTGTTTGCAAACGTAAATAAACAGACTTTACACCAGAGGTTATGGGCTGTTCACTCTAACCGGTTAAAAAATACAATTAAAGAAAGAAAGAAACACTCACTGTAACTTCCAGAAAAACATAACTACAGCATAAAATAACACAGGCTTGTTTGATGCAATGACAGCCCTAAACTTCATTGAAGATTTGAAGCACGGCGTAAATATTAGCGAATGAGGGAAAATTTGACAGGAACACGCTCTCTCTCTCTCTCTCATCTGAATGGTAAAAGTAGTCAAAATGCATTACAATCAGTTTCTTGTTGATGCACCTGCAGAGGTGCAATTTAACCAGGAGGCCTCGGCTCTGCAGGAAGGCTGTGGAGGAGTAGGGGGGTAATGAGCTCGGTGCAATTCTCTCATTATCACCATGTCTGTTCTCCCATCTCCATCCTCGCATGCTAAACTGTCTCAGCCATCAATCATCTTTATGGTCTATGGGGGGATTCATTAGGCCTGTTATACTTGCAGATGGAGTCAAAGATGAGATCCCCCCACACTCAGATGAAGTTTTAAGAGGGCAGAGGAGGTGGAAAACAGGTTATTTTGATATGTGAAACATACGCCTAAACATCCAACTATTTAGCTACTGGAGAGGAAGTGCAGACATGGAAATAGCATATGACTCAAAGTGCTAAAAAAAAAAAGCAATTGTCATCATATTTACAGAAGCTGCATTTTTCCAAATGATTTGGAGACATTTAATAGGGATGGGATTTGTTTTTCTCTTTAAAAGTAAGTCAAAAAAGCCAAACACTCTAAACTTATCAAGCGGTTTCAAATATTTTATAACTTCTCAAGGCCAGTTTGACTAAAAGGTAATACTTGAAGGTAGAGTCAAAAAAGTTCCATCATCTTCAAATATGTAATAAACTGTAACAAATAGCACGGTTGAACATTAAATGTAAATAGTAGTTCTGCAGTAGCTCTGCAATATTATGGCAAAATCAACATTACTCTTACAGTTATCAGTGTAATTAAACAGAATGTGTATATAACATTTCTCTTTTTTTTTGTCTTTGAGGAAATTCTTAGTCATAATTATAGCCAGATGGAATCTGCGGACGTTTTTTGCTATTTCTGCAGAATTATTTTTTGAGTATCATAACTAAAACCTTAACACAAATACTAGCTACTTAATACAAATACTTTTAATAAATAAAATAATAATAATACTTAATAATAATATACTTTTAACTTATTTAATGTTTAAAATGCAAATCTAATTAGATTCACGTTATTTGGTAAACAAAGCAAGTCTCTAATGTAAGACAGAAACTATTACTTTACAAACTGCATTTTACATAAATCAGATGAACTAACAATTCATATTAGTCTTAATATGATTAATATGATTAATTTAAAAACTGAATAAATAAAGATTTACACACATTTACTCAAGTAAATAAACAGAAAAAATAATGGGCTAAAAATCTGCTGAAATCTGCAGAATTCTGCGCACGCAGATTCTGTGTGGGCCTAGTCATAATCTAAAAACAAACAATCATATAATTTTTTTTTAATCAAATGTTATGCAGAAATGCATGATTCAGACAGTGAGCACAATCATGCAACAAAACTGAAAAGTGGTGACTAATCAGAAATAGCTCTGATTGGCTACTGTGTTGAAAAGCTCAACAGAAACGTGGTGTGATTATTTGTAATAACTGCTCATAAACACTCCTGATTGGCTACTGTGTCCGTAAGTTTAACAAAATAGTGTGATTGGTTATAAAGCTGCTGATAGTTAGGTCTGATTGCAAATTTCCAAAGGAAAAAAAAGCAATTCAAACACAATCCCTGCCCTGCTCCTCCTGAAACTGACCTCATAAAATATAACAACAAGATTCGCCCCGCCAAACGATATTTTGAACCATTGTTGGGCAGTAGCACATAGCCATTTGGGGTTTTCATCCGCCACCTTATGGACATTTAGAGTATTGCATTCTGATTATTTTTACTTTCGTTTTCTCTGTGTACTTTATCGAGAGTAACACACATGCATATTATGTTTGAAACTGATTTAAACGTTAAAACATTTGCCCATATGTGCTCAAGTTTTGCTAAACCTCTGTTTGTGTAAATATTCAAGGGTTTTATACCGCCTGTATTGTGTTGTACAAACACTTCTTCATTGCTTACACAATATGCTGGTGGTGTAACAAATATGATATTTTGCTAATATTCAATTCAAACTGTCTCATTTAATACATTTTCCTAATATGCGAATTAAGATTTGTATAAAAAACTATGTACATTAGTAAAACTGTATGCTGGTTGAATTTAAATTGAATTTAAAAAAAGAAAAAAAAAAGACTATAGATGCTATTGGGACAATACAATTGGTTAGGACAGAAAAATAATAGTAAATATTTTTATTATCCCTATTATTTGTTGTATTTTTACATCACGTTAAACCACCCCTTCAATATATAAAACAAAAAACAAAAAGCTGGAATTTTGACTGTGGAACAATGACTGAGTGTGTGTCTAATGCTTGGCCATTCACACAACATCCACAGACATATTTCAGCAGCTGAGTGGCATGATAAACATGCTGATTTGCATTATCACTGGTGACAGGTGAATGCTTGAAATATAAATGTCATGCCTGTTGTCCTAAGATGCATCAAATACATAAGGTTTCCACTTTTTTTCTTGTGCTTGAATGTTAAAACAGCCCTCCTATGAATAGTCAGTCACTGAAATGGTCCCCTGCCAATTTGATCTTGAGACCCCTGATTTTAACAGTAAAACCCAGTTCATTTCCAGACCTGACTGGAGACAGAGAATATAGAAAGAAGCATGTGGCTGCACTGAATATACATTTTAAGAGAAGGAACTTCAAAATGTGTGATTAACTCTGAACCGGGATCAGTAGCAAGAGCCCTGCAGGCCTGAAACAAAGAGAATCCATTGAGTCATGTGGAGACAGAACTACTGTGTCACTGAACTACCTTTACTCAGGTTCATCTGCTATCCCTCGAACCAGAGCCAAAAATCTCCCTGCTGGATGCAGCTTCAACCGAAATCAAACTGAGCAACGTTTCATTCTGAATTTGCATTTGCTTTGAAAGGAAATGCAAGGAATGATACACTGGGAAAAAAACTTGACAAGACAATGTTATTTTCCAAACTTTTGCAGAATGGTTGAATTACTGTAAAAATATTTTATAAAAAATAAATAAAGGTTCTATAAGAAAAGTATATTAGAGTATTAGCAGTGCTCCAATCAGGATTTTTAGTACCGATTGCTTGTCATGTTGATAGGACAGAGTACCGATTCTGATGCTTTAGGCTTTATAATGCATAAAGCACATTTTCCCTATACGTATAATACTTAAGTGGAGATCTCTCCAAACCCAAGAGAATAAATTAATAATATAATTAATATACTCCCTTAAACACATCTCTTATAACCATTATAAGTAAGTATTTATTATAAGCATATTATAAGTAATTAATTATAAGTATTTAAAAATAATTATAAGACTAACAGTGCAATTTGGAAACATTGCAAATCATGTCTCAATCTAGAAAAAAATTGGAGTGCATATTTTATGCATAAGAAATTAAAATGCAAAGCTATAAATCCATGACTTTTTTACTAAAAACAATAGGCCTATAAACTACTGTTTATTGAAATATGTAAACTACAGGAAATTATATTATCAAATATTCCTCTCAAAAATATAAATTTTCAGTTTTTTTAATGTATCTAATATTTTCAGCCAGCTTTTAATGAACTTATTATGACTTATGCAATATTGTCAAAAACAATCTTTCGTATATGTAAAAAGGCAGGATCATTCAAATATTTTACTCATCTCCAACTAACACAAACACTTGCAATCGGTTCATGAGATTGGCCAGATCAGTGAGAACCGATAAAGTCATTAAATGTGATCAATCGGAGCATCCTTATGGAGTTTATATACAGGTTGTTAAGAGCAGTGTTTCTCAACCACATCCCTGGAGAATCACCAGCTCTGCACATGTTCCATGTCTCTTTAACCAAACACATCAGATCATCAGCTCATTAGCAGAGACTGAAAGACCTGTAATGGGTGTGACAGACGTCCAAAACATGCAGTGTTGATGGTCCTCCAGGAATGTGGTTAATAACACTGGCTTAGGGTATATTCTACAAGAAAATAATGTTTTTAGTTATTTTACTTCAAAATGTCACATTGAATTCAGTGAGTTTGAAAATTTACTGTCATAAAATTTTGAGTTCTGTGATTTCTATTATGCAAACTTCCTTCATAAGGAATACAACAGAATAATAATAAAAAAAACACTGTTGTGCACAGCTTATCTGGCCAAAATACAAAATGATTATTTAACTTGTGCTCATTTGATTACCTCAATTTTGTTAATGAATTTGTATTAATAAATAAATAAATAAGCTTAAATGTGTTTTAAAAAAAAAATTTAAAAATAATTCAGAAATAAAAATGAATAAATAATAATAAATTCAGTAATATTAAAACAGAAAATATTTTGACAAAACTAAACGGAAAATTAAAATGGATTAATACGAAATGAAAATGGAAATGGAATTCACTACAGTACCGATACAAAAGTCCCTCAGCACAATTTCCAAACAAAATAAATAAAAAACGTTTATTGGAAAAATACAGAAGGAAAGTATAAGCCTGAGATACTACAAGTTTTGTTTAGAAAACTATATAATACAATACTTTTTTGTTCAGTTTTAATAATCAATTGAATTTTGATTCAAATCAAAAGTGTGCAAATGATTGTAGCAGGATAAATCTTCAATGGTCATGTGACCTCATTTCTGGAGCCTTCTCCCAGACATGATTTAATATGATATAACAAGGCCGCCGCACTAACATTTTGGCTAGCATCTCAAGTAGTGTTACGCAACACCATGTGCACACAGAATCTGCTCCAACTCCAAAGCTACATCTCCAGCAAATCCTAAAAATACATTTATTTCAGAATATATCTACACACACACACACACACACACACACACACACACACACACACACACACACACACACATACACACACACACACACACACATACACACACACGAAAATCCCATTGAATAAAAAATTCAGGTGCACAGAAACAGAAGGGCCAGGAGGCTGGTCCATTCCCAATCCAATCAGTGCAGTGTACTCATTTCCTGAGATTTATTTCGCGGTGGTAATGAGCATGGTGCTGCTGGTGATCAGAACAGTGCTGAACACAACAAGCTTTACAGTAGGTGGTGGAGATCAAGCCAGCTTTTATATGTGGTAGGCAGCTAAATATGGAAACAGAACGGCTGTGTTCTGCAAAGTGCCAAAAAAGGCAGTTACTACATAAACATGCACCCTCATAATACGATTATAATGGGATTTTAGCAATATTCTGCCATTTTCCCTCCTCTCCGAATCACTAAACTGTCAATACAACTCGTTGCACACAGTTTCTGCTGTGTAAATTCATCCAGACACTGCACAAATAAACTGATTTACTTATTTGGAGAAAGCACCATTTACCAGCTGCATCACAGTGATTGTGCTGAACTGTGAAGACCATGCATTTGTTTCATTTGAGAAAGACATAAAAGATGAACTTGTGTTAGAAATGTATTTATGACAGAGGACACGGTTGCTCATGCCTTTTGGCCTCTGTCCCCTACTGAACAGATTCTGGACCAACATATTTAAATGGTACTCCAAGGCATATAATACACTTTTTTGCCAGATGCAGAACTTGCTATCTTTGGATTTCCACAAAACACATCTTCTTTCCCTCAAACAGTGCAAGACTCTTTAATGAAAGGCATGGTGGTGGCTAAAAAAACTATTGCTTAATAATTGGAAATCCCTGTTACCCCCCTCATTCCAGAACTAGATTTCTGATATGATGTCTGTTATTCAGATGGAGACTCAGAGTTTTATGGACTAGCTCCACGAGAAAATGATTGACTACCTGGGGTCAATTTCTTGATTTATTTGACAAATATACATCTCAAGAGCAATCCACTGACCCCTCTGAGGCTTAAACTATACACCCTCTCTAGTTTTGATTGTATGTTTTGTGACTATGATGTGTTTTTTTATGTTTGTTTATTTTGTCGCTTTTCTTTGTTGTTTTCTTTATTAGTGTCTTTTGTTTGTCTGAGCATGAGCCAATGTTTGTTCTTGTTCTGTGTGTGTACATATATATAAAAATACTTAAAATAAAGTGAAAAAAGAAAGAAAGAAATGTAATTACGGAATTGTGCTTTTTTGAAATACTTGTTATGTGTATAACATAAAAATAAGGTAAACATAAACACAGCCAATAGCATCAAATCAGAACAATGAAAGTTGTAAAGACGCTTTCTCATGCCAGGTAAACATTTTAACTGATCATTTGAAATGATCGCATTATCGGTGAACAATTGATATCAAAGAAAGTAAATTAAATCAATCAATCAGATGATCAATCACTAAAGGTCTAAAAAGAAGCACAATGTTGATTCTTTAATGCTAATGCAACCATAAAAAGTAGTATCATTTGTTTTTGGACAGCGGACAAGCTTTTGGCTTTTGTGATATAAGAAAAGTTTGATATTTTATAGCATGCATCGATGAATTTGCTCTTCAGTGTTTGAACCCTCAGTAATGATTTTAAATCACACTGAACTGAGCTAAACTGAACTGACCTGAACTTAAACACTAAAAACTATGACCATTTATGTGAAGCTGATTTGACACAATCTACATTGTAAAAGCGCTATACAAATAAAGCTGAATTGAATTGAATAATGCGATATTTAATTTGCAATACAATATTTTTATAAGATGTTATGACCAGCATGTTTCATGCTATTTAAAAGTAAAAGAAAAAGAAAAATCACAGTAAAAAGAAAGCATCATTACAACATTACGACACTTTTAAAGGCTGCACTAAACAGAAATTTTAACGAAGCCAACAAATAAAAATAACTAAAACAAACAGGCACTATGCTCCACTGCTATAGTTTTATCAACCTGAACACATCAAGAACAATCAGGGAAATAAAAACACTTGAAAATATGACAGCAATTATCAGGGTTCAAGCACAGTTGTAGTGAGACCAGGTGGTTGAAGCATGAACATTTTCATGCTTCTTTAGAACTGTTATATGTGCAATTTCTGAGAAATGATGAGTGAAACACTGTGCAATTAACAAGCGCTTACACACAGGTAAAATGCAATATTTCCACACAGTGCCACCTTGGACATAATCACTGCATGCCATTTTTTATGTCAGTTTAATCAGCGCTAACATGTGGCTAAACTACACATTTATTTTCAGTGACCTAGGATCGAGCATACATACAGTATGCTTTATAAGTTTAGTGATGTTATCTCAATCCGTTCAAGAGATAAGAAGATATTTGTAAAAGTGGTCCAAGCCATTTTGGAGTTTTTACCATCCTGTAGTAAACCTGAATAGAAACTAGGGCTGCACAATATTAGAAAAAAGGACATTGCAACATATTGTACTTATGTTGCTATATTTCCAAAGATGATTGAAATAGCTCTATTTGGAAAGAATTCATCATTTTACATTGTAATCATTTTGTGGGGAGTGTGTATGGACTGTGTTTATTATAAAGAATACTAAACAAATGACAAGCATAAATGAATACAATAGATCAAAGACATGAAATAGACAGTGCTTTGTGTATTAAAGTAAAATGCAAAATAGCAATGTAATGTGATCAAACAAGTCTTGGCAACTTACTATTTTCGGACTACCTGATCACTTTAAAAAAAGGAAAATGACTATTGGACTCTTCTAACAACTATAAAAAAACTAAAGCCTTCTTGCAGGACTCCCAGAGTTTATCAAGATTCTTTGGATTCATCTCCAATGCCTCCTCCATCTTACCTCAGACATTCTCAATAATGTTTGTTTCTGGTGACCGGGCTGGCCAATTCTGGAACACCTTGACCTCCTTTGCTTTCAGGAACTTTGATGTGGAGGCTGAAGTAAGGAGTGCTATCCTGCGGAGGCAATTGCCCTCTCCTTTGGTTAGTAATGTAATGGGCAGCACAGATGTCTTGATACCCTAGGCTGTTGAAGTTGCTCACCACTCTGAAGATCTCGCACGCCCCCATACTGAATGTAACCCCAAACCATGATTTTTCCTTCACCAAGCTTGACTGACTTCTATGAGAATCTTGGGTCCCTGCGGGATCCAATAGGTCTGCAGTATGTGTGATGATTGGGATGCAGTTCAACAGAAGATTCATCAGAAATATCTACCTTCTGCCACTTTCACAAATGATCAACTAGAAGTCAAGTCATTATTTGTTGCAGTCACAACTGGGATAAACGACAAAGCTTTTGTCAGGTGGTGTATTGTGATATGTTTATTGCCATATGTTTATTGTGATATGCACATTTGTGTTATTTCGACAATTCTGATATATTAGACAGCCCTACACTGGACTGTTTCCCTTTTCCACAATTTCATTCACAACCTGGCTGACTAAAATACAGAGGAAAAAAGACAGAACTCCAAACAAATTCTTCATTTCCTTTTTCCACTAATGCAAAACAAAAAACTAATGCATGGTCTTCACAGCTGAGTACAATCACAGTGATGCACACTGGTAAATGGTGCCTCCCCCCTCAGAAAAAAAAAAAAAAAAAAACGAAAGCTGAATCCGATGTCAGGCAAGATACAAAAGCCATCTGTTTATTCCCAACCCGTGATGACTTGGAAGAAAGCACTGAGCTGCCTTTGTGTTTGCTCTGTCTACCTTTACGTATAGCCTTGCTACAAAAGAGAACATATGATCATTAGCCAAAAGTCAGAGCGGCAAAGTTCATGGCTGATTGACCCTTTTAGCAGTAGTAATTAATAATGACATTGGGTCTGGCATCTGCACCCCAGAGTCGATTGTGTTTCTGAGTCAATCACTCAGGGCCCCAAGTCATTTCAACTGGCAGCTCTCCTGGGGCTTTTTGCCTGCACTAATGGGCCAACCTTGTAGTCACCAAGTCATAATCCTATCAATAATAAAACAGGAGCTGCATCTGTGAAAGCGCATCCCTCTTCATCGCTCTTTCCATTTTCTCAAATAAGCTCCTGTGAACCTCCCATCCACCTTGAGTTTCCCCCTCCATCTCACACCCTTCCCAGCCAAAAGAGCTCTTTAATTGTGTGTGAAGGAGTTGGTTTGCCAGCTTTGGTTTTATGCAGATTTGCCTGATACGTTTTCTGCACTGTTAACCCTTACTGTAGATTATGCAGTAAATAACTGTAAAATAGGCAGTGTTTAGCTGTAATGGAAAAAAACAGTATTTTACTGTAAAAGGAGCAGGATTTGTATGAAATTCTGTAGTGCAAAGAATAAATTACAGTTATTTACTCTATGTACCATTACAGATATTTACTGTGATAATAAATGGTAAATTACTGTTCAACCATTACTGCCCCATCCACTCTGATGCTTTAAGTTGCTATTTTATATTTATTTTATCTCTGTGTTTTCTTTGGTTCCTTTTATGTTTTTAACATTGAGTATCAGGAGTCAACCAATGCCACAGAGCTTATTAAAAGGTAAGTGTAAGATATGGACGAAATGCATTTAAAGGCAAAAATATTCACACAGAGCAAAGAAATTGTCACAATAATTTTTATAACTTTGTTTACTTTTTCTATAATTAATCTAATTTAATTGCCTAGTTTGGCCTATAGTTAAGATTTTAAATCACACTTTCAACTGAATATTAGTATTTTGCTAAATAACTAGTAAAAATGTGTTATTTAAAAAATATATATATATCTTAAACAACACGCATATACATTTTTGCAGAGACTCAATTAATTTGTCTGGAAAACTGGCAAGTAAAAGTGCCATTAACAGTTTAAAGGCTTTCCTAAATAAATGTATAAATCATGATATTTGTTGTGTTTTTTATTATTACTACAGATTTGGAACAACATGAGAATTAGATTATTTATTTATTTATTTTTTCTATGGATGAAGTTTATATTATAGTATATTTTTATTGTTTTTATTAAACAATATGTGCATAACTGTGATAAATGTAGGCAGTTGCTTTGAAAATATGCTATGTACCAGGGGTGTCAAACTCCTGGAAGGCCACAGCCTAGTAGAATTTAGTTCCAGCCCTGCTTCAACACACTACCTTTACATTTAGTTTGATCAGGTGTGTTTAATTAGAGCCAGGTGTTTGATTTGTTTACTGCTGAGTGTGCTCTATTCTCTGTCCATCAATTCAGATGTTGAGTCTGATATGTTTTAGGCTTTAAATAAGAATCTACAATGAGTAAGTAAAATGTGTTAAAATGTTTTTGAGGGTTTATAAAATAAGGCTGTGTTTTAAGTTATATTGTTGTTATCTTGAACTGTGTACTTGAAAGCTACATTGTTAGCTAGTTAGCCTCTCCTCTTCTTACATTACTTTTGTTTAAGTATATGTATTTATTGGATATTGCATACTGCCATAATGTACAGATGCTAACAGTTGTATGTATCTTTCTGGCAACTAAGCCACAATTAAATTCCATCATCTCAGTAAGGTAACATGTGCACATCATCACAGGGAATCACAAAAACATGATACACAAAGCCATCCACACACAAAAGCTCCACTGTCCGGTCCCAGGTTGTGAGTTTGTTGCTAAGTATTTTTAAGAGCTGTGTTTCCATCTATGAATTTATATTTGAAACAATAAAAAAGTTTGTTGTCATGAGATAATTAAAACAATAAAAGATTGGATCCTTTGGTTTTTCGGTGTTGCCAACTTTATTTTTGTTTTCTATAATTATTTTAAACTTTTTGAGATTTGACAGAGCTTTTAATTATTAAAAACTTTAAAATTTAAAATAATTATTTTGTGTTTTTTGCTGTTAATTTTTTTATTTTTTTATTTTTTTTTTTTTTTGCATGGTCAGCATTGAGGAGAGAGTAACACATTTCACTGCAGCACTTTGTGTGTGTGTGTTTATTGGATATGTGATTGTGATAAATGTTAGCAGTTGCTTTAAAAGTATGCTATATACCAGGGGTGCTTAATCCTGTTCCTGGAGATCTACCTTCCTGCAGATTTCAGTTGCTACCCATATCAAACACACCTAAACCAATGAATTAGGACCTGAACACCACGTGATAATTACAGGCAGGTGTGTTTGATATGAGTAGCAACTGAAATCTGCGGGAACGTAGATCTCCAGGAACAGGATTAAGCACCCCTGCTATATACCATGGGGTCAAACTCCAAGTTACTGGAGAACTGCAGCGCAGCAGAGTTTAGTTCCCACCCTGCTTCAACATTACCTGTAGATTTCTAACGAGCCTTAATTAGTTTTATCAGGTGTGTTTAATTAGAGTTACAGCTTAAAGTCCCGGTCACACTGAACTTTTCTCCCTATAGACTTCCATTCATACGCATGTGAATGCTGCAGACCTGGAATGCATGCTCATGTGACAAATTTTACAGTTTGCAGCATTGGAAAGTTCAAGTTTGGAGAACTCTGAACTGCGAAATCACATCATGTGATTGCTTGAGACAAATCAAAGATCAAACCATGACCTCTCTAAACAAAAATTATGGACCAGTTGCTTGCTTTTTCAATCTCTAAATATTTTGTTTAATCCCACTCCTTTTCGCAGAGCCATGTGACAGAATTTTGCATGCTTAAACGTTAATTTGACTGCAGCCTTGCTGTGCAGACCTGTGGCTCTCAGTAATATGTAAGATGATATTTATGTCTGCTGATTTCTTAATTTTGTTATACATTTTCTGTTTTATATTTGTTTGCTGCCAAAACAATAAAATAAATTTGTCAGAATTTACAACTTAATTAATTTAAAGAATTAATAACAGGTAAGAATACTAATTAATTTTAGTAACACCTTGACATACTATTGTGTATGCAGTATAATGCTGTGAGTTGTAACAGTACAGTTATTAACTGTACACAGTTTCCAGTTAGTTACCACTACTGCTCTATTACAGTAATTAACTGGCAACACTGTTGCCAGCTACTCACTGCAATGGTACGGTTACAGTAAACAACTGGCAACACTGTTGCCAGCCACTCACTGTAATGGTTCAGTTTCAGTAATTAACTGGCAACACTGTTGCCAGTTACTTACTGTAACCAAACTTTTACAGTGAGTAGCTGGCAAAAGTGTTGCCAGTGTTCTACTGTAAAAAAGCCTGGTAAGGTCTAACAGTGTGCATGAACTAGCAAAAGGAACCGTGGATGTCATCTAGAAACCTCATAAAAATGTGTAGCTTGAAAGTTCAGCCATTTTAACAGCCAAAACAAAGACATTTTTAATGTTAATGTGAACAAATAGTCGTAAAAATGAACATTCTGATCATTTTATATATATTCTATTCAAATCGCACAGAGTAAAATTTAATGATCTCATAAATGTTAGATGCGTCAGTGATCAAACGACAACACTTGGGTTGTCGCAATACTAAAATATTTAGAAGGTGATACCAATTCCATACTCCAGCTCTCATTCATATGCCCGATTTACACGGGGCTTCAACGTCAACACTTGACAGGGGGTGTGTCTGACGTTGCTGATGCGATTGTTACACCAGAATCAGCCAATGAAATTAGTCAGCAATCGGCTACTGTCTAAGCTGGTGTAATTGCATACAGCGATCTGATCGACTGACTGACTTGAGAAAGTCACAACTTCAGCTGCGAGCAACGCCACTGAAGGGGTGCCAACAGACCCACAATTCAGTTCGGCAACGTGAAAGTCAAAGTGAATAGGAACAGGAATGACACCCCTTGTAAATAGGCCGTTATTCTTTCAGCACAATTTTTTTTTAACTAAAAGTAAAAATTTTAACTGTAATATTAATTTTTATTAATTTTATTTAAATTTATTTAATTTTATTTAATTTAATTTAATTTTATATGTATTATTATAGTATTCTTAACATTTCTATTATTGTTAAAATTATTTAAATAACAACATAAAAAATACTAACAATAATTCAGGAAGAAAAATATATAATGTTAATTTATGTTAATATATAGTGTTAATTTGGTCCATAGCTGTTTTTATGTATTTAAATACACATTGTTTTTTTATTATTTTATATTATCATTACTTTTAGTTGTGCACAGATGTAATTGATGTGCTTTATTATTATTATTATTATTATTATTATTATTATTATTATTGTTGTTGTTGTTGTTATTATTATTACTACTACTATTACTACTACTATTACTACTACTACTAATAATAATAATAATAATAATGATAATAATAATAATTAAGCAAATCAATTACATCTGTGCACAACTTAACTGTCCAATTTTTAATATTGATTTAAAAATGTCATTTAATATTCAAGTACAATTCAATTAATCTAAATGTAATAATTAAATAAATAAAGTTTTATGGTTAGACCATTGAAGAAGAAGTGGGACCAGTCAATATAATAATTCCTAACATCAATACTCGTGAAATGCTGTCAAACTTAATATACACAGATTGCTTGACCTGAAAAGAGTTTTAGAGCACTCTCCATAGTAATACTCCACAAACACAATGTTATTCACACCAACTGTAAAAACCCAGCAACGACACCCCTGATAGGTGTCCCTCAAGCCTTTTTGAAATTCTGACCAGGTGCCTCAACACAGGTAATGTCTTTCTCTCCATCTATTCTCACAAAGACTGAGCAATCACACTCGGCGAAGAATAAACATCCCTACCCTTCTTTGTTACCACAGTTTAGACACAGAGAGCCTGGGACAAGCACAATAGAAGTCAAATGCCTTTTGTACTTGCCGAGACGAGGCACTGTTGCTATCAGCCCTGCCATCACCATCCCTGGATCTGAGAACACTGGGAGTCATTATAGAACCAAAGGGAAGCCTAATAGACTGACTGACAGATATGAACTTTCAAAGACCTAAGGGGTGAGGAAGAAATCAAAAAGCATGGCAGAACAATGCTGTTTGCCTGCATGGATTTTGAAGGAGTGCAATCGGATGGAGATCCAACAATGAGCGAGCTGTGGAATAACAGCCTTTATTGAGGACTATAACACTGGAACATGGGTGATTGGGTGTGTGTGACTTTGAGAAAGCCACACACACTCAATAGTCACGTAGCAGTAGTCACATAGCAGATTAGATTATTTATTAAATATTAAAGGATAACAAGATGGCGACACAGTGGGGCAGTAGTTAGTTCTATCGCCTTACAGCAAGAAGGTCACTGATTCGAGCCTCGGCTGGGTAGGTTGGCGTTTCTATGTGGAGTTTGCATGTTCCCCCTACATTCACGTGGGTTTCCTCCGGGTGTTCCGGTTTCCCACACAGTACAAAGATATGCGGCACAGATTAATTGGGTAGGCTAAATTGTCCATAGTGTATGAGTGTGAGTGAGTGTTCATTCCGCTGTGGGGACCCCAGATTAATAAAGGAATTAAACCAAAAAGAAAAAGAATAAATGAAAAAAGCATAACAATATTATTAAATATTACTGAAAATAAAATTATTTATACAGTGATGACCATATTATTTTACATTTTAGTGTTCAGTTTCTATATTTGAATACCGTAAGACTTCTTAGAAAACCATAAAGCACTGTTTATTTTATTTTTATTTTTGCTCTGTGGAATTTGTATATGCTTTTAATTTATCATATTTTATGTTAATACAGTGCATAGAAAAAGTCTTTATCACTTCAGTCAATCTATATTAATGAAATCTTCCCAAATTGAGCTATTTAAATCATCTGGTGAAATTATATTGATATCGCAATATATATCACAGCAAAGCAAAATATTGAAATGTGAGATCTTGCAGCCCTATAAAAACAATTTTAAATTAACTATATTTTAAAAATGCTTTTTTTTTTCATGTGCTGGCATACCTGGACTTTCAGCATAATTACTTCAGTCTTTAGTGCCACAAGAGCCTTCAGAAATTTCTAATAGGCTCAAAAAGCATTTCTTCTTCTTCTTCTTCTTCTTCTTCTTCTTCTTCTTATTATTATTATTATTATTATTATTATTATTATTATTATTATTATTATTAAAATTAAAAACAAATTGTGTAATTTTATTTTTCAGCAATCTTCGATGAATAGAACAATAAAAAAACAGAATTTATTTGAAATGTAAATATTGTATTTTTTAATAAATAAATAAAAAGTTGTATTGTAATTGTATTGTATTGGCTGTAATTAATGCAGTATTAATTAGACCCCCAAGTTTTTCATGTTTTTTTTTATTTATTTGGTATACAAAATTTACTGATTTTGTGGTGGTAATTCAGGTAAATCCCAGTAATTCCCAACAATTTTGTGATGAAAAAAAAAAAAATTTCATATAAACAATATTTATATTCAATATCACACGAGTAGCAGTGCAATATGGCTGTATATCGGCATTGGTGGGAGGCGTGCGATGCCTTAGTGCCCCCACCAGTGCCGATATACAGCCATATCGCATTGCTACGAGTGTGATATTGCGTTTATACAACAGTTTGGTGACATAATTGTGTATATAAAAAAAAAATCAAGCATGGAGAGTCTTAAAAACCCTTTTGTATGAGGAACTACTTTCTTCCGCATTGGATTCAAATCATAAACTGACAGTTAAACAGCTGTTAAAACAGTTAAAAGCATC
This sequence comes from Danio rerio, assembly GCF_052040795.2. Classification (NCBI taxonomy): domain Eukaryota; kingdom Metazoa; phylum Chordata; class Actinopteri; order Cypriniformes; family Danionidae; genus Danio; species Danio rerio. The sequence continues at coordinate 25,427,780 of NC_141041.1, read as the reverse complement.
TTTTAAACTTTAGATCTGTAGTGGCTTCTTTTTGCTGGGTGTATGTGTGCGGAGTAATACACAAAGGGTAAAGAGGCTGTAGGAGTTCTGACTTTCAGCCAATCAGATTTGAGGACCAGACAGAACTGTTGTGTGTGTGTTTGTGTATATATATATATATATATATATATATATATATATATATATATATATATATATATATATATATATATATATATATATATATATATATACATATAAATGTTCAAATATTCAAGTTATTTATACTATGTTGAGATGATGTTTTTTGTGATTATTTTGCGTTTAATTGAGAATTTTGCTGAACTTTTTGTTGATTTTGCCTTGAATTTAGCGATCACGGAATCACGAAAATCTAGGGGGTCTAATTAATATCTTTTTTCCTGGTAGGAATAAAATATTCTTACTGACTGTAAACTTAATTACAAAAAAAAAAAAGCATTCTACTTCAAGAAACAAATCAATAATTATATCTTTTTAAAAAGAACAACATGACAAAAAATATAGTCCCACTTTATATTAAGTGGCCCTAACTAATGTGTGTCAAAGACTTGAAGTGCATTTAGATAAAGGTTCCGATCAAAGAGGATATTAATTCCTACATCATGTTGTCGGCACGCTAAAACATAATCAATCAATCAATCAAACAATAAAATAAATGAATGAGGAAATAAAAGCCCTGACTTTCTACCTGCCTGACAATTACTCAACTACCTTGACCCATCTCGAGAACGAGAGCTCAGCGAAAACATGACACCAGCAATCTGGCTGCGATTTTGGCTCCAGCAGGTTACCATGCATGCCGTTCAATTAGCTGGAGAGCGCACACTCTTCCGGGCCCAAATGAAAGCAGACTGTGGTGCATTAGGGGCACTTGCTCTCCATCTGTGAGACAGAACAGAGATGCATACGCAGTGATGAGGAAAGGCTCCGGTGGCTGAGTAGGGCCTCTGGTGCCCAGCTTTTACGCTCAGCTGTTTCCATGCTAATTGCCCAACAAACAGAAGGGCTCAAGCCTCGCCCTTGCACACACCAGGGCCCGGAGTGAGGCGGCGATTTATGGTGCCTGTCTCGCTGATGGCACCAGAGTTTGACAGCAGTCCATTAACCACTGCAGAAAGGTCCAAAACTGCTACCAACAACGTTCTCCGCTCCCACTGGGGCCCTGCTGAGATGTGGAACACTGTAAATACTACAGACACATGCTAATGAGAAGCACTAAAGTTTAAACAGCGGATGTCAGCTTTTCTTCACATTTCGGTCCCGCTCAAGTCGTGGGAAATGGGATAGGACTAAAAATCAATGAGAATGCGATTTTAGCCTATATTCTCATGTGTACTGTATGTCCTGAAGAGCACATTAAATTCAGACTCCTTTTTTTATCTTATAGGAATAATGTGACACTTGCCTACGATTGTTTCTTTCTCTCTCTCTTGCCTTGTGTTTCATTTTCCCAATCACACTTGTAAATTTAATTGAACATAACAGGGTATACCTGTCAGTCAAAAGGCCTGTCACCATCGTGTTCAAGCAAATCCGCAGTGCCGATGCCACCTAATGGAAAATGACGGATTCGTCTGTACCTCTGATAAGCAACATCACAAACAACTCCATAAACTGTGTTCACAGATCCCTGGAGCACAGTGGCGCTTGATACCATTATGAGGGAGTAATAAACATTAGCACCAGACCTGTGGTTAGTCCCGCAGGAGATGAGATAAAGCCATGGACACCAATGTTTAGCAACTGAAACCTCATATTAAATTTATAAGTCATTACAGCAGCTAATAGCAAACGCTAGTGACTCACAGCTACTGCTAAATCTGTGTCCAATGACCTCTGATTGTGTTCTCACTTTATAGCCTTAAAGATAATTAAACTAGCCATCTGATGCTGGAAATGCATCAACAAGGAGATGCTTTTGCACTGATTTCCTATTTGTCTCTCCTCTTTTTAATAAATTCATGGAAATTAATATATCTGATTGCTTTTCAGTGGCTTTATACGGTGCTTGTAGTGCTTATGCCTCTAGAATTTCCTTCATTCTTTCTCAAAGATGCAACAAGACACCAGAAACATTCTTCAGAAATTTTGGTGCATTTTGACATGACAGTATCACACGGCTGCACATCTATGAAGCGAATCTCCCGTTCCAGCACATCCCAAAGGTGCTTATTGGATTAAGATCTGATGACTCTGGATTTGAGTGTAGAGAACTCACTGTTATGTCCAAGGTAGCTTTTTGAGCTGATTTGAGCTTTGTGACACGGTGTGATATCCTGCTGGAGGTAACCATCACAAGATGGACACACTGGTCACAAAGGTAAAGACGTGGTTGGCAACAATACAAAAGTCCCTTTAAGGCAAGTCATTTCACTCGGCGGCCATCTTTTAAACGCCTCTCGGGCATTCTGTTTGTATGGGGAAACATTAAATTCTCCAAAACTGTTTACCAAGCTTACAATTGCATTACATATCTGGAATCACCAATAAAATTAAACATCAACTCATAAGTTTTGTTTCTTCAAACAAAACAAAAATCTAACAAAATCTGCATATTTTCAGGTTGTCCAAACTAATGTGCATGTTTACTCAAGAGCAATGAGATCACGACCCTAACCTTATTTATGGCTGTGATACACATCATCATCCTCTGAACAATGCTTCATCAGATTGAGCTGCTCTTCTGAAGTAATCCACGACTTGGTCTTGATGGTGAATCTCCTCCAGAAATGACAGCGACTCATTGTTTACAAGCTTGTGGGAGTTTGAGTAGGATGACTGACGCTTGACAGGATGGACTGTACTTCTCAAACACTTCATTCAGATTACAAAACCAAAAAACTTTTGCTTTTAAGTGCACTTGATTCATTTAAAATTTACAGATTTCATACTTTATCTGGATATATTTCTGGTGTCTGTGAAGCAAGTATTCGCTGAGATTCCAGTGTGTTTGTCGACCACAAACTGTCGTAAAAGCACACGTCAGCTCCGAGCTTTTCCTCCAGAGAAACTTCAGTCTATAGTGATCACTGTTGGTACTAGTAGGCAGGGCTCCATTCGCCATATTGATCATTACACTTTTCCCCATTTAAAACTACACAAGTGACATGTCTTGTGCATTCTAGAGTCTTTGACAATACTCAGATAAACTGGCATTTAAAATGGCTGGTCCACAAAGTGTGACAAAAATAAATAAAAGTTGAATGTGCATACATGTGTAGCATGTTCCTTTTTGTTTCTGAAAATATTCTTAATTGTCAGTGTGTTAATTGCGTTTTAAAAATAAACCTTATATCAACAAGTAAAATCTGTTAATAAACACTTTGGTGATACCATGTTCGCAATATTTATTGCTAGACTGTTTTTAAATAACTCTATGTACAGTATGCATGTATAGTGCCACCACAATAAAGTGTAAATCTGCTGAAAACACAACTGCTGCTCAATGAGTATCTTCTATTTTCAGACAATTCTCTGTAAACCTTACGGCTAAGCATAAAAATGTTCAGTTTGAACTTCAGCAGATTGTCTATGACCTGCAGCCATGTGATTGGCTCATCAGGTATTTGTGTTAATAAGCAGCTGAACTTGTCTACCTAATGAAATGACCTGTGAGTGTACATACAGTATGCCATTAAACTCTCGATGACATGATTTGTATAACATTATAGCATAGATTATCATAATATTTATATTTCACTACCGCCCACCCCTTTCTCTGGAATCTCTCACATAGCATGTTATGCCTGTTGGGTGAAAAAAAAAATTGACTTATGGAAATGCTGTACATTTTACACTGACTTGTGCAGCTAAAAATACAACTATATGGCATGACCATACAAACATGGACATATTGATTCAAATTTTCTAGGACGTATTCTTAACAAACCTGACAGATCGCTCAGATCATTAGGATCAAGTAAATTAGAAATTCCAAGAGTTCATTCAAAGCAGAGTGAATCCACCTTCAGCTATTACGCCTCCCTGCTGCTGGAATCAGCTTCCAGAAATGATCAGATGTGCTCCAACATTAGGTACACTTAAATAGGGACTGAAAACACATCTGTTTAGCTGTGCCTTTACTAAATGAGTACTAAGCTATGTCCAACAGATCGCGCTAATATGTCTTTCTTTTCTTTTTCATTATTTTATAACCTGTTTTGACACATTTTAATCTGTTTTTATCTGTATTCATCTTTTTTAATCTTAATAATTTTATTTTGTTTATTTTATTCTTGTTTATGTAAAGCACTTTGAATTACCATTGTGTATGAAATGTGCTATATAACTAAACTTGTCCTGACTTAACATATTTTGTCAATCGTAATGCATTGTAGCCAAGTAAGAGAGTAGGTCATGGAAATTAATTAGATGTTTTTTTGTCTAAAGATAAAATTGCTGAACATTTTCTCCTTCACATGCTTTAATCATTAACTCAGTAGGATGCTTTGACTCTCTTTAGAGCCTTAATATGAATCTAAGCCTGCAGGTGAGCCAAAACCTTTTTCACAAGGAAATCAATAAATCAATTTTGTCAGGGCTTCCTGTGATTTATTTATTTATTTTTTTTGCCAGTTTTGCCCAAATTGTGTTTATAAAGCTTTGGACAGAACAAGGTCCATCTTATCAGCACAAAAAAACATTGGTCTAAAATGAATCTGAACAGCTGTCCTAGCAAGGGCAACAACCCCACTGCACTGTCCGCATGGCTGTTTCCCTCCATCTGCTTCACGGCACATAATCATAAGACTCTTAACAGGCCTTTTAGTGCTGTTTTGACTGACAGCGTCCTGATTAAAACAAGCTTGCACATGTTGAGACAACTCCCCAGACCAATTACAAATGACCAGCTTATTATTATAGCTCCCCTTTTCCTTTTTTTCCCACCAACTTCATCTCCTCAAACAAATTTGGGCCGTATCCCCTCGAGATGTCTGCATATACGCTGCATGCTTTGCTTTCGTTTGAAAACCGCTTCTGAGAACGTATTCCCAAAACATTAATTTGTGTCAGCGTCTGTTTTTGTTATCCACCGCGTTCTAAATGATTCTCTGCGTTTGATCCCCGTGTCCTAATAAAAGTGGATGCTGCCAGACAAATGCTCCTTTAGGGTACTATAAACAGAGAAGTCGATACATCAGGGGAGGTTAAAATTTGCACAAGACGACAGAGATGAAGGAGGGCTTGAGGGAAATAAATGAAGACAGGAGAAACCAGGTCAGACCTGACAGGTCAGAAATAGCCACTGTCCTCCCTAAAGCTCCCGGCGTTTATCACAGAAGACTGGTCAAGACTTCAGAGGGGCGAGTCAAGTAGATTAGCTTAGAAAAGTGCTCAAGCATATTCATGCCAGCGAGCACGTCTGCAAAGGTACATTCAGGCAAAGACAGTCAAATAGTTGCCTGCTGATTCTGCTGTCGGCAGACGTCGTGTCATCTACGTCAACGACATGGAAGAGGAGAGATAGAGCTGTCTGGAGCTCCACCGCTGTGCTTGTGCAGCCAAAAAAAAACATGAAACAATGAAGGATATCTTTAATGAATGCTTCCTTTGATAAGACGCATATAAATATTTCGATGGAGGTCATCTTTTCCTCATCAGAGAAACTCTGAACTGCTGTGTCCAGCATTGTGCTCATTCTAAGGTCTACCAAATCTTTAAATCTGGGAAAATCCCCAATTGATAATGACTTTTTGTTTTACAGCTTGTTAATATAAAGCCATTGAGTCTTCCTGTTAAGTCACTAGCCTCACTTCCGTTACTTATTACCCTTTTGAAAGTTTAAAGCCTGCTTGTGTAATAAACCAAAGTACTTGCACATGTTGCGGTCTTCTCGAACGGCATACTTTAGAGCAGAAGGGTCGTGATTCTGATTGTCAAAGATGCCTTTCAGCTTTCAGGCCCTCCAGAAACTGAAACATCAAGAGAAGCGTCATGTTCAATCTTTGATGTCATCAGAGCATGTTATTTTAGGCATGTTAGTCTGGGGATTCGGTGATGCTGTTTTACTTTTTCTATCGAGTTGGCTACGTTTGCGGTTATATAACTGCTGCATGTGACTCAGTGAGAGAGGAACACCACTGAACACCTTGATGAAGGAGACAGGGCCGAATATCACAGGTGGCTGGAACCGCAGGGGCTGCCCAAATCTCCATTACTGACCCTGCAGTGCAAGGCAGCAGAAGGAAGGATGCAGAGAAGAGCACAATATGGCTGCTTTATTTTCACCTGGCCACACAGTTTGACCCCTGCCAATGTGTCAGCCCTCAGGTAGAGCTTAAAAATAATTAAGAAGCTCAAACATGAGACGGACGGTACTCAACAGTCTGGTGTGGTCTTGCCTTATTTTGCATTCAAAGTGAAACTGATGAAAAATCTGTGATCATTTACCCAATCTCATGTCTATCAAACCTGTATGTCTGCTGAGAATTCTTAAAATATTATATTTGAAGGATAATATTATAGTGAAAAGAGTTTTTGTCAATAAAATGATAGAAATGAGGTCTTATACTGTTTCTCAAATGTTTTGACTGTAAGGCCTTAAATTTTGACTCTAAGGGCTCTATTGTGACGGTCTATGGGCAGAGCGCAAAACACAGGGCGTGAACGCTTTCAAGGCGTGTCAGGACGCGTTTTTGCTAATTTAAGGACAGGAAATCTGCCTTGCGCCGTGGCGCATGGTCTAAATGGGTTGAGTTTATTTTCTTAATGGAGTTATAGGTGTGTTTTGAGAATAAACCAATTAGAGTCTAATCTCCCATTCCCTTTAAGACCCAGCTGCGTCGCGCCAAGAGCGCATTCGCTATTTACAGGACGCAAAGTAAGTCTAAGTGTAAAAAATGAGCATTTCACAAGCAAACAGTTCACAGTAGACAGTTTTTTAACAGAAAACTGTTAAACAGAGCATCTACTGCATGAGAATGAGAGATAAATGGGAGGATTTGGATCAGAAGCCGCTTGTCTGGAGAGTATTGAACGGGCCAATGAATGAAATTAATTGGCAGCGTAAGCTTGCGCAGGTGTGCGACATCTGCAATTATCTCAGCATATAAGCACACCTGAAGCCAGCAGACGCCATCCTTTTCGCTTCAGATCCTTTCTGAGTGAGTCGATGAGGGTTCCTCTTGCTGATCAGCACTTCAGAGCGAACGAGTGTGTCTCCCGGTCCAGAGTGGGTCTTCGCGGTGGCAGACGGTCGAGCTGGGTTACTCCCTTGCCTGCGGTTCTTTGGGTCCGGTCCTCCAGAGCGGTGCGTATAGTTGCAACTTTCCTAAAAGAGCAACACAGTCGTGCAGCACGTCCTTTTCAGGATGGCGCTCCGACTGTGCGTTTCTGGATGCGGGGGTTTCCTGGCTCCGGATGATGGACACGATCACTGCATTGCATGTTTGGGGGTCCAGCATGTTAATGCGGTGCTCGCGGGCGGTTCATGTCGTCATTGCGATGCCATGACCGTTGCACAGCTAAGATCGCGGCTAACTTTCGCAAGAGAGCGAGCCACCCCAGTTGCCTCCTGTTCTAAAAAAGCAGCGGGCGCTCGAGCAGATCTGAGGGTTTCAGCGGGAGATAATCCGCCGCCCACGGGCTCGCGGACCTCTCGCTCCTCACGACGCTCCATCCAAGCTTCGGGTGGTGAGAGTGATCCGTCTAACCAGATGGTAGCTCTCACACTCGCTGACACCGGAGATCAGATGTCCTCCGCGGCATCGGAGGGTGGGCTTTCACTGTCCGACGAAGATCCGGACCCGCTCGCCCCCTCCGGGCAGGTGAGCGCTGTCAAATCGGATCCTGAAGCGGACATGTTAGCCGTGCTTTCCCGGGCTGCTTCGGCCGTGGGGTTGGAGATGGTTTATCCCCCAGCTCCGCGGCCGGACCGACTAGATGGGTGCTACGTAGAGGACCAGAAGGCGAAGCCTTCGAAGCCTCTCGTCCCCTTCTTCCCGGAAGTGCACAGTAGGCTCACTCAGTCTTGGAGGGCACCTTTCTCTGCCCGTGCTGCGTGTGCCTCCGCCCTCACCGCCCTTGACGGCGGAGCTGCCAGGGGGTATGAGGCGATCCCGTCAGTGGAGCGCGCTATCGCGGTCAATCTTTGTCCGCGCGGCGCCTCTACGTGGCGGGGTTTGCCCCGCCTCCCGTCCAAAGCCTGTAGGTTGTCTGCCTCCCTCGGAGCCAGAGCTTATAAGGCTGCGGGCCAGGCTGCTTCTGCTTTGCACGCGATGGCCACCTACCAGCGCTACCAAGCGCAGGCGCTGGCCGAGCTGCACGAGGGCGGGTCCAACCCAAGCTTATTACATGAGCTGCGCACCGCGACCGACTATGCTCTTCGGACTACTAAGCCCGCCGCGTGTGCGCTGGGGAGGACGATGTCCACACTTGTGGTTCAGGAACGCCACCTCTGGCTAAACCTGGCCGATATGCGCGACGTTGACAAAGTTCGCTTTCTTGACTCGCCCATATCCCAGGCTGGCCTGTTCGGTGACACCGTCGGTGAATTCACCCAGGAATTCAAGGCGGTGAAAGAGCAGTCGGATGCGATGGGCAATGTCATCTATCGGCGTGGCCGTAAGCCCGCTCCGCCCGCCAAGCCATCCACTTCCGCTGTTCCTCGCCGAGGGCGCCCGCCAACGAGTGCTGCCCCGCCCCCGCCTGCGCCTCCGGCCAAGCGGGCGCGGCGTTCACCTCGAAAGCAGGCAGCCCCTCCTGCCAAGGGCGCCGTTAAGTCCGGTAAACGGACCGCGAAGCGTCCCTGAGACAGGCCATCCGGAGAAGAGGAAACTTGCTCTTTCCCCGCTGGAGGGCGGGGCCCCGATAACAACGGTACTTTTCAGTGCCACCAAAACATCAGTAAAAGAGCACTTTTTCCCTTCCCCGGATGTGACTGCACGAGTTCTGCCAGTCCAGGACGCGCTGCCTTCCGGCTCGCAGACTCTACGTGCTTCGCCAGTGGCTCACGAGCGCTGGGGGGACGGTCTCCCTTCCCTCAGCCCTCCAGCCCCCTCTCCGGAGTCAGGGTGCGGAGCCAGAGCGAATCGCTCTCCTCCAGCTCTTCCGCGGGACCCTCGTGCTTCCCGGATCAGCACACCCACTCCGCGCTGCCCCACCGCTGGTACGTCAGCGATTGTAGCGATGACTCCATTAGCGAGGGCTCTGCCTGCCTGGTTAGCGCGGGCCAGCCCCTCGCGGTGGCTCATACGCACAGTCAGACTCGGTTACGCGATTCAGTTCGCGAAACGGCCCCCCAAGTTTACGGGCGTGTATTTCTCCAGGGTCAGCCCCCTGTCCGCCCCTGTCTTGCGAGAGGAGATTGCTGCCCTCCTGGCGAAGGGTGCAATCGAGCCGGTTCCTCCAGCCGAGATGGAGAGTGGGTTTTACAGCCCATACTTCATCGTACCCAAAAAGAGCGTTGGGTCACGGCCAATCCTAGATCTGCGCATTTTGAACCGCTGTCTGCACAGGCTGCCGTTCAGAATGCTCACGCAGAGGCGCATTCTCCAATGCGTTCGTCCTCGGGATTGGTTTGCAGCCATAGACCTGAAGGACGCGTATTTCCATGTCTCCATTCTTCCACGCCACCGCCAATTTCTGCGGTTTGCGTTCGAGGGTCGAGCGTGGCAGTACAAGGTCCTCCCCTTCGGGCTCTCTCTGTCTCCGCGGGTCTTCACCAAACTCGCGGAGGGTGCCCTAGCGCCCCTTCGGCTCGCGGGCATTCGCATGCTCAATTATCTCGACGACTGGCTGATTTAGCCCACTCGCGGGAGCAATTGATTATGCACAGGGACAAGGTGCTTCGGCATCTCCGCCTACTGGGGCTTCAGGTCAACCGAGAAAAGAGCAAACTCGCCCCCGTGCAGAGGATTTCTTTTCTCGGGATGGAGCTGGACTCGATCACCATGGTAGCGCACCTCTCCGAGGAACGCGCTCGCCTGTTGCTGAACTGTCTGAGGGAGCTCGACAGCAAACTAGTGGTCCCACTGAAGTTCTTTCAGAGGCTCCTGGGGCATATGGCATCCGCAGCCGCCGTCACGCCGCTCGGGTTGCTCCATATGAGACCACTTCAGCACTGGCTTCACGATCGGGTCCCCAGACGCGCATGGCACGCGGGCACACACCCGGTCTCGGTTACTGCGCTGTGTCGCCGCGCCCTCAGCCCTTGGAACGACCCCTCGTTCCTACAGGCCGGTGTGCCTCTAGGACAGGCGTCCAGCCATGTTGTTGTTTCAACAGACGCTTCCAACACGGGTTGGGGGGCCGTGTGTCGCGGGCATGCGGCTGCGGGCCTCTGGAAGGGTGCCCAGCTGCATTGGCATATCAATCGCCTAGAGCTGTTGGCAGTGTTCCTCGCTCTCCACCGCTTTTTACCGGTGCTGGAGCGGCAACACGTGCTGGTCAGGACGGACAGTACGGCGGCGGCGGCGTATATCAACCGCATGGGGGGTATGCGCTCTCGCCGCATGTCTCAGCTCGCCCGCCGTCTGCTCCTCTGGAGTCACCCGCGGCTGAAATCGCTGCGCGCCATTCACGTCCCAGGCACGCTCAATCGTGCAGCCGATGCGCTCTCACGACAGCTGTTACGCCCTGGAGAATGGAGACTCCACCCCGAGTCTGTTCAGCTGATATGGGCGCGATTCGGGGAGGCCCAGATCGATCTGTTTGCTTCCCCCGAGAACGCTCACTGCCAGTTGTTTTTTTCCCTGACCGAGGGCTCTCTCGGCACGGATGCACTGGCCCACAGCTGGCCTCGGGGCATGCGCAAGTATGCGTTTCCCCCAGTGAGCCTGCTCGCGCAGTTTCTGTGCAAGGTCAGGGAGGACGAGGAACAGGTTCTGCTAGTTGCGCCCCTTTGGCCCAACCGGACCTGGATATCAGAGCTCTCACTCCTCGCGACGGCCCTCCCCTGGCGGATCCCTTTGAGAGAGGACCTACTCTCTCAGGGACAGGGCACCATCTGGCACCCTCGCCTCGATCTTTGGAACCTCCACGTGTGGTCCCTAGACGCGAGGAAGACTTAGGTAACCTACCGACTGCGGTGGTTAATACCATCACTCAGGCTAGAGCCCCCTCCACGAGGCGCGCCTACGCCCTGAAGTGGAGTCTATTCACTGAATGGTGCGTCTCTCGCAGAGAAGACCCCCGAAATTGCCAGATTAGTGTTGTGCTCTCTTTCCTTCAAGAGAAGTTGGACAGCAGGCTGTCGCCCTCCACTCTCAAGGTTTACGTGGCCGCCATCTCCGCTTATCATAGGCGGTCGGCAGCAGGGAAGTGCCGTATCGAAACAAAGATTATCCCACTGGATTGTGGATGCCATTTCACTCGCTTATTCGAGTCGAGGTCAGCCGTGTCCCCCGGGAGTTCGTGCACACTCCACTCGGAGCGTTGCATCCTCTTGGGCGCGTGCACGCGGCGCCTCTCTAACAGACATCTGTAGAGCTGCGGGCTGGGCGACACCCAACACATTTGCAAGGTTTTACAATCTGCGAGTGGAGCCGGTTTCCTCAAGGGTATTAGGTAACCCTTTGGTGATTGAGGAGACAACTCGGTAGGGTGTTGAAACACGCTTGCTGCGCCATTCTCCCTAACACGGAGGTACGTGCACCTTTTTTATCTGTCAGTAAAGTTCCCCGTCAGGTGAGCCCTGCAGATTCCTCCGTGGCCCCCAGCACTGACTCAGCGGAGGAGTCACTTGCTGGCCCACTACGTTGTAGGTCTGCCCGCTGGTCAGCCCGCGTTTTGGGTATAGGTGCCTGCTATGCGTGATCCCCACTAGGCGATCCCATATGCTTATTCCGCCACGGTTAAGTCCCCCCCCTGGGCGGACCCGTGTCTTCCCTCTCCGCTAACCACTCTTTTGCTATGCGTACTCCCCCTTTTTAGGGCTAGTCCATATGTAAATTCTGCCATCTATCCCCCCCTTGGGTAACGGATGGCCTCCGCAGCGTCCTCCCTATCGGGATTGCACGCTTCCCAACGTACTGTCGTATTTCCTAGAATTATCTAGATGCTCACGACTTCCCAAAAAATATATGTAAATCCGTAAAACTTCTGTTGAAGTAGGATAAATTAGGGCCAGGGACACGTTGGAGGACCGCGCCCCCCATGATGTGGGTGCGTCACGCTTGCTTGACTATCTCCTCATCGGGGGTGTTGGTAAGGTGCAGTCATTATGGCGCTTTCAATGGGCTCCCAATGCGTGGATTTTACAAATCAAATCCACTTATAGTGCTGAAGTTCCCCCCGAAGGGGAACGTTCGAGGTTACTAAAGTAACCCTTCGTTCCCCGAGGAGGGGAACGGAAGCACTATACTCCGTCGCCATAGTGACTGTCCCTTAGCTGTTTGAAAGTCTCTTCAGCTTAAAAGGATGGCGTCTGCTGGCTTCAGGTGTGCTTATATGCTGAGATAATTGCAGATGTCGCACACCTGCGCAAGCTTACGCTGCCAATTAATTTCATTCATTGGCCCGTTCAATACTCTCCAGACAAGCGGCTTCTGATCCGAATCCTCCCAATGCGTGGATTTTACAAATCAAATCCACTTATAGTGCTTCCGTTCCCCTCCTCGGGGAACGAAGGGTTACTTTATTAACCTCGAACGTTATTTCCAAATACACCTGCCATGCACCATATGGTCTAAAACCTGACAGGTGGGCAAATTTAAGCTTGTTTTTAATAAAACAAATATTAATATGGATATATTAAATAATACTGCTAATAATAATATTATACAAAAGCAAATTGTTATGAATGAACTGAAAAAGCCTCCCGAGATGAAGAAGACATAAAAGCAGTGATTTTTCATATTTATATAGGCTAGAGAATAATATGTTTTGTAATATTTTAATCCTTTATATTTATATCCTATATCTATGCTTATTATATCCTATATATATCCTTAATATTTAAATTTTCTCATATGTAAAGATAATTGCCTATTGCTCTCTTGTGCGTATAAAACAGTGCGTAAGCGAGGCGCAACTCTGCGCCGGAGTTTAAACCGGGTTAGTTTTGGTCTAATGAAAAATCTATTATAGTTTCTCAAAATAGCAACGCGCCAGCGGTCCGCCTCAGAACGCCTTCCTTTTTAGACCAGAACTCCTATGGGCGCACAAATGAGCGCTAATGCATTTGCTATTTAAACAGCGCAGCGCCTCAAAACGAATCTTGCGCCAAGCTGAAACTACCAAAAGACTATTGCGCCGCGTCTTGCGCCCCACTGCGCCAGGTGTATGATAGGGCCCTAAGTCTTCGATGAATTCAATTTGATTTACTTTGACAATTACCCAGCAGGCACAGGACGTCAACATAGCGTCAGATTGAAGTTGTAGCCCAACATCATGGGGACGTTTCATTTTGTTTGGAAATGAAAAGCGTGTCAGGCTGACGTCAATGTCCAACATCCAACCTAAAATCATTCAAATATCAATATCTAATGATGTTACAGCTTAACATTGTGTGGACCTTACCACTATGACGTCTATCAGATGTTAGATTTTGGTTGACATACCTGATGAATAAATGTCAATATTTGACGTCAATATGATGTTGGCTCAACATTGGATTTTGGTCACTTTCCAACACAACATTAAATCAACCAAATATCAATGTTGTTTGAAATTGTTTTGGATGTCAAAATAACATTGTCATAAGATGCTGGCTAGACATTGGCTTATGGTCACCTGACGTCCCGACCTTAATACCTAATATTAATGTCTTATGATTTTGTGCGCCTGATGGGTAGTTATAAGGTCTAATGGAAGGAGACTTGAAAACTGTCCAACACAAAGATTTAGTTCCCTAACCCTAATAACTCTTCTAAATAGAAAGCTGAATAAAATAAACAAAATAATGGGTTCATTGCACAACATCATTTTATATGTTTAAAAAAAAACAAAAACAAAAAAACACTTTTATTGTGTTTGGCCTCTCAGTCACACAATAACATTTATAAGGCCTCAAAACAGACTTCGGAGTGGGAGTTATTTAAAAAAACCTTGACAACCAAAATAACAATGGCAGATTACAAGACTTCAGTTGTTTATTTATGAAGTGACATTGCCACTTTGCATTCCTGGCATGCACAATACAGTGTTTTAAGTCATTTATGCAGACCTGTGTGCATATCTCAAACGTTTCGGAAGCATGTGTGAAAAATCTTTAAACATTTAGTGCACCGTTTATGTGTAAATGCACTCTAAAGTTATTTTTAAAACTATCCATCACAATGTTTTGTCAAAATCAGCATCAACAAAATCACCTGTTAAAAATTTTATAGACAAAGTCAGGTCATTATTACTTAGTAAAAAGATCACAAGGGTGTTTAAATCAAGACCGCAATCTTTCAACTATAAGATGTAAATCACTAACAACTACACAGAAACGCCCAACTATCTCACAGAAAAAAATAGAAAAATCATAATGGTTTGAAATGACATGAGGGTAGATAACGCTTATCATATATCTCTTTAAGCTGTTTCAGACAAGAAGGACTAAATAATCTAAGCAGATTAAAGGAACTGACAGTTATAGACATGTAAAACACAAACTAACACGTTTTGCTTTTTTTCACGCTATCATCAGGAATGTTGTATCTGTTATATCCAGAAGGGTTTGTTTACAGGCTTTGGTCTGAGAATGTCAAGCTCAGAGCTGCAGGTCTGTACAAGAACTGAAACCATGTGTACAGCTGAAGCGCATCAAGCTTTTCTCAGATGTTCACCTGGCTGATCTATGCTTAATGCAGCTGCCAGAAGCAAAGCTCTTGACTGGCGACCTCCACTCACCATGCAGAGAAGAGTGGGGTGAGGAATCAGGGTCTCTAGAATTTTTGCTGCTGACTGGCTCCTACACACACACACACACACACACACACACACACACACACACACACACACACACACACACACACACCTCACCTTCACATACTGTGCACAGGTGGCCAGTTAATTTCAGTCTTGCACAGAATGTACACCTTATCTCTCAAACAGAGCACAAAGTCTGATCACAACTGTGAACCAAACACACATGTGTACAAACAGCACAACAGTTAGTTGAAAAGTATCATTTAAATCAAAGCTTGTGCTGTTTTAAGCTTATATGATTTGTTTCCATGAATCTCAGCTGTTGTGTATTCAACGAAAGTGAGACCAAAGGTTGAGGCAAGGTTGAAAATGAACAAAATCCTGAATCATGATGATGATGATGATGACAGCAAGGCAACTATAGTCAATTATATTGGTGGACAACATTGAAAAATGATAATTGAGACATTTTTTGAACTGTGTGTTTTGAGCACCGGATCTGTTTTTGCATTACTGTGACGGTTGGGTTTAGGGTTGGGGTAGGGGTAGACGTTAATAAAATACAATTAATGGGAAATTTAATAAATAATATGAATAATTCTCATTAATTCGTATGTGATCTATAGCTGATTAACCATGTGTATGGATGATAACAGCCTTCTGAGTCTACCAGTAGATGCAAAAGGCCCCTACTGGCCTATTTCTATCAGCTGATAACCACTGATAATGCCCACTCAATTGAGTGATACATTAGAATCGGCAGGTTTTGAGCTAGTCAGTTGGCTGGTTTATGGCTGCTATGGATAAATAAATATGACATTGCCAATGTTGGTGATGTCTTGGCTTATGAGTGATTTACTGAATCATTAATTCAAATGAATTGTTCAAAATGGCCGATTCATATGAAACAAAGCAAGTATAGACTTAATCGAAACCAGGTTAAAAAATTTCCATATGGATTCACATTTATTATTGAACAAAACACCACCAACGTGAGTCGCATAATAAGTGAAGTTTATTCATAAACTAATTTCGAGAGGATCACGTGATTATGATTATACACGGTTTGTTCTGCATTAGCATGTATGATCCACCAATCAGGCCATTCCTAACCTACTATAAAGAGCCAGGGTTTTTCATTACAGTCATCTTCAATTTGAAAAATCCCGCTTTCCACCCCTACCTCTTCACCTTTCCCTCCATAGGGCGGCACGGTGGCCCAGTGGTTAGCACTGTTGCCTCACAGCAAGAACGTCACAGGTTCTAGTCTTTTAACAGGTCGGCTGTCGTTTTTGTGCATAGTTTGCATGTTCTTTCCATGCCGCGGGTCCTCTCGCCCTGCAAACGGGAGGGAGCCCAGAGCTCAAGGACCTTTTGAGCTCAGGGCTCTCTCCCGGGACAGCATGCCAAACTTGCTTATAATCAATCATCAGCTAAGTGTGAACTTTTGAATGTCAGCTTACTCATTGCTAAAGCAACATTCACAATATTAACGTAACAATACATAACATCTAGTTGTATGGACTAGATGATATGGATCCATATTATGTTTTACAACTAATATTATCATTTTTAATTTGTCTTTTATATTATCTTTGGTTACACTTTATTTTGATGGTCCCTTTGTTGAATTTAAGTTGCATTTCATCTACAGGCCAATTAACTCTCATTAAATTATAAGTAGATTGTTAGGCTGGGGTTACTGTAAGTTGACATGTACCTGTAAAGTTTTCTATGGTCAGATAAATGTCTGTTGAAGGAGCAGTATCAATAGATATTAAGCAGACAGTCTACTAACACTCAAATGGACCATCAAAATAAAGTGTTACCTTATCTTTTATCAGGTTTATTGTGTTGAAAACAATAAACATAGAGCTTCCCATCTGCAATATGTGTAAAAAATTCATTCTTGTTCAGAAATCACAATGTTAATTTTCAACTAACTACTCCTCTGACATGTTAAACGGAATTGATTTGCCATGAAAAAAAACATCTCAGCTCTTAAGAAACAAGTACTGCATATTCAGCCCCATAATACAAGCCACCTATATTTTGCTCTTCATATGACCAGAGCCTACTGAATCCGACTGCTCTTTTCTGTAACACAATGCCAGATAATTTCATCACTACTGCAGCACATAAATAATTAAATTAATAGAGCTTCAGAATTTCCTTATGTCAGAAGGCTCCATTAATTAAAAGAACACTATTATTATCTCATCATCAAATTGACAAAATAAACAGCACTCTTTGCATGCTCAAAACTGGATGGCACATGTCATCGCTAAATAAAAAAACAACAAAATTATAATGATTAACCTTATTTTCAAGTCTCAAACAGCTTCCAGCTTTTGCGGAATGAAAGCTGATTTCACACTGTCAAACTAAAAAAGGAACTAAATCTGAGATGTCACCTGCTTCACGAGTCAAGATGAGGCACACTCAACAGTTGGAAAACACCCTCATCGGTCCCTAGTGACACTTAAAGAGCTGATTAAAGAAAAACTACACTGGATGACTGTCAAAAGTCTGTTCAGTCATGTTTTAATAAGCCATTATATCACATGTATAATGACCATAAAAGAATTCCCTGTGAGCTGATCGACGCGCTTTTCATTAGTGCTCAGCAAGAGCACATTACTTCTAGTAAATCTTTGAGGTTTCTTCACAAGAATGCACATAACGTCCCATTGAGATGCTGTTCAATGGTCTGGAAGACCCAAGGGTTGTCTGGGAAAAAAAGCACATTCACAAGACTCCCGCAGCAATCCATATTTAAGATACTGAATCCAGACACAATTCGATAACAAGTACGGCTTGTTGCAAGTGGCCACAAGAGACTCATAATCGGCGCGGCGGTGACTTTAAAAAAAAAAAGAAACTCAAGGAGATTAGTGCCCGAACTAACTTCAATGTCACAGGCCCCCTGCTAATTCGTCCGAAATTGCTTGATGCAACACTTAATCTCTTTATTCTCACCTGGACGGAGGGAACGGCTGACAACAGATGCCCAAAGAAGAGCG
Source organism: Danio rerio (assembly GCF_052040795.2). Taxonomy (NCBI): domain Eukaryota; kingdom Metazoa; phylum Chordata; class Actinopteri; order Cypriniformes; family Danionidae; genus Danio; species Danio rerio. Next base: position 25,409,943 of record NC_141041.1, on the reverse strand, counting down.
CTCAGGCGTGTCGCAGATATTGGAAACAAAAGTTTAAAAGAAAACAATTGTGTTACATCCTGTTGCATCAGATGGCAGCGCGGCTCGGTCGGAGTTGCTTTAGAATTCATCATCCCTAAACTACCACCACTTCAAACATCAGAAAAAACAATGTTCCTGCGTGATTGATCTTTCTGGCATAAACATTTCTGCGCTTTGAAAAAGTAACTGCGGCAGGCAGAGAAAAACGGGTGGGTGCAGGCGGGGGTTGAGCTGAGCCACGCGACTCCACCGGATTAAAGCCTGTGTTCTGAAGGCACGCCGTAATAAAAAAAAAAGAGAGTGAGATCTACACAACTGCATGTAAAAACGGGTCAAATGGGAGGACTTGTGAGTGATGAGAACTCTTTGTGGGAGAGCTTGAGATGAGCCTTTCCACCCTGAATACTGATTAATGATTTTCATGCATGAAAAACAACAGTAAAAAAAAGTCAATATCTGTGTTAAATATAGATTTTCTTCGCCGGAACTGTTTGACCATAATTTAACTTTGTCTGTAATTGATCAGTGGTTTGAGCAATGTCAGGTTGAACGTGACAGCTCGATATTCTCCTAAATTTAAAAACCTACCGGTTTTCACACAAAACACACACCGATGTAATTGAATCAACTGCTTCGAGGAGATGCTTTTAAAATGTTAATCAAAATTGAGACAAACTGAATATGTAAATCAGGGCTTTAACAGTGCATGTATCCATCCCAAAGTGTCACGGTGTGGTTCATGTACTTCGTCAATGAATACAGTCAGTCCATATTTGCCAGTCCCCAGACTTAGACAAATAGCAAAAATAATCATTGTCATTCCTACTTGCTACTGTAAACAGAAGCTTGCAAAACTTGGCCTGCCAACCAAGTTCTTCTGATTGGTCCACTGCTTAAGTACTGACATTGATGAGCCACATAACCTAAAAACACAGCACTCATGTACAAGGTGCTGCAAAAGAAGGAAGTAATAGTCATGCATACACAGAATATTGTAATAATCTTCCAAATAACTATTATATTTTATTTTATTTTATTTTATTTTATTCATTTATTCATTTTCTTTTCGGCTTAGTCCTTTTATTAATCTGGGGTCGCCTCAGCAGAATGAACCGCCAACTTATCCAGCATATGTTTTACGCAGTGGATGCCCTTCCATCTGCAACCCATCTCTGGGAAACATCCATACACACTCATTCACACTCATACATAACGGACAATTGAGCCTACCCATTTCATCTGTACTGCATGTCTTTAGACTGTGGGGGAAACCGGAGAACATGCAAACTCCACACAGAAACGCCAAGGCCCAGCCGAGGCTGGAATCAGCGACCTTCTTGCTCTGAGGCGACAGCACTACCTTCTGCGCCACTGCGTGGCCTATATTATATTATATTATATTATATTATATTATATTGTATTGTATTCGATTGTATAGTATCGTATCGTATCGTATCGTATCGTATCGTGTCGTGTCGTACCGTATCGTATCGTATCGTATCGTATCGTATCATATTATATTATATTATATTTTTAATTATTTGAATTACTTAAATTATAAACTTTTTAATGTGTAAAGAAAAACTGAAGAAAAAATATGATTGGGCCCTCGCTTAGATATAGATTTATTATACATATATATTATATTATTATATATAATATTACTATATATATACAGTAAAATGTAATTATATGTAAATATAATACTATATAATAATAAAATTATAAAATTATATATGGCCAGCACAAATGAGTACACCCCTCATAGATCTTTGTTTTAGATTAATATTTTATAGGATGCTGTATTTAAGATATTTGTGTATATACATTAGATTAGTCATTTCCAAAGCCAAAACTGGCTGTTTTAACAAAATATCTTAAAGTTACAGAGCAATAACTTGTACTCCTAAATTAATATATCAGGGAAAATTATTAAATAAAATTGTAATAAAGAGGAAAAACCAAGATAAACATACAATATATAATTTGGTTGAAATGTTATAGTTTGTAATACCTCATTTAAATCTAAACGTTTTATCTCAATATTTCTAAAGATGTTAGTTGACCACACAAAAGTATAACTGTTTAATAAAACTTTTTTGCTTAAATAAACCAAAATATATTGTCTATATTTATTAAGAAATGTATATAAATATTCATTTTAAAAGGAGGTGTACTCGATTAACATTACTCATGATTAGGGTTGATTCAGTATTGATTACCTAGGGGGAAGAATTAATTTCCTTGTGAAGAAAATTTTCACAAGGAAAAAAATGCTAAGTTTGATAACTAATGCTAAAGCCATATATGGAATACACTTTCATTTCTGCCATTTGTATAATTAAAGAGTATGCATTATATGTATGCATTATAAATAAGTATTATATAATATTATATATTAATATATAATGTATTATGAGAGCATTAGGCATGGGATGATAACGATTATGAAGCTATACTACGAGTTGGAAAAGCCATGGTTTTAAAACTGCCAAAATGTTCTGCTTTACCGTTCCTAGGGTATATGTAAGGTTTTTAAAAATGTTTTTTAAGACAACAGTATCTCCAGCAGAAAAAATATATCCAAAGACACCATTTTAAATTGTAAAGAAAATTGTGTTTTAGAAACTAATGAAGACAGCAGAAGTCAATGATTCATTTGTATTATTGAAATTGACAAGCCTAGCTACTGATACAAATTATTTTAAATGTTTATTAACATAAAATAAACTGTTCAAAGTGGAAAAAGGTTTTGTTTTTACCCAGACATTTAAAAAGCACATATTTTATAGCAGTAACCACAATACTGTGAAACCGTGATATTTTTATCCAAGATTATCATACCGTCAGAATCTTATCCATCCTTATCCATGCATATAAAGAGCATACAGTACGTATCACTGACAAGGGATACAACACATTTACTCACACCACCACCTTTTTTTCCCCACATAAACTTAGTAGACATTATTCACTATTTAGCAAAACATATCATGTTTCAAATGCATCTTCTCAAAGCAGTCAATAAAGCTGACGAGTTTCAAATCATAAAAGGCGTAAAAGTACACAGCGACTAAAAGGAACATTCACCTCCACTTATGCGATCAATCTCAAAACGCTCTAAAGTCAATTCCTTCATTTCAACGTTTCAATAAATTGACCATTAAAATGATCCATACGAGCTCACAACTCTCATTTGGCAAAGGAAGAAAAAACAAGAGAAATGGAAGGAGAAGAGTAAGAGATGGACCATGCTGTGGCACAAGCGCTGCTTCCTGTCATATGGCGATGGTTCAGGGTATTTTTAAAAACTCTCCTGCCAATGAATCACCTCAGTGGCCATTTCTCAGGGTCTACATTCAACGTCTGGACAGGGCAGAGAGCCAGATATCACCATCACTTACCTATAGAGAGAGAAAAAAAGAGAAAGAGAGACATAAATAAATCAGCCTGTACTTTCATAACATATGCACATGAAGAGCTACTGGATTAGCCTTTGAGGAAAGAAAAACACTCAAGCTGAAGCTTTCCTCACAGACATCTGCATATGGCCACCATATGCTTCTAAGTATACTGTATCAAGACAGCTTGAGATACTCTGCTCACACATTTCAGGTAATTGCAGCCATTCACACATTTAGAAAACACACACACACACTTTGAGAGTCTATGCTAACATAAATATCTGTTTTCCGCCAGTGTGCTTGGGGCAGTTAGCAACCTGTGGTAACATCTGGAGTGTGCTCCGGTAAAAGGGCCAGATTGCGGTTTACGGTTCTTAGAGAGCAAGCCATTGTTGGCACTGTCATTACCTGAGCTAACAAACTGCACAAATGGGGGAAACAGGGGCTGTGTGTACTGACAGAGTGTTTACTGTTGGCTTCCTGATGCTCATAGACATGAAAAGTGTAGCGCGCACTTGAAGCACTCTGGGTTAATGAACACAGTGCACATAGAGGGTTAGTTTAAGCAGTATTTTGACATTGTTACTGCACTTATTAAGTTTGAAGAATCTTTAGAATGATATAATTTTGGAAATTGATCACCTCAATCAATTTAAAGCATAATATCAAACTTTGGATTTTGATTAATAATTTCATTTATCATTTTTGAATAGTAGAAACTATTTAGTGATGCGAAAGCACTGAACAAACTATTTTCAATTAAACTGTTGGGTTCACAAATGCCACTGAATGATTTATTTGTGAACTGGACTGATGCGATTTGAATCTGTTCTAAAGACACAATCTGAATTCTTTTTTTTTTTGTATCCCTCCCTTTTTTATACTCCTTTCCCCTCCCTTGCCCTTAAAGCAGAGTGTGAATGGGAAGGGCTTCAAAGGTTACCCCTAAAAAATGGAACAGCATTACCACACCTGCACACATCATCATATGTCATTGTGAGCTCTTACTTCATATGAGATTGATGACGGTGACCCCTGTTTTTCTTATTAATGCCAAAAAATACTAATTTTGTGCATCTTCTGACTCGCGTATGCAGCCATGTTGCCGTTGTAGATGGCGTATCCTGGGAAATTTTTGTACGCATTGGTTTCTACACTCTCAGAAATAAAGATATGTGAGCTGTCACTGGGGTGGTACCTTATCAAAAGATACAAATTTGCACCTTAAAGGTCCATATTAATTGCTCATGGGTACATATTAATACTTAAAAAGTACAAAAGTGTTTCTGTTAAATATTTAGGTACTAATATATGCTTTTGGAGTACCAATATAGACCATTTAAGAACAAATGTGTAGCTATTGAAAAGGTACCATCCCAGTGACAGCTCACATACCTTCATTTCTGAGTGTCGTGTGGTCCTGGAAAATCTCCGTTTCTAAGAGCCTCTAGCCCTTCCACTAAGCCCTATGCCTAAATATAATTGGGACACCCCTACTCCTTCATGTGAATACTGAAAACAAGGGGTAGGGGTACTGGTAAGGGCAAAGGGGTAGAATTGGGATTGGGCATATTTAAAAATTATACTGATTAAAATAAGCAAGTCTACAGAAATTCACAGAATTCATAAGACAGGCACAAAATCAGTCAAGGAGAGCAGATTATTGGTGCTTGAGCATGAACATATTTCACTTAGCACAAAAACGACATGGCACAAAAAAAAAAACAATTATTAATGCTGAATTTTAGAATTCATTATTTTAAATCAAAATCCTATTTAGGCCACAATGCAAGAAAAAGATGAAATGGAAAGCAAGTTGAACTTCTTTTAACATGAACGCCTTATCTTGAGAAAGTTGGAAAAGATGCAAATGCAACAATCAAACATGATTTCCATTTGCATTTTTAAATAGATGAAACCAATGGAAAGATATACAGTAGAATCCAAAGACTTGTAAAAGGTACTACTGGTTTGTGGTTGATTTGTCATGCATACATGATCAATTGTATCAACTGTAGCATCAATTGTATTTTTTATTTATTAATGTAATTATTTTAGGACAAAAATGCCAGTTTAGGAGTCAAAGCAATGGTCTGAAACTGAATTCCTGGAGGGCTGCAGCTCTGAACAGTTGAGCTCCAACCAGCTTCAACTCACACCTGCTTAATAGTCTCTAGTAGTCTTGAACAACTTGATTAGCTGGATCAGCTGTTTGATTAGGGTTAGAGCAAAACTGTGCAGAGCTGCGGCCCTCCATGAAGCGAGTTTGAGATCTATGATCTATGATCTACCTATCCCTAAAGGCTAAGATTTATATAAAATGCATTTTTAATTGATTAACCCAAGGTTTTAGAGTAAGACTGGAGGTAAACTTCTTTTAATTTAAGCACTATTTCTTTTAAGAATGTGGTTTTATGCACTAGATGCTGAAAAGACATAAATGCAATAATCAAAGACACAAATTAAGCACATATTTACTTAAAAGGAAAAGTAGTGCAGTACATGTATTAAATGGAATTGCAAGTTTCATATTTCATTTATACATGATGGTGACAGACAACCAAGAAACGTAGAAAGTCCTGTTTATCATAGAGCACATCTGGAATGGACGGTACTGTCTTCACTAGTTGTTCAATTCTAAATAGCATCAACTCGAAAGAAAGTCTGCAGACTGAAGGCAAAACCCCTAAAACAAGAACCTGCTATAAAATTGCTATGTAGCTTCAAGCTATTTTTATTGTTAAAAATGAGTGGCTTGACTCTATGCCGATGAACTTGGGTAATCAGTTTCATGAGCCACTCACTGACCATAAAACAGACATCCTTTAAAGTTTCATTATAATGGAAAGGTCAATGAAACCAGAAGACTCCAAACGCCAACATTGGATTTTTGTTTAAAAAAATATTAAGTTAAATGACCAGAACAGGACTTACGGTCTCCCCCGAGTTTGATCAAATTAATACGGCCATTTATTTTTGAGTTCCTCTCTGCTTGCTTACAGGAATGTGGAATTAACTGCTGTAGGAGACTTAAGAATGATAATGACTCAATTATACAACGTGGCGCTTGGCCAAAAGCAAAAGAAAAGAGGTAAGCTGACTGTACACAGAGCTGCTTATCATCACCTCAGCAAGATCCAGAAAACAATGACATATATCAGCAGCTGTTCTTCCAAGTGAGATAAATAAAATAATAAATAAACAAAAGCAAAAAAAGTGGAAGCAAAAATAAATACCTGACACACTGTTTTACTTCACTTTATTCATACCAGTTGAGTCCTGGAAGACTCATTCGTTTCCTTGTGTGGCAGTATCATTAATAATTCAGAGAATAAACATTTTCTTAGACTACAGGCTGTAAGTCTGAGAGATCTGAGCGTGCCGCCAGATAAAGAAGCCTGAAGCTAGTTTTTACGTTGTTTCGATGACTTTCACCTCTGTTGACCCACAGTGAGAAAGAATCATGGCAAACATGTTTATCAAGCATGTGCTGATGTAACTGTGGCATGTCTTCAAGCTAGTGCATGTTGAAAAATGCTAAACTCCTGTTAGCCTCATTATTTTAAGTGAAGTTGTCAGCTGTAGGGTCTGCTGGTGTGTGTAGCATGTAAAACTGGGCCCTCGTCCAAATTCCAGCTTGTAGTCCTAAGAACAAATAGTAGGTGGCTTTTCCTAATTATATTATATTATATTATATTATATTATATTATATTATATTATATTATATTATATTATATTATATTATATTATATTATATTATATTATATTATATTATATTATAGACCATTTTGAAGTATGTAAACAGTAACAATGGTCTTAAGGCATTTCCTGTTTTACACTTTTAATTTTTATAGCATCAGAAAATGCAAAAAGGGTCACATATTGATAACTAATGTTATAACAGCTGTTTTAATGTTAAGTTATGATTGAATTGTCTCTTGTTACAGTTATGAAATAGTTTGACAAAAAGCAAGATATGTTCATGGGGCAATGACATCACCACATCAATATGGTCTGTATTATATTATATTATATTATATTATATTATATTATATTATATTATATTATATTATATTATATTATATTATGTTTTCTATGTTTAAAAATCCAACTATTTTATCAATATTTAAGATGAAGATGGATGTTTTTTTTAATGGTGACTGGGAGTAAAATGATTAAAACAAGTTTCAGTGTGTTAGTATGTGCTTGACCTTTAGCTCAGATACTAGGGGTATGGTGAGACGCTTACTCTAGGACAGAGGTTCTCAAAGTGGGGGTCGGGACCCCCCGAGGGGTCGCGGGACAATGAAGGGGGGGGGTCGCCTGGTGATTTTCAAAAATCAATAAATTTTTATTAAACCTTAAGACTTACTGTATTTTATGAATAACCTACTGAAGAGAAAAAATTGTCGTTTATAGTTACTATAAACTATATAGTTACTATAGTAGTTTATAGTTAATAGTTCTATTGGATTGCATTTAGTTCTCAGGTAATTACATTATACTAAAGACACAGCAATACTGTCAGATGCAGCAGATTTTGTAACACCAGGTTAAACATTCTAGCCCATTTACAGCACTGACATGCATAAAAAAAACAAAGAATAGACTTGGGTCTATTGGTGTGTGTGCGTCATTGCATACAAGTTTCTGTATTTATAATCACCACCTCAGAGAATATTGGGGGTCACGAGTCACTGGCATTCTCATTTTGGGGGTCGCGGGCTGAAAAGTTTGGGAACCCCTGCTCTAGGAGACGAGACGAGACACGAGATTGGGTTCACGAGAAAAAGATGAGATGAGATTTTTATATTATTTTTGGACATTTTATTCAACTTTATTAAATAATTTATTCAACAAAAAATATATAAATAAATAATAAAATGTACAACAATTTAGGTGTTTTTTTAAATCAACTTGTAATTAATGTTATTTGATTTCTATTTTAATGAAAGGGCATGACATTATTGCAAAATATTTTGCTATAAACTCTACTGACCGGACCAACTGAGCTACTGGAGGAGAGTATGAATAAGGACAGATAGGAGAGAGTTTTCAAATGAAATTTGATACCGCACATCAAATAAGAAGAAAACTTGTGTTTTTTTTTTTTTTTCTGGATGGCAAAAATGATGATGATGAAGGTGACGGGTGTGTGTCTCCAGGACTTCACTGTGTGTGTACGCCATACCTGTCAACATTGGGATGTGAAAATAAGGGATATGCCCACCATAATAAGGGATTGAATGAAAGCATTTGACTGCTTTCCTTAATTTTTATGCTCATTTAAGATGAAATTAGTTTTGTTTGGAAAAAAAAAACCAAGATCGACATCCTTAACATTATATGTTATTATTATTATGTGTGTATGTCTGTTTAAACACGCACCCAAAAGCCAGACTTTCTCTCCACTTCAAATCGCATGTACAGAATCCGTTTGGGAAACAGCATGTGTTTATCACTATGGAGCATGTCAGCTGACAGTTTTGTACCATTATATGACTGTTTTGAGGATTAGGAAGGGCACCTGTAATCAAAAGGAAGGGAATCACGCCATTTTTAATATTTATTTATAAGTGTTTTCATTCCTAAACAAAGCGAAATAACAGAACAGACTCACGTTCTAGAGCAAGGGGCGACCCCTGGTGGTTCAGCGGTATGGGTTGCGTATAGGTAGGCTCGGCTGTTCAGAGAAAGACTGAAAATACCTTTACAGGATGATAGAACAGTAAAATACGAGAGAATCCGGGGAAAAATGGGAGGGTTGACAGGTATGGTGTACGCACTCGGAGGAGATGTGTGTGTCTTTGGAGCTTCACTGACTCGGTAGGTGCAGTGAATAGTGTCAAACAGCCCTGTGTGTATGGCTTATCATGTCGCAAGATACAGCTAGAAGTCCTAAATGAAGGTACTAGTTTGATTACAGCATATACATGACTTTACAGCACTTCAATCATGCAACTTAAATAGAAATACTCCACATGTCCTAATTCAATTTGTGTTTATGACTTATCTAAGCATATCTAAAGATCTATTACATCGCATGCAGGCCCGGATTAAGAACTCAGGGGCCCCTGGGCACATTATCTTGTAAGGCCCCCTACCTGGCCGCACCCCTATAGTTGAATTTAAAAAATAAGAATAATATAATAATTTTTAAATAAAATGAATCTATAATTTGTTGCCCACATATTAAAATAAATGATATATAGTACATATGTATTTATAGTCTGCAAAGATTTAACTTATTTTTCAAAGCATTAAATAAAAATACTAATAAAACTACATATATATATATAACTTTTTTTTTAAGGGTATTTTAGTGTATTGCTTTTACAAACTTATAAAGCATATTATTGCCATGGCATATAACGCACAATGCTTCTCCAATCCAGTTCTATGAATCTGAGTTCTATCAATCTGAGTCTTTCATAATACAAACACTAATTTACTGTCTCTCTCTCCTCCTCTCCCTGTATTTTCTCTACTCTTCTCGTGATGAAGACTTGATTATAAACCTAAAAGTATCCGAAATCACAGACACTATACCTCTTCTCTCCCCTCTCTCTCCTCTTCTGGGCCTTTCTCTCTCTCTCCCTCTCTCTCTCCCTTTCTGTCTGTCTCTCACACGATGAATCCAGTCCGCGCTGCGCTGCCGTTAGCCTCCTCCGCCTGGTTAATGCTAGCTACTCATCATTTAAAGTTAACGTCGTCTTCTGTACCCTCATTCTCCTTATCACGGGTCTGTTTAAAGAAGGTGTGTATGGAAAATGCCTCAATAAAGATGCCTCCTCTCCTTTCTCTCGCGTTTGCTACATCCACTTGTCCACTCATTTTTGATCTATGACAGATATAACGTTACACTAAAGTCCGCTCAGTTTAGTGCGGGTTATTACAAAACTGACGTTTCCGCACTTGACCAATTACAGCATTCTGTTTAGTTAAAGAAAGAAAGGCAATTTAAATATAATAATAATATTAATATGTGATCGCGATTTTTTTTGCTCAGAGGAAATACAGTTGTCTGAGCAATAGAGTTTTTGAAGAGAGGGAGGCGCGGCAGGTGCCTATAATAAGGCTAAACATTATTAAATACCCACGAGACACTTGTGACTTTATATCACATTTGCATTATTTTTTAAAAATGTTTCTTTCCTGTTAAAAATAAATATATTTCCAATCTGATATGTAATGGGGAGAAAAAAAGTAGCACTAGTTCAACTGATGGTGGATTCGAACCGATGTTATGATTAATCGCGTCAAAAGATGATGCCATGTGCCTTACAAGGTGCGCCACTGCGGCTGTATAATTTCACTGCTCTTTACTCATCTTGTCTCTATCAATCAGGCATCGATGGGCGTAAACCCTAAATAGCTTAGTCTAACTAGATGCGCTATTTTCAATTAGCCTAAAAAGACACTCCGAAATTGTCTTTTTTTCTCCCCCCTCGCAGGGGCCTCTAGTGCGCACGGGCCCCTGGGCCTGTGCCCATAAGGCCCATTGGTTAATCCGGCCCTGATCGCATGGTTAGTTTGTGTGCTGCAGTTGTAGCAGCCTTTGCTTTTGGACATAACCTTTGAACTCCAGTAAAAAAAGCAGCTACATCACACCCCCCCAAGCAAACGAGTGACCTGCAACACCAGATGCTTGATCAGATGATGATCTTCAGTGCTAAATTGACCTTCATGCTCAATCATAACATTACAACTCACAAGACAACTTTTCACCTTAACGAGAAATCTTGTCACAATTTAGTCTCGCGAGATCTCGTAGCACCCCTAGCAGATACTAAATCATTTTTCAGAAATATAATATAATATAATATAATATAATATAATATAATATAATATAATATAATATAATATGTAAATAAATAAAATATTTTCATTTAAATTTCATTTTAAAATAACTGAAATGACAAACTATGATTGCCCAGTGCAATAAGTTGAAGGCAAGTAAAAACCTGTGCTACAGGGCAATAAAAAAGGCACACTTTATTGTCAAGCCCTGTAGCAGGGTCTTGGTTTGATTTGTTGGCTAGAGTGTCTCTCATCTCCCCAGATGCACTGAGCTGGTGTGATATTCAAGTCCCACACAATCTGTGTGCCTCGCCTGCCATTACGCAGAGAAGTGTTTCATTTTGAGCTCATGTGACATCTCCCACTTATTGCGTTCAATCTGTACACATTAGACTATACGCCGAGAGCTACTTGAGGACCTGTCACTGTGCTGTCTAGCATATGCAAATACCCCATACATAAATAATAGCGGGTAGGACAGAGCATAAATAATCCAGCACTTCAGGGCAGAATCGGAGAACAGCTGTCCCATAGGAGTGGCAGACACTTGGGCAGGCACTTCCGCCCACGTCTCCTCCCTCCTGCCGGAAAAATAAATAAATAAATGGATTTAAAAAAAAAAAAAAAAGACAGTCGCTTCCTTCCTCACTCAGCATAGCGTTTATGAACAGATGGAACATGGCTCTTGTTAAGGTTTCTAACTCAGCCCCTTGGCCCCCTACGGTTCCCCGAGGTACAGGCCGTCTGGTGAGCGCCCGTACCATCGTCCGGAGGTCAATCGGCTATGGACGTGTACAAATCACCAGATCAGATGAGAACTGCTGACAGGACATTGCAGTGTCTTTTTAGCTGCCGCCTGCTGTAATTAGGGTTATGGAGAAGAAGCCTTTCGGTTGTTAGGCTTTCATTTTAATTCTCTTAAAATGCTACTGTCATGGTCCTGTCCAGAATTACAGCAAAAATTAACAAATATAATAACGAACATGCTGCAACCGTCAACTTGTTGAGCCAGCAAGTACATCGGGCTGAATGGTGTAAATGTCACATCACTGAAATATCTATTCTTGAAGATGGAACCGAAAGAACTTTTATCTAGATAGAAAGAAGAAGGAGAAATGCCCTAATATGGTTCCCAAACCTCACTGAATTAAATAAAGACTATTCCTCTTACAGAAAAAAAATCTATGGAGTGTGATTGAGTCTACTGTACAGTATATTCTGAATTCTGACAGCATCTAGGAATGAAGGAAAGAGCATGAAGGCTGTAAGAATGTCAAAAATACCAGTGCTAGAGTATATCAGGTCGATATGAAGAATAAACTAAAATGAAAAGAAATCAATACACAAAGTAAACAACTTAACTCAGTACCATAGTTCTGTGCAGATGCTTTCGAACATCCATATGTATTTACACAAAGGTCGCTAGCTTTACGGTTAAGTGACAAAAGCGGTCAAATAGATTTCTTGGGCAAAATGCACATCTTGCTGATGTGTTAATATAAACAGTTGGTTTGTCTTATGTGGATGTAAACAGAGGGGGAAAAGTCAGAACAGCAGATCTATGCATAAAGCCTTGAAGTGCAAATGCAGCCAACAGACCGATATTAAATCATACAATATTGACCTGAAAGAGAAAACCACTCACTGCTCTTGGATAACTAAAGCCATGAATATGAAGCTGAAAACAGTGTGTGCAGAGTGAGTGAGTGAGTGAGTGAGTGAGCGAGTGAGTGAGTGAGTGAGAGTAGGGATGCTCATTTTGGTTAAATATGCCAACCGACAACCAACACTCCCTGTCCGAATATTAACCATTAACTGGTCAGATTAATATTAAAATATAATTTAATTAAAAAAAATGTATGTGTCTATTTTATGTCTGGCACATTAAAGATTGCATTTTAAAATACTAATTTATTTTAACATGCGAACAGCCAGCAGCATACAGAACATGGTAACAACAAAAAATCTTCACGTACCTGCAGTGTTTCCAACAGCATAGAAATAATAAAACAAACTAAATAAAAATAATAAAATTAATAGTCCTGCTCTAGATGTTTTTCTCTTAAATTACAAAAGTAGATTACAAAACAAAAACACTGAATGAAACCTTCCTTAAAAAAATAAAAATAAAATAGCAGACTACCTCAAATCAATCGCTCCACGGAAATATGCATTTAATTAATGCTCGGCTTTAATTCTTATTTCACAAACCTGTCAACATTTTCTAATAGAAGTCATTAGTTTAAAGATTATGTCTTGAGCATCTGATATTACTTTGGAGCTTTTGTGCTTTTATTTTCTCTATTTTTATTTTCTTAGACTGTAAAGTATAGGCTACTATAGCATATAACAATTTTGTTGTTTATATATGATATTGCATATTCACATATGGAAAGTCTGGTGCGGAGTTATTTATCATTATGCAAAACTCAAGAAAATCATTGGATTTGTCTGATTCGAAGATTAGGCTAAGTAGACTATTTTAAAAATGGATATTTTATAAGAACTATTAATAACTGTAATTTTCCAAATGGGAAAAGGTTTGTTGGTTGTACACTAAATCATCAAAACTATAGACTATTTGATGTGTTTATGAGAACACTGGTGCGTGCCACCGATGACGCTCTGACTTGTGGCCGGCTTGTTTCTAAAGCAGAGCACATTTCATAAAGTTTTGTTTAAAGACAGCTTCTTTCTCCTATTGTGCTAATAAACAGAGGTTTTTATGATGCGGATCCAGGACAGAGGCAATCAGCATCAGTGCTGGTTTGGGATCAATTCATCTATGTCAAACTCTGACCAGCATTATCATTCTTTCATTTTGCTTTTTTGGCAAAATGCTTCTATAGGCATTTGGTTTGTATATGTTACCTACCTGCGAGTTAAAAAAAAATGTGTTGCACATTTATGCAGCCAAACTTTTTTATTTATTTTTTCTACCTTTAACTGATACCACTAATCTGTTAAAAACAAGCTCTTTCAGGTTAATTAATAGTTAATCGGTTATTATAAGAAAATTCATTCACTCACTCACAACAAATTTTTACTGTTGTTGGGGATGTGTCTGCTGTGTCTGCTGAAAGTCTGACCATTTGCTTCTGCGTTTGGAGTGGTGGTTCTTCTGTTGACGTCAACCTGAGGGCTATCATAGCAACTGTCTATTAAAAACCTCTCTAACCGTTCGTTTGCTATTAGGTAATGATCCACAAAAGAAAGCCCAGATGTCTACTTAAGATTCTGTTTCAGTTAGAAGTACATCAACATACTGAAATAAAAGTTTCTGCAACTTATGGTTTGGTTTTATTGGACTTTTTTTTTGAAAACTGACCAAATAATGATGTAAAAAACATATATATATATATATATATATATATATATATATATATATATATATATATATATATATATATATATATGTATATATATATATATATATATATATATATATATATATATATATATATATATATATATATATATATATATATATATATATATATATCAGGGCTCGAAATTAACTTTTTTACTTGGTAGCACCGGTGCTCCCAACTTCAAAAATTTAGGAGCACCAGAAAAAATTTAGGAGCACCAGAAAAAATTTAGGAGCACCAGCAAAAATGATTGAGCACCACTGCAAATTGTATTTTAAGGGACTTATTGTATTTTAAATCAACATCAATTAGGACTAACAAAAACCAGAAACAACTATAACTAATGCTGAGATTACATTGATATTTGTGTGCAATAATTACAAAATGTGTGTCTAATAGTTCTAGAATATTAATGATGATGAAAATGACAATAATAGTAACAATGAATTACATTTCTCATCATCATGCTGCCTTGAATGTGTTTGAATGTAAGTTATCTGCTATAAAAAGTATGTTACTTTATGAAAAATAAATGTATAGTTTGCATCAAACAAAAATGAAGCATTGCAGTAAGAAATATTTATTATGTACTGCTAAACAGCATATATATGCATGTCAGTTTAATAAATAATATTTCTGCTGCAAAACAAACAAATTATAATAAAATATTAAATTCAAGGCTGAAAGCTGCAAAACAGTCATCTGTAACTAAATAAAAAAAATATATACACCTCAAGAAAGAATAGGCAAAAGAAAGTAAGTAAAGTCTCACTTCTATCACTCTTTAAAAGTTTTGGTTTCAGTTTGTGTCAATTTAAATGTTCCGTCTGAGCTGATTTTCATTTTTCTGTGTTTGTGGAAAAGCAGGCGAGTCAGCCGACCCCATTTATGAGCAGGTTAAGCACCGGCGCAATACCGCTGTTTGTTATAATACGCTGTTTCAGTGTAAACTTAGTAAAGGCGAGCTTCTTTGGCGATGATACAGTATTAGATGTGACTTTTAGCGGACATTTGCGCTGAACACGCAGTGTATGCAACACATCGAGATTCAGCCACCTTCTCCGAAAAGCACGTACTCGATTGATCTCAGCTGGCGGATCAATATTCACCACATGTCATGATCGCTCTCATCTGCGCCTCAACTTTAGGTGGGGTTTGCACTTTGCAAACCTGTGTGCTTTAAGTTTTCACACTTTAGCCGTTTGCATTTCCCGTGGACATAAAAGCTCCCTCCCTGTCATCTAACAGTGGAAAGCCTTGAGTGATTGACAGCTAATATGAACTAATATAGCGGCAGGGAAGAGCGATTCAGCACGTTTTTAAAAAAAAATCAAAACAGGTCGCACTAATGCGCCCAAATATATTATGAGGTCGCATCGATTAATTTTCGGGCGCATATGCGACCAAAATGGTCGCAATTTCGAGCCCTGTATATATATATATATATATATATATATATATATATATATATATATATATATATATACATACAGTTAAGGTAAGAATAATTAGCCCCCTTCGAATTTTTTTCTTCTTTTTAAAATATTTTCCAAATGATGTTTAACAGAGAAAGGAAATTTTCACAGTATGTCTGATAATATTTTTTCTTCAAGAAAAAGTCTTATTTGCTTTGTTTCAGCTAGAATAAAAGCAGTTTTTAATTTTTTTAAAAGCCTTATTAGGGACAAAATTATTAGCCCCTTTAAGCTATTTTTTTCTTGATAATCTACAGAACAATCTACTGTTATACAATAACTTGCATAATTACCCTAACCTGCCTAGTTAATCTAATTAATCTAGTTAAACCTTTAAATGTCACTTTAAGCTGTAAAGAAGTGTCTTGAAATATATCTAGTAAAATATTATTTACTGTCATCATGGTAAAGATAAAATAAATCAGTTATTAGAAATGAGTTATTAACACTAATATGTTTGGAAATGTGTTTAAAAAAAAATCTTCTCCCAGTTAAATAGAAATTGGGGAAAAAATAAACAAGCAGTCTAAATATTAGGGGGGGCTAATAATTCTGACTTCAACTGTAGATTTATATACATTTCACATATACATTACAACTTCCAAAACATCCAAAACAATGCTTGTAAAAGCCTTAAATAAAATGTGTAAAAGAGTCAAAACAGTATCAGTAATTCATTCATCACACACAAAAAAAAAAAATGAAAATCTTCCATAAAATGTTTCTGATGCAAGTATTGATCTGTAATGGGCAAAATTACAGGGGAAAACAGCTTCATTTTTTAATGTTTGTTTGGATGCAGAGTAAGACCCAACTATCTTGGTCTACTTCTATGGTGCACAATCGTTCAAGTGGACAGCATTGAACGATGCATTGAACGATTGAAACCTGCTAAGTGTGAACCCATATTGCATCTTTACACCAGTAGATCATTTGCTTTGTTATGAAACAGGGATTAAAACTGTTACAATGTGGCAAGAATGAAGATCACTGTACTTCAGTGTTTTGGACAACCAAATGTCTGTTTTTTTTTCACAAAGTCTTTGATGCAGGTTAACCTATGATTCATTCCGAGAGACATTAGAAAAATAAACACTGCTTTTTTCAAATCCTGGATCGTTAGTCTATTAGTTTGGATTGTTTTCTTACCATAAGTGAACCATTTTGACATGAATCAGAGCTTGATTGCAATGTTTACATACTGTATTCCCAAACAACCAAATTAAAAAAAGAAAATGCGTCAGAGGTTGCAAAAAAAAAAAAAAAATCAGTTGTGAAAGCACCCTTAAGGCTCATTCACACCAAGCATAGTAATTATAAAGATAACAATAAAAGTTCTAAAAATTGTTCAGAATGTAAAACAACAGCAGCGATCAAATCACAGCTAATGATAAAGATGCAGAGAACAATTTCATTGTCAGATCATTTTTAAAAGAGAAAATTTCTCCCATCTAATAAAAGATAAAAACACTGACAGCCAGTCAGAATCCATTGAAATATATTCCATAGTAGGCTTTAAATTTTTTTTTTTTTCAATTTAAATCTACAAACAACACTTTAGAGAAGATCTGCTTGATTTAAAGTCTTTTTTTTAAAGATTATTTTAAGTTAATTCTATCTATTCTAAAGTCTTGAAAACAATTGGTTAGAACATGAAAAGTATATATAAAATAAAAGTACCTCAAGTATTTAGTGCTAGTGTCTGCATATTTGTGTTCCTCCTTTAACAATGCTACAAAAAAATAATTATTTAAAATAAAAATAATTGATTCAACTATACTGACTGTGATTGTACAGACTGTGAAACTTTTATTTGGGGTTGATGGGGTTTAGAGATTGTCATTTCAAAATCTAATGTAACCTTTTATTTTATTGTTGAAAACTAACTGAAATTAAATGTTTTAATTAAATATTGAAAATTAATCAGATTAGGTTAAATGTACATACTGTCACCTGATGGATAGAGGACAATGCAGAGACTTTGGTGAGCAAATCAAGGAAAGGTAGATTCTGCTTGACTAGAGTATTGAGCATTACACTATTTACTGACATGTTTTTATTCCAATAAATTAGATAATACAATTTAAAGAAATGCTTTTTTATTGTTATTATTTTTTTTAAATATTATAAAATAAGTTAGGAAATTAACCATGGCAACTTTAAAGTAATACAGTTTGGTATATTTACCTTCAGCCCACGACTCATATTATTTGATTTTTGGCTCTTTGTATGAAAAAGTTTGGGCACCCCTGAGCTAGATGAAGTTACATTAGCTGGATTCAATGGTCACATGCGCTATAACCACATCGAGGATATCTGCTAGAAACAAAAAGTTAAAGCAAAAAATAAAAAAAATAAAATATATATATATATATATATATATATATATATATATATATATATATATATATATATATATATATATATATATATATATATATATATATATATTGTTATTGTTTGTTTTGTGTTAAACAAGGTATTAAAATGACCCTTTGAGTGGACTATCAAAATGACAGGTTTTATGTCTGTTATGTGCCGAAAGCGCTGAAAACATTGAATCAGTATTAACTGAAGTGCTTTAATTTCTAAATGTTTCTTTTTTCTACTGTAGAAAACATCCTCCGAAATAGATTACTTAGTTTATTTTCACTTTAATCACTATTTGGAAGCTTATTTAAATAAGAAATGCTTGTCACTTTATTATACTGCCAGCTGTACTTAGTGAAGCTGGCAGTCTCTTAAAGATGTGAAACATAATTAGTGAAAGCGAGTACAAATCACGATTGTGACGCATGAGTGACGTTTTAACTGATGCATTCACATAAGACTATAAAAACACAAATCCCCTCCCCACGAGAGCCATCAATCTTGTAGTCGGCGACATAAGAGGAAAACCAATAAATTCTATGTTATGATTTCTCATTTCGTCTCCGAACTCAAAACATCCTTCCTTAATCTTTCCTGATTATAATAGTCTGCCTGCTGGGCACCCTGATGTCATCTGAAGGACTGGATGAATGAAGTCATTTCTGGAATAACATACCCGAGCACAAGAACATGAGGAGAGTTCTACAGAGATATTTCCCTTTTTGCCAATTCTCTTTCAGATAAATCGCAGCTGAAATTGGCAGGTGACACACATCACAGCTTTAGAGCTGCAACTGACATGCCCTGAAGCGAAACGTGTCGGAGAGAAAACAAGACCAAAGTTCCTGCTGCTCCTTCCGAAAGCACAACAACACGGAGTTCGAGAGGAGTACAAAAAGCGGGGGCAGGCAATATAGCGAGCGAGAGAAAAGAAGAGAAGAGAAACTTTGTGACAGTAGCTAGTATGGTGTCTACGGGAAGTAAATGAAAACAAGGTTAATGCATTCACTTCTCATTATCCCTGCTGGAAGGAGCCACACATATCGAGTAAAGAGCAGGAAATCAAAACAGTGTGAGGTGCAGGCAGCACGCCAGCAACTCCACAGACAAGACACACTCTCTGTTCCTCTCCATTCCAGAGCGCTTGGAGAAAAGAAGGGAAAGAGAGGGAGCCATCCGGCACGCTCCTAAGCCCCACTCAATGTCACGCCCTCAGAACCGGCTCCCGGGTGGCAAGCGAAAGCATTTCAGGTGAATTATGACATACTGATGGTGTGGTAAACTGGTGAGCTGCAAAATGACTATCCAAGGCTTTGGGGAAATGCCGTAAGCTTTGTGCATATGACAAACCGGAGCGCGAATAAATGCTGCCTATTTTTATACAATCACATCTACTGCGTGCAATGCTGTGTATGAGAGATGTGGTATACACAGAAGTTTTACTTTATAAACAAATGGCATGAGTTTAAATCCTGAAAAAGCTTGTGTGATCTCCAATGGCAACAGTTTTGGAAAATTAGCTACCAATTAGCTCCTAATTACTTTAAAAACATGAAGAAAAATCACAAAACCACAGAAATGTTTTTAATATTATTATTATAGTTTGTGTAAGCTAAGAAAGTAGAACAGAAACCACCCAAAAAAATGCTACAAGATATTTTAGCACAGAATTAAACAAAACAATTAAACAATTCAATGAATGATCATTGAATCTCTTTCGAAAAAGCTTTAAAATATTTTATATATGTAAAATCTAATTTTATAAATAATTTATAAATAATATAATAATAATATAATATAAATATATGAAATATATAAAATATAATAAATAATAATATAATATAATAATATATAATATTTATAAATAATTTATATATATATATATATATATATATATATATATATATATATATATATATATATATATATTATATCATATTAATATTTATCATATTTTATAATTAATGATAATTACTACGGCTGTTTCTTAATATGGGTTCTTTAGTGTTCTTGGGTTCTCATATTCTCTTGTAATGTCATCTTCAGCTGCCTAAGTTCCGTTCCAAAACTCAAGACCACAAGAACGGTTGATGCATAAAAGTTCTCAGATGTGTTCTCGATATCGAGGATGCATCGATGCAGACTTGAGAGCAAAACTTGTTCGAGAACTACCAGAAGTCATTGCGGCAGAATAAAGGAGGGGGGAAGTGCTGCATTTTAAATAGATTAATTATTCAGTGATTTATTATTCAAAGATTTATTTATTATATAGACTTATTAAGTTCAGAGATATAACTTATTTATCTCTGGAGTTTCCCTAAATGAAACGGTGAAAGTAAACATTGACATGAAAATCCTAATAAAGGCATAAACACATTGAGGGAGATTATTTGCTGAAATTCGAATTAAAATTAGTTTTATTTGTATTGTGAATGTAAATTTGTAAGATCTTTATGCATAGCATAAATTGTGAAAGGGGGAAAACTGTTGTATGAACAAATTGTTGTATGAATGCTATTAATTAATTTTCCATTAAAAAAGCGTGAGGTCGTGTGACCATCAGGAAGAACCAGTGAAGAACGCAGCATCTCATTTCTCACAGGACGCGTTCTCTGTTCTCACTGTGTCCCAATTTCGTTCTTCTGAGGTAACTTAACAAGACTGCGCTCCACAAGAACGCAAGTCCATTCTCTGCATTCTTGCAATTGAGAAACAGCCTATGTTTTAGTCCTGAATCATGCTACTGTTATTTCATCAAGCAGAATTGATCTCTCTGGGTCAGTCCCACTTGAGGATTGTGTGAATGAAAGAACATGAGCTGTACTTAAACTATGCATTTTTCTGCATTTATGCTTTACTATTAATTTCAGCAAGGTTAAAGCACTTGAACATATGTCTGTCTACATTATGTTTTACTAATAATTTGTGAACTGCATTAAGGTTTTATTACTTTCAACAAGGTTGATGCATGAAACATACTGAATAAAATGGGTGTCTTTAAGACACTCATGAATGCTCTTTGTAGCCTTTTTTACTGCAATAAATATATCAGGGAAACTGTTGACAGCTCATGTTAAAGATTTGTTTAACATCAAATACATTGCCATTTAGCTGCATTCACACTACAAGTGACTCACAACAACAAAATGACAATTGACCATTCATTTCAACGAAGAACTGGTTACTTTTGACAACCTCCGGCTATGCGCGCAATAGTAAACATTGACGACAGATGTGTTGAGCGACGCAACAAAGTTGATAATCCTTCTATTTCATGCAAATGAAGAGAGACTTTCTTGAGTGACATCGAATAGGAGCATCCGTAGAGCTCACGTAATCCTCTCTCAGCTCCTGCAGCAGCCTGTTGTATTCTCCATGCTGTAGGTCCATACAGAAGTTTTTAGCAGATAAATAGCCACGATGACCGAGAACACGTTTTTTGAGTTTGATCATCTTTGTAATTAAGCATTTTATGCACTAATTCCATTTATATTTAGTGTTTTCTCGGAACAATGTTTACTTTCGGTGGCAGTGGCTGTGAATATCACCATAAACGTTACCTAAGCAACCTCAAGGTAGGAACACCCACTAGCAGCTTCAATCACCACTTAAGAGTGACAGGCAGCTACAAAGTTGCTGCTGGTGTGAATGAGGCATAAATAGTAACCTGTCAGTTAAAAAAGGGCAGACAAGTAACAGTTTAACTGTAAAGCATTCAAAATATGAACCATATAAAGGCACATTTATCTGATTATTATAAATGTATTGCTCAAAAATGAAAAAAACGATGTTCCATGTTAAAAAGAAAAAAAAAGTAGAAAATAAATAAAAGTGTTGAACCCCATTAAATACATTACATGTATTAATTAAGCACTAATTAGGTTATTAACTAATGTGTTATCCAAAGCGACTTACAAGTGAGGATAAAAAAAGCATTACAAATGATCAAAGAGTAGCATATAAATAGTGTATAACATATAGAGTTGTACATCTCTATATGTTTATACCTTTATCACATCACGTCTTGATTTCTGTAATTCACTTTTTGAGGGTTCACTCAGCAAATTACAGTACATTTAAAATACTGCTGCACAGGTTCTGACACACTTCATCACACAGGCCACCATATTACTCCTTTACTTTAACAACTATTCTAGCTTCCTATTAAGTCACAGATTGATTTTTAACACCTTGATTTTAACCTTCAAAGCAGTGCATGGGCTAGCATCTGGTTGCATTTATGACCTGGTGACTCTCGCCACTCAAACCCACAGTCTTTGCTCAGCATTAGGACTTACCCTGTATCAGCCAGGTTGTAAACTCAAGACCTTGAGTGGTAGGGTTCTCTTATACAGTGCGCCTAAGCTGTGGAATGCACTACTCATCAGCATTAGGAATGCCGCTTCTCTGACCTGTTGTAAAAAACTTCTTAAAACTCAACTTTTTAGCATTGTTTTTAACATAAAAGGATTATTTTGTTAATAATAATAATAATAATAAAAATAATAATAATAATAATAATTTTGTTTTGTTGTATATTTTTATTGTTGTGTTGCCTTGTAGTGCTTTGAGTCTAAGAAAAGCACATACTTTACATAATTATTATTATTAGTATTAGTATTATTATTATATAAATAAAAAAGTCCCTATAAATATTTATTTATTTATTTATCTATTTATTTATTTATTTATGTGTTTATGTAATAATAATAATATATTTATTTGTTTGTTTGTTTGTTTGTTTTTTGCCTGTTTGTTTGTTGCTTTGTTTTAATTATTTATTTATTGTTTTTTTGATGAGGGGGGGGGGGGTGATGGGTGGGGAGGGGGCGTTGAAAGAGAGGAGAGAATGTGTGTAATAGCTGATTTGTCAAGCCCACACACGTCACTCAGATTTGCACAATGTATTCAAGAAGTGTGTGGTAAATAAAAGAAGGCATCCATGGGCCAGATTAACAATGTTTCTGTGTGAAAACAAAATGTCTGATGAAAACCACTGGCAATAAATCAATCTGAAAATTGTTAAAAGCCATCCTAAAAGAACAAATGAGAAAAAAATATCCCTGTTATTCTGAAGTGTCCACAATATCAATTCCATGCATGTTCATAATCACAATATTTTTGTATTATTGAATGTTGCAACATTAGTATGTAAGGATAAGCACATCTCCTTTAAGGCTGTAAACCCCATTCAGATCAAGGGTCGCAGAGATACCTTGAGTCCCACCACACAGCACTGACCCTCCCACTTGCTGGTTTACAATGAGAGGCAGAAACGGGCATTAAATCTGCTCGGGCCAAATCTCTGCTGCGACGTGACACCTAATCACAGAACAAGGCCTGTCTGCTGGCCAGCGCTCGCCATCAATCTCTCTAATGTAGCCAAGCAACTTCCACCCATACGCAGAGCCTCTGCAAACACAATACGGGGCCAGTTTGCATTACAAACCACATGGGAAGAGCAAAGGGCACTTTACGCAGAAGGGAGGTGGGCTTTTACATCGTAGGTATAAACAAAACGAAAACAACAAGGAAAAGGCTATGGCGAGGGGGGTGATGTATTTACTTTTCCACAGAATTACCACAGGTCCATTTAACACAACCTGCGGCAATCAGCTAAAGTGCAGCTTACCCCCATGCAGCCGCATCTCTCCGCTCTGAAATAATGCCTATTATAGTGTTTCGGTAAAGAACGCTCTTGACAGGTAAATGCGTCTCCAAAGAAATGTTCCATGATAAAAACAGTCAGGCCCGGATGCACATTATTCCTCATTCATCATTCTTACAAGTTGTGGAAGGACTCTCATTTCTCCCCTCGGTTTATCGGCAGGCGCGCTGCATGCTGCCATTGCTCAGCAAATCCGCACTGTAGCATGCTAATGGAAAACGCTCTCAAAGAAGCGATTTGACTGGAGATTAATAGGCAGACTGAGGCAAAACCGCCTTGTTTAGTTTAAAGCAAGAACAGTTTTTAAAACAGAGCACGGATGCTATCATTTTTTATCTTTAAGAGTAACTGCTGAACATTGTCAAATAGATGTTATGCATTGATCTGTTCCATTGCTGAAATCTAAAATCAACATCCATAATCCATAGACACTGAAAATGTATCTATTTAACAGACAGACAAATTAAACAAAGTTACATTTTAGGCTAGCATGACAAATTCTTCACAAATATTTTTGCCTTTAAACTTCCAGTCTATTAACTTCATTGATTTTAGCATGTTATGCTGCTTGATGTTGTAAACAGATATTTCCTTTATTCTACTTTTTTATGTAAAGTCATAACAGACTTGTTTGTAGAGCAAGTAGTTTGACTGTTTTCTGCCATTTTTATTGTTAGTTATTTCTCCCATAGGCAACTGAAATTGAAGTTCCAAAACAATCACAAAAACCAGAGCACTTCAGCATCAAGAAGTACTGCGATATTGTTATTCATAAGTCAAATTATAAAGAAATTATGTCATAAATACTATATTTGACATGTTATAATAGGTCTTGAATCTAATTAATGATTGCCTTATTCTTGAAAAAAGTAATATTTGCTTGTCACATCACCTAAAACATATTCATTATTTTTGTTTATTTTGTATATGTAACCCCGCCAATCCTACACCACCCAACCCGCTCCAGGCTGGTATCGAACCGGCGACCTTCCACATGGGAGTCGGGTGCTCTACCAAGGAGGCTAAAGACCATTGCCTCTAACAGCTGTCGCTAGAGCACCTTTAGAGGTGAGAGGAGTGAGGTTTATCTGCACAGCACACACTAGCTGGCCTCCGTTACATATATAACTGACCAACAAAATACATTAAAATAAAAATAAAAATCATACCAAATTAAATTTGTTAACAAAAACACACAATCTTAATTTAGCTTTTCTACGATTCGGCCAATTATATTTTGAAGTTCAGGAGAAAAACTTAAAGACATGACAATGACAAATGTCTCATTTTTCCAGAGAAAACAAAAGGACTAATAATGTTGTCAATGACAAATGACAAACACATGTCTCAAACATAACAACTCAGCTTTATAAATATGAATAGTTATATTCTGATGTCATCATTTTAATGTGAATTAACAAACAGGACATGTTGAAAGTCTGTTAAAGTCCACCATAATAACTATACAACATTTTGCATTTTAAGCAATAGTAGACCTAAGCATAGGTGGTTTTACCATAAATTTGAGAATGAACAACAATAATAGCCTACCAATATTAACCTTTATTTTATATCTACAGAATTGTGAGAAAATTGTGATCTTGAATTAAAGCAAAAAAATTGTTGCACAAATGTGTGGGCATTTTAGTAACTATTCCACATCCATCATTATCTATTGTAGATAAACCATTAATGACGATATTCCTGTTTACAAACTACAGTGGCACCGCCAGTAATTTGAAGCTATAGTATTGCAATACACCCATAGTACCGGTAAACCGTGTAACTCTAGCTGAAGGTCAATAGAATGAATTATAACAATATCAGTAAAAAGCATGCAAGGTAAATCATATTTCAATCATTTTTAATGATGCAACTTAAATAAATGTGATTAAATAAGAAACATCTTGCTATTTCACACAATAATCTGTGCATATTTTGAATAAAACATTGTTAGCAAATAGTTCAAATGATTAGCTTTAACAAAAAGACATAAAGACATAGTTACAGCCTTATTTAAAATTAATCTATCAAATCACTTCAGCTCATCTTTGAGGAGCCCATGTAAAGCCTCACGCTGTGTGCGATCACAGTCAGAAGAGCGATATCATGCTGTGAATGAATGATGTAAAGATATATGACAGATGCACTCTAACCAAGCGGCTAGTTTAGGTCAGAGTTGCTAATCCATACCCACAGCAGAGAGGCAGCTTTCATCTAGCTCCATCACAGCCTTTGCGGCTATACAAACAAACACCTCCATATGCTTCCTCGTGAAGCTTAACCTGTTACTCCTCTCCCTCAGTATAAATATTACATTCAGTCTTCTTTCAGATCCAGGACAGAGCAGTCAGGCTATAAATACTGCTTGACAGACTACACATTCTTTCAGAGCCCACTGTGCGTTGGAGTTTTATGCCACTGGAATTGATGCCTACATGGTTGTAGTTATCGCGTTTGCTTTCTTTGCTTTAATATTGTAGCAGTGATCACATGGCACAGTGTCTTGGCACATGGAGTACAAATAAAAATAAATAATCTCTGAAATACAAAAAATAAATGTAAAAAAAAAAACATTGTCGCTGTTGTTGTTATTGTTAGTAGTACTGGTAGTAGTAGCAGTAGAGGTTTAGATTTTATATATATATATATATATATATAAATATACACACACACACACACACACACACACACACTCACACACAAACACACACATATATATATATGTATATATATATACATATGTATGTACATATATATATATATATATATACAAACACCTCCATATGCTTGAAGGGAGCATATTAAGCATTATCATTAGCATATATATATATATATATATATATATATATATATATATATATATATATATATATATATATATATATATATATATATATATATATATATATATACATATATATGTATACATACAATAAATAACAACATTTTTATTTTTTAAAAAGATTTCATGCAATTTTTTTTATTTGAAGTAAATTTTGTGTTAAATATGTGAATTGTAAAACTGGCACTATTTATTTGAAGTACTTCTATATTTTATATGTCTGTATGTTATTTTATTTTATTACACGGCTGTCTGGAATACTCAATTGTGATTAGTCAAACACAACATTCCATTGGATGTTATTCCGAGATTACAACTGCTAAATAACACAGACTCTTCCGGAAACTTCAAATTACCCTGACTGTTAGTAAATACGTTCAAATCCATTTACTTTCATCCACATTCACATGTATCTTCTTGTCTGTCAAGCCACGTTTTTTTTTTTTTGTTTTTTTTTGTTTTTTTTTTAACTTGCTGACTGTTTGGCATGTGAATAAATAATACGTAGGTTAGTATAAGCTTCATTCAGCCAATTTTGCTTCCATCAGCTTTCCTTTTTGTACAGTTTTGCGCCCTCTTGTGACTGAATAATGTGCAAGTTAGTGTATACTCCATCAGCTGTTGTTGTTTCTGTCAGCTTTAAAGTTATTTAAATGTATATTCAAAATTTTTATGTTTTGTGGGAGGTAGTCATTCAATAGGCCCTTCAGCCTTTATAAGAACTCTCTGATTAGCGTGGGGCGGCCAAAAAATCTATCGAGTTTTATTCTGTGATAACATCCACCTGAATGTACTTTTTTCCTAACGTTATATGATGTTTCAATGTGAATTGAATTTTAAAATATAGTACTATCAAGATAATTATAATAATAGTTATTTGTTATTTATTAAATTATTTTTATTAGTGGTAGTAGTAGTAGGAGGAGGAGTAGCATTTGCACACGCAATGCTTCTTAGCGGTATGCACAACCAATGCATCTTGTATGAATGCCCTCTTAAGTGAATTAGACCATTACATGGATCCATTCTACTGCAGCAAACTCTTTTAAATCTCTCAACTCCGAATGATCCCAGACCCACTAATAAGGGAATGCAGAGACTTGAACTTAAAGCTCTTTAACCAGAACATCAATGCGACTTAAAAGGAGATGACTGTAAATGATAAACTACCCTAACCATTAAACACAAGCCCATTGGGCCTATGAACGAGAAAAGTTAGGAACCCAGACTCCAGGTAAACAAGCTCCAGAATCCATACTGAAATCTATAAAGCGATGAAATGTTTTACTTCCACCACACATTTCTAATATAGACTCTCAGTTCTCCTGCTGTTCTCACCGAACTCCTCAAATTGTGCAGGTGGAAAAAGTGAAAATTCCCAAATTTGCCATGCATCCAACCAATATTAGCATCATTTGAACGAAAACAGCATCTGGCACACCATCACAGCTCACTGCTCACCCTCTCAAATGATTTAATTACAAGCCTGCAGATGAGTATATATTTAAAGCCGTCATTATCTACAGGAGAACACGTGGTTGGAGAATTGTAAATGTGACAGGTTTATACGCCACATAAAAAGCTTAATGAAAACACGCGCCAAAGCATTGCGAGCCAGCCAGAGGGCAACTTCCTGGATCCGATAGGAAGTTGTGTTCAAGAACCAGGTTTGTCACACACTCATTCAAGGTTTACATGTTTTATTCAGTCTTGGCTGCAGCTAATGGAAGAAAGTGAACAAGAATCCTCCAAGGATCGAATTAGGCCAGTTGTTTCATTTGCGCCAGGCCTCCCAAAGCCCTTTCAACCGCAACAAAATAAAACCTTCGGGCTCGCATTACATTTCCACACATAGAAGTGACTCGGAAGCGACCCGGACAGAAATCAGTCCCCTGAAGCAAACTCATTAATGGGGGAAAAACTGACAATACATCCTTTCATGTTCAGATCTGGCAATCGAGAGAGTTGGCCAAATGTAAGCGTCTTCCTCCAACTGCACCACAAATCACTGCCTGACCTGAGATTCAACACAGCCAAAGTGCATCAAATGATCACAGTCGAGCAGTCCATGAATTTATGACAGCTGACAAAATCTAACAATCCAATTTGAAAGTCACTTTCTGTATCATACAAGTTTTATGACTTGTTTCGCACGATCCAATATGTGAGCTGTGTTTCTGCAGTATGTAATGCAAGGACATGCCAATCATCTGTAACTTGCTGCTGGCGTCCCCTATTGCATTCTGCCCACATTCTTTGTGAAATACTGAAAAAAGGGTATACCTGCTGATCAGCAGGTGACATTTTATAATTAAAAACCACTACAGTGGGGAATCACTTCAGAGGAACCCCGTGGCTTACTAGCTTATTTGCTCTACGATGACAAAATGTCAGCGTGATGCTGTCTTCCTACGACCTCAGTAACATGTCAGGTCTAGAGACAGGAGAAAAAGAAGAAAGGGGAATAGTCAAACTCAATTTAAAATAAGCATGCTTCTTTAACAAAAGGACCTTTTTATTGAAACAAAACAGTTTTGATTTCTTTTTCCCCTTCGGAAAACATCTTATGCTATTTTCAAATGTCTTTTAGAGGCGTGTTCACACTAAGACTACTGGCACATTACTGGAAATGTGCTTTTTCAGAAGTGATCATTTTGTTTACCAAAATTTTTCATCATAATTTTTGTGACACAAATTTTTACCGACAAAAAAACTAGATAAAGGCTAAATAAAAATTAAGCAATGATGATCAAAACTATAATATAAATATAATAAAATTTTCGTTGACTAATAAACAATGCATATCTAATTAGACTGTTTTGTTTATTTTAAGTTTGAATAATTTGTGCAAATATATACCATAAATAATTCAATTACACATAAATTAAACCAAATATATCTTATTCAACTAAATCTTGAGTAGATTTAGTCAACTAAAATCTTATGAAATTTAGTTGACTAAAACTAGACTAAAACTAAAAAGGAATTTTAGTCAAAAGACTAAGTTTTTCAAGAATATATATTGCGGTATGAATAAAATGTCACCAGATGATTGAATAGCTATATTTGTAAAGAATTCATTCATTTAGATTGATTGAATCATGCATGAAATATAATAAACAAATTACAGGCATATACATAGAATAGAGCAAACACAAAAGTAGTCAAGATCAGAAATTGAATCAAACTTAAAATTAAATATCTAAATATCTAATCCAAAACAAATTTCTAAAAATAACACTACATAGTCTTCATTGCATATATATTTCAATACAATTAATCTTTACAAACGGTACAACTTCTTGTACCTGAATGTTTTAAATTCACTTAAAATGCTTATTGGCCTTAATAGGCCTTAAACCATGTGCAGATGATAAACTTTTACTCAGCTAAGGTTAAACTCAGCAGTGACTGCACAAATCACATGTTCTGAACTGTGGCTCCTGCAGCTCAATCATAACACGGGGAGAACATGCAAATTCCCTACAGAAATGCCAACTGACCCAGCCGGCGCTTAAACCAGCAACTTTTTTGCTGTTAGGCGATTGTGCTACCCACTGCACCACCGTGCTGCCCATAACAGCGTTTTAAAAGTACTCAGTACTCAAGTACTTAAGTACTGGTGCTCAGTTGTTGTATCCTTTCCACAAACATGAACGACTAATATAAATAAAACATCTAAAATAATTGTCTTTGATAATCATGTGCATATGTACTATAAAATTAATTAAAATGACATTGCCAAAATTGCTTTTACAAGCTGTTTTCACCCATAACAGAATAGGTGGATATTTATGAGAATACTGACGAGTGCAGTCAGTAGCGCTGTTGCCTCGCAGCAAGAAGGTTGCTGGTTCGAGTCTCAGCTGGGTCAGACGGCATTTGTGTGTGGAGTTTGCATGTTCTCCTTGGGTTTGTGTGGGTTTCCTCCGGGTTTCCCCCACAGTCCAAAGGCATGCGGTACAGTTGAATTGGGTAAGCTAAATTATCTGTAGAGTATGTGTGTGAATGTGTGTATGGGTGTTTCCCAGTGACGGGTTGCAGCTGGAAGAAAACATATGCTGCATGAAACATATGCTGGATAAGTTGGTGATTCATTCCTCTGTGGTGATCCCTGATTAATAAAGGGACTAAGCCAAAAGAAAAAGAATGAAAGGATGATATGTATTTGATCCATGCACATCCACCGTCAAATGACATGTTAAAAGCAAACAAACAAACAGCATTTTCAACAAATCACAGAAAGTGTGAAAAGCATGTTTATTTCTAAAAGTTTCCAAGGCCAAAAGTGCACATAGCTGAAGAAACACTTATTAACACGAGCACAGGGTACATGAAGATAAAAAGCAGAAATCATCAAACAAAGGCCTTGGGTTAAACAAAAGCAAAAGTGGATGCTACCACAAATTATCACATTGTTTTTAAGAGCATCTGGGGTATTAACAAAACATGTGGTCATTATATGAACGAGAACAATTTTTATTGTCATGAACGCACACACACTATAAATCTGTACACGCACACACACACACACAAACACACACAAGTCGGCCTATTCGACTTCTGGACCAGTGCTCTTAAATAAGCAATGTGCAACATCCAAAGCTTTTTAATTAAAGCTTCTGGATTTCTGCAAAACTTTCCATGGCATGATAATACCAGCAAGCTGAGTCATTTATTTCCATGTGCCTTGGGACCCAATTAGAAAATAATATTAATAATCCATATTCCAGTCGCACTCTTGGCATTGCTAAAGAATGATATGCTTTTCATCACTGTGCACATAACCTTCTCATGGGCCGTCAAGTTTTATGGATTAATCCAAGAATGCGGAAAATAAAACTGTCATAATCAGCTTTTCTAATTCCTACATGAATGTTCTCCATGGCAGCCCATGAACCAGTCCGGAGGGATTGTATGGACTATTGAGCGTGTTAATATAAAACAGGATTTGAACGCTTTTGCCTGGCTGTTTTGGGGAGGATCACCGATTAAAGGAGGGGGGAAGAAATCCTGATGTTTTCAGAAAGACGAAGGCAGACAATAGCGATGTTGAAATAAGAGACTCCTTCTTTAGGGAGGGAAAAAAATGCAATTTAATCTATTAGCATTTGCGATTTAATTTCAAAATCGAACCAATGGGATAAATCAAATGGAATGTCTTACAGCTGCAAGGGTTATGTAGTCAGAATGACGGATTGGGGTCCCATTATTCAAGATTTGTTATTCAATAAATCATTGATGTGTTCTATGAATAACCCGAGTGATGGCGCAGGAGTGAGGGACTGCTTGGCCGAGCTGCTGACACAGCACATTGGGCCATACTTGAGCACACAATCGCATACACAGATCCCACAGCCGTGATTTATGGCCGCGCGCTGGGTCGTAGTAATACAGTGCACAACCTTCACAACTGTCTAAATAAGAGATGACTGGCTGTGGATCCATATTCTACAGCATACGCAATGACCATACAGTGAGGTTTCGCAGAGCATCTGATAAAAGAGGAGAAGATTCTATTGGCCTTAACAAAGACTATTGGCTTGATATGTGCACACACACAGTTCTGACAATGATCTTCACACAGGATGCTCTATAGACAGCAAATGGGCAGAAATGGCTATTTTATGAAATAATTTGGAGCAGCCCAATAAAAGAGCATTACTCTCAGCTCCATTTAACACAATTTAACATCTTTAAATCCAATTCAACTGTGAAAAAAAGTGTAAGATGAAAGTCACTGAAGCTGATCACAAAACACATAAATAAATCATATTAACTATGATTCATATTTATAATAGGTGTCTCGAAATGTATTGTTTCTTCGATGCACCATGATGCAGACGTGAACAATTTGGTATCGATTCAGTAATAATCATAAGCAGTTATCATGAACTGACTGGCATTATATGGGGGTAGCTTACTATGGCGAGGGAGGAGACCGCGAGCAATTAAAACACTCAGACAACTGTGCATAATTCACTGCTTGTACGTTTGTTGGACAGTCTTTAACAGACAAGGAAGTGCATCAGAACCCAACTAGGGAAAAAAAATGAAAGCTGTAAACTTTCTCTCACTCTCTGTGGCTCTTTTGACCAGCTGGCGTGTTCATGAGAT
The DNA here is from genome assembly GCF_052040795.2 of Danio rerio. Classification (NCBI taxonomy): domain Eukaryota; kingdom Metazoa; phylum Chordata; class Actinopteri; order Cypriniformes; family Danionidae; genus Danio; species Danio rerio. The sequence continues at coordinate 25,376,872 of NC_141041.1, read as the reverse complement.
AACTTTTACCTTCTCTCTCAGCTGTACGATAATAAAGTTACTTGTGAATCCTGACAGGAACGTGTATGCAGTGCAAGCTTTCTCCACCGCATCGCCGTCTATTAACGGATCAGCTGATCACCACGGCTGTTTCACATCAGTGTCCGTGTCACTGTTTGCTGAACAGTGCCATTGGAGCCAATCACAGCCTTTTCTGTTGAGCGTGTGAACAAAGGCATCAAAGAACTCACTAAACAATGCTCAAAAAGCAAGTGGTATAATATTTACATTTGTTTATTGGCTATAAATTCTTATGTTGCTCTGTGCATGTACTTGAGTTTTGTCTGTAACATTCAAAAAGAGTGTTTACTTTGAGCAGATGAAATTAAAGGTACAGTACATATATTTGACTGCTTGAATTAAAGTACAAAATTCTATTACAAATAATATATAAATATAAGTATATTTATACATTTTAATACAAGAATTATTGTGTTGCTAAGTAAAATATAAAATTGTCTATTGAAAGCATAGTCAACGCACCAAGATATCGAATTGAACCAAATTGATGGCATAATCGTAACCGAACTGAACCGTGAGACCAGTGTAGGTTCACACACCTAATATATAAATAGATATTATTGATTAATAACTGAAAAAAAATTATTTAATGTCATTAACTTAAAATATAATATAATAATATCTATATTTGTAAAGGTTTTCAGGAAATTAAGGTTATTTAATCAATTTTTTTTAATGAATCTGAAATGAAAACTTCAGTACATCTGCTGTGCTGTTTAAAATGCTTATGAACTTAATTGCATTATTTTGATACATTTTTACTTTCATTTATTTTTGTGTTATATTATATTATGTTATATTATATTATATTATATTATATTATATTATATTATATTATATTATGTTATATTATATTATATTATATTATATTATATTATATTATATTATATTATATTATATTATATTATATTACTGTATGTGGCAGCTAATTAATCAACATTAACTGCATTTTAACTGCATTTTGGCTGAGATATTATCATGAAAGAAAATGTAAAGTCACTTAACATGGTAGGTATTACAAAAAAAAAAGCTTTTTAAGAATTTGACTGACAACAGAGAATTTATAACAAAAACTTTTAGACTAAAGTGGCCACATATTTTGCATACCCTATCTGAACTGCTAATTAAAACACTAATAATCCCATTCCACAAAATAGAGAAAATGACAGTGAAAATGAATAATATCTAGACTACTGTACACTACTGTTGATACATTTAAAAACTGCAGTTGGAATGTTTAAAAAATACACATATAAAATGTATCAGAATGTAACGCATATACCTCAAAATCTGACATACAAAAAAGTACACAATATGCTGCATCTGTATCCATTCATTTTCTCAAACACTTTCCTCAGGCAGCAAAGTATGGAACTTTCACTATGCACTGAATAGTAAAAGAGTCAGCGGTTTTAGCCACAGTAAATGCATGAATGCTGAAAACGTCTCTGTCGCTTATGCTCTCTCATGCGCCTTGCGGGTTCAGCACCAGGGCAAGATGTCATGCCAGATATGAGGCGAGGTAAAATTTGCTGTTTTCTGTACTCACTTTCCACACTGACAGCTACTCTCAAGAACCCATTGTGCCTTATCATTATTACAGCAACCAATAGAGTTATAGCGAATATTGAAAACACTATCTGAACAAACGGACTCAATTTCATGGGAGCCTAAAAGAGCGGATTTGAAAACCAAATCAGATTTTCTGCATTGCGAACAAAGCCTGGCAGAAAAAAAGTTAGAGTGAGGCAAACATATGACTAAGCCATATTCTCATATTAAAACTCTTGTCGAGATATATACATTATGAATTCATGGAAATCTCAGTACTGCAGATCAAATCATGTGGGTTGGCATCAGTCAGGTCATTCGGGGGAGTTGGTGTACGGCTGCAGAGATACAGCGGTGTTGACTAGCGTTTGACGGAGCCATCTCTCATTCTGCTCTCAATTGTTCTGCCTTAAGGCTGACTGATGCATCACCGTAAAAGTCAAGGCGTCTCCCTAGCAACAGAGAAGTTACAACAGCTCTTGTCAGGAAGCATTTCGATCACTTCTGGCTCCCCAGCGAGGGCCGATGTAGCCTGTGCCTCACCTAGCATGAGGCCTCAGCCAGGTCCCCTGTGCCTGGGCTAAACCTGGGCACCGAGACACGTGGCCTTCTGAGATTTACACCACCCCCGCGTCTGCCCTGGAGCATCAGATGCTGACTGAGAAAGACGGAGAGATTGCAAATTAAGAGAGAGAGAGAAAAAGTCTGGGAGAGCGAGAGAGATGACATGCAAGAGAACAGGTGCAGAACGTATTTAGTTACTTTGTAAAGTGTTTTCTGCAATCTGAAATGAAAACAGAAACAGGTCATTTCACTAGATGACTTGCATAGCTTTATTCGGAAAGAATAATTTAACAGTAATTGGAGTGATTTAGTTGGTGATTGCATCTCCAGAGAAAAGAAATAAAGAAATAATATTAAAGCGGTTTTTGGAAAGGACAGAAAAATTATTTAGCAAATATGTGGGCTGCTCCATAAAACTAATGCGACAATGTGATCACTGATAAAAGCATTTCAAAAACTTCTTTAAAAAAATTCTCTTTAGTTTTGAGATTGCTCTCTGACCCCTGTCCTTTTGTGCATTTGTCTTTCCTTGACGATCAACCTTTTGGGTGTACTTTGGGCATGGGCTGGTATAAAATATTAACAGTATGATAACCTTGGATAAAAGCATCACGGTTTCACAGTATTGTGGTTATGGCTGTAAAATATATTCTTTTTAAGTTTCTGGGTGAAAAGCAATAATTTTTTTTTACTTTGAACTAGGGGTGTCACGATTTCGATTTTTAATCGAAATCGATCGAAATGTATGCTCAATTTCGATTATCAAACCAAAAAATAGAATCGTCGATGCTGCCACGCCCCCATGTCACGTCAGCTTGGCTTGCCAAGGGGGAAAAAAACAGGCTTGTTGAAGTGCTTGTTAAACTGCAGAAGCAGGGGACCCGTCGACAGAACTTAAACCCTCTCCTCTTTCAATGAAGTCGCCGGTGTGTAAGCATTTTGGATTTCCAGTGAGTTATGTTGACAACGTTCGTGTTGTCGACAAAAAAAACTCAGTTTTGCAAGCTCTGCTATGTACGTATTACGTACGGTTCGTCCGATAGACAACACCGGCATCACGATCCTCCGCCCGCCCTCGATGCAAATCCGCTCGCGAAATGTACACTCAGGCAATGTTTACAGTATCTTTGTTTTTAATTGGCATTTTAGAACGACAACGATTCGATATCCACAGTAGCGTGTAGCATTTTTGAGCAGCCCTCCTTCCTCTCTACCACTGAAAATGCACATCACGTGACCACACAGACACAGCCATACGCTCGAGACAGCAGGTCCAGGCAGTCAGAGGACTGCTTTAATCTTTCACTCACTTGTACTTAGTTATTTTAGCGAACACCTCAGAAACTGTTGGCTGTTTCCTGTTGGTTGTGCATCTTTTTTACTGACGCCATTATAACGACACAGATCACTGCCTATTCACGAGTCCCGCAGAAAAAGTGATTGACAGGTGGTAATTATGTGTGTATCTTGACTTTATTCATTTACTGTATGATTTGTTTATGGGTAAAACAAAAACCATACAGGTCAGGTAAACAGTTAAACAGTAGGCTACAAATAATGAATTGGTCATTAATTAATTACTCATAATCGAAAATCGAATCGAATCGTGCCTTTAGAATCGAAAATGTACTTGAATCGAGGATTTGGAGGATCGTTACACCCTTACTTTGAACACAATGGCTGCATCTAAAATAACATAATTTCATACTGTATAGTATGCTAAAAACAGTATGCGAGCCAAGTAGTATGTCTGAATTTGAAGAACAGTATGCAAGAAGTACACGGATGACCTACTACTGGTGAGATTCTGAAGTGTGCATCCGATGGACGCTATGCTTTTTCTATCTCTTTTCTCTATCTCTATCTCTATCTCTTTTCTATCGGTCAAGTAATAAATTTAAATTCAAATGCAGTACCTACTGAGTAGTAGGTGATTTAGGACACAGCCAATATATTTTATTTCGAAAACATTTTAAATGTTTTGGAACAGTTTATCGTCCAATGCCTAGTGGCCTTGAGTAAAATACAAAACTGTAATAAATTGAATAAATATAATTTTTCATAATGAATATCCACATGAAATAAATCAAACTGATTTGAGGCACTGCCCAGTAGGAACAGGATGTCAACATAACATCAGATTGATGTTGTATACCAAAGTGGTGGGATTTTGCATTTTGTTTGGAAGTTTAACGCAATTATATAAAACTTTCCAGTGCAACCTAAAAACAAGAAAATTTTAATGTCAAATGATGTTACAGCTTGATATTGTGTCGACGTTACCACTTTGACGTCTGTCAGATGTTGAATTTTGGTTGCCATACCTGACGAAATATTGTAGTTGGTTTAAGATGTTGACTTAATGTTGGATTTTGGTCACTTTCCAACACAACCAAAAAATCAAGAAAATATCGACGTCATTTCATGTCGCTGTTGGATGTCAAAATAATATTGTCCTTAGATTCTGGCGACATAGATTCATCACCACTTCATCATAACCTAAAAGTAAAAAATAAAAGTCACTATAAAGGTTGCAGCACATAGTTACTTAATTAAATAGCAGCCTGCATAATCACAATGTTGTTTCCGCCCCATGTTGTATCCCTACATTGCACTTAACATGGCCTAAACTAAAAGTGTCCCAAGATTTAGTTTAGACTCTGGCTAGTACACAAACTCATGCTTGCTACATAGAGATTCACATCACTGGGAACTTGGGAGTGAAATGAGACACAGCCGGAGAAACAGTAAGGTGAATGAACATGGCTGATTACCTGAAAAAGCAATCCGTCACGATGGGCTGGAGAGTAGATCACTCAATCTGCTCGGTGAGAGCTCAACGGGGGATCAAGAACCAGCCCCGCAGTGCTGAACTGCCCATCTCTCCCCCATCAATCAACCCAACTCCTCCAGGAGTAACAACCAGCCAACAAAACCAGCCGTGGCGACACACAGAGCAATTACAGTTTACACAGCGACACAGCACTTGCTACCCATATGAAACTCACAAACAGTCATGGGCCATCACGAACTGTAGGGTATCTCAAAAATCGAGCTTTTATTTGACTTTCAAGAAATAGTACAGTAAGGGGGACAGATAAACATTTTGAAAATAATCCCGTCTCGTGAAAACTGGAATGTCCAATTTGTAAGTCCAACATGAAGATCCATATACAAATAATACTATGGATGGATGGATGGATGGATGGATGGATGGATGGATGGATGGATGGATGGATGGATGGATGGATGGATGGATAGAGGGAAGGATGAATGTATAGATGGATAGATTATACACATTATAGTTTATACATATACTAAATATTTTTGCTCTGAATACATAAGCATGAGCAGAATGTAACATTTCCTTCTTGCCTTAGCCTTTATTTGCAGCAGCCATCAGTTTACCTGGCCTTAATCATTGATAATTAGCAAAAAACTAAAAAAGAAAGTGATTAAATTGTCCATTAATGTGCGCAGCATGGAAAGAGTAAGAAAGTACATTAACTGATAACATACTGTACTGCTACTTTGCTTAATTAGACTAATCAACATGGTTTTTCAACACTAAAAATAAACATCTGCAACCCTTGACTGTGATTTGACATACAGTATATCAGCAGAAGTCTGTTCGAGACTAAATCCAATGGTTACTAACATAGCATGTGGGGAAATAAGTGATTTTACATGAAAATAATTCAGAACAATAAGATATGGCTAAGTTTAAGTGTTATGTGTGCAATGAATATACTGAATAGAGGTCTTTAATCACTAGAAGTATTGTTTTTCTTATTCTCCAAATAGGTTAAAATATCCATAATATCATAATAAAAGAAACTGCAAACTGCAAGTGTTTGGCAAAAAGATTACCTACTGTACACTCTGCCCATCTGTGATCATTACTCTGTCCATATGATATACAGTAGGTTTGATTAGTTAGTTCTTTTACTGACTCTCCAGCTGTCCCTGCCACCATAACACAATATAACCAGAATAAACAGCATGTGAACTTTCCATAATTGCGAACATTTTAGCCTGTGGTAAGGATACTAAATATTAAATGAGGACCAGGATTTCTTCTTTTTTTTTTTTACAGAATTACTCCACTAGTCCACTTAATCCATCTCGTAATGCACAGGGGAAATTTCACGTAATGCGCTGTAAATATGTATAAGAGCATTACAGGAGCACCTTGTTCCCCTCTGAGCGAAGTCCGAATGACAGCAGGAAAAGGAGCGCTAACCATTTCCTACTCTCATTAATATAAACTGAAAATAAAAAATTCCTCTGAGGTCTAACCCTCCCCTCCAGCTCCTTTCTGAGAGCGACGGGTCACTTTGCAGGAGAGATAGCTTTTGGAAAAGGATGCTCAGGGGTTAAAACGGAATCCCATTCGGTATAACGTTACGGATCCTTCATTTCGCCGCTATCTGATGGAGGCCTCCGACTCGGCCGCCTTCCTCCTCAGCCTCTCTATGGAAATCCGCCGCTGCCTCTCCCCACAGACCCCTGCATCCTCAACAGATAAATGCATCGGAAAGAAACTGAATGAGCCTCTAGAAATTATCCTTCATCCACGCCAGCAAACCAATTACCATGACTACGATAACCCCATTTTCCAGGACGAGAAAATGTGGCAGTGTCATAGAGGATGCTATGCCTTTAAGAGGACGAAACGGGCCTATTAAAAGTCAGTCATAGTTACTTTTTTTCCACTTGTGATATGCCATCCACCCCATCACATTGCCCCCCACTAACCCACCACATCCCAATGTGTTTCCTCGGCACCCCTACTCTTACATCGCCTACCTTTCCACCCCCATAAAAACACATTAACAGCAGTCACACGCGCTGCGCCTGGTGTGAAAGTGACATTTTTCTAACAGCACTTCATTTACATTTTCCTACAGTATCTTTAACTGATAAATGTCATTTCTGTTCCTCCTGGCTATAACTCATGCTGTTCGGCGATGAGTAGCTCTTGTTGTGGTGCCAAACTTCTGCTGTAAGCTCGCAGCTTTGATTTATTCCTCCTGCCTTGCTCTGACAAACTTCCTGATTTATGCTTTGTTTGGGAAGCTTTTCGATTTCTACCAGCGTAGGGGAGTCAGCCGGTGCTGCGGAAAGGTAAGAATTAACGCAAAGGTAGACTGGGAGAGACATACTAAATCAAGCCCTACCGTTAGTTTTAAGGAGGCGCCGTAATCTAGGAAATTTATTTGATTAAACTCTCATTTTGTAAGTCGTTGGTATGACATGGCGAACTGTAAATTGCAATGATTTCCATCCATCGGGTATTAAAATTCTGACAGTGTGAAGTAAGTCAATAAATCGCTTGTTGTAAAATAGAGAGTGAGTACACAGTGTCTCCTTCACTGGTGGCTCTGATTTACATTGAGTTTGAGCTTTGGATATAAATTGGAAGAGTAGTAGCATTACTGTTTGCTCTACAAAATCACAAAAATATAAAAAAAACACAATATATGCGTTAGGGCTAGGCGATAAAATTGGTATTGATATTTATTGACTGAACACCATTAACTGTAGTTTTATAAAATGTGGCTGCTGAGCACGCGCCTTAGGACCAATGCCAAAAAGCTTAGAGTAAGCGGCACACATATGGTGCATGCACATTTTCCAGCCGTACCTAGTTGAAAACATCGAAACTTTTCCGAATGCCCAGAGCGCACCGCAATTCATGTAAGTATAACTAACCAATCTCCTTCACACTTTGTATGGAATATACACATTTTAGATATAACGGCAGAGTAATTACCTCAGACAAACACATCACACCTAAACACTGCAGCTATTTTTACTTTTCTCTATAAACTTGCATCAGAGCTGCAGCAATGGTTTGTCCGTCTGTCATCCTCTGAGGAAACGGTGGATAGTAGCCTGGTTACGAGAGTGCCAGCGAAGCGCGAGCGCAAAGCCCATTGTAAATGGTAAAGGAAACCATGTGCGTGCGCTTGTCACTTCAAGTCAGAAAAGGTGTCGTGGCTAACAGCAGTGAGAAGATTTTAAATAAAAAAGCATGTAAGGATGTCGCCAGAGTTGCTTTTTGGTTTCTTTTCTTGTGCATCCTGGCCACTAGCACCTCATGAAAGATCTTGAAAGATTTTTTTTTGCATAAAGTATAATGTAGTCATCCAACTTCACAATTTGTAATGTTGCAGTATGTATTTGAATAATGATGGCTGGTTCCTTTACTTGAAAGCTCAGATTTGATCCTCTAAATTGCATTGTTTACAGAATTTGAGGTTTACTGTATCATTATTATTGACACCTTACAAATGTGGATCTACCTTTACCATTGTACACGTAGTAACATTTTATTTAGCAAGTTTAAGAGACTCTTTAACAGTTAAGTTTAGCATAAAGAGATATTTTGTTTAAATTTTTTTGTTTTTTATTGTTAAAACTAAATCGTGCTTTTTTTTTCTTTTTCTTTTTTTGCAATATCAACCAGCTCTAATGTGTGTGTGTTTTTTTTTTCTACTTGTTTACTATATAAAAGTATACAGTTTATATTAATTGGCAAATATTTATAAATATTAGCATAAGCTTTATAGGGCCAACAGTATGCAACATTAGTAGCATGACTAAGCTGAAAACTGTCAATGCATAAACATCAGAAGAAGTGTGATTTACATCAGCAGAAGTGCAATTTACATATTATACTCTAGACATGGGGAAAAAAAATGCCAGGTCAAATAATGTAGATCTCAGCTGAAATGAGTGGTCGCTTGTCACTTTGTCACTGACTGTTTGGCACTGGTAGTTTGAATTGGGCTTAAGTACAACATTATGTCTGTAAATGCTACTGTTTTACTCATGTGAGGAGTAGAGAAGAGTGTCTTAGCCTAGTGTTTGCCATTAAAGTCATAGTGATTTTGGCCAAAATTATTCAAGGACATGGGGGGTTAATTTACGGGAGTTTTCCAGGAGAAATTACAAAACAGGAGGGTGGCAGGAGATGGTTCTAAAATATGGGAGACTCCCGGGAAAAATGGAAATGTTGTCAGGGATGACACAAACATCCCACATTTCAGGGGAAGAAAATTCTGTCGAAAGGTAGTAAAGAAAAGAGGAAATAAGATACATTTGGAAAAATATAAGATTAAAAAAGCTCCTCCCAGACAGTCCTTATGGTAGGGCAGTGTGAGATAAGGGGGAAAAATCCACAGCAACAAATGACATAAACACATAATCACAGACAACAGGGGAAGGCAACAGGGGATGTGGAGACAGTCTGATGTAGGCCAGTGGTTCTCAAAGTGGGGGCCGTGGGAAAATGAACGTGGGGTCGTCTGGTGATTTCTAAAAATCTATTTATTTTTATTAAACCCTAAGAATTACCATATTTTACCCATAACTTACTGAAAATAAAAACAAAAATTGTTGTTTATAGTTACTATATACTATATAGTTACTTCAGTAGCTTATAGTTACTAGTTCTATTGCAGGGGTGAGCAAACTTGGTCCTGGAGGGCCGTTGTCCAGCACAGTTTAGCTCCATCTCCAATCAAACACACCTGTTTATAGATTTCAATTGATCTCGAAGACACTGATTAGCATGTTCAGGTGTGTTTGATTAGTGTTGGAGTAAAAGTCTGCCGGACAACGGCTCTCCAGGACCGAGTTTGTCCACCCCTGTTCTATTGGATTGCGACCCCTGGGGTAATTACATCATATTAAAGACACAGCAATAGCGTCAGATGCAGCAGATTGATTTTAAAAACACCAGGTTAAACTTTCTGGCTCATTTACAGCACTGACATACATAAAAAAAATGAAATGAAGAATAGACTTGGGTCTATTGGTGTGTGTGTGCCATTGCATGCAAGGTTTCTGTATTTATAACCACTTCAGAGGATGTTGGGGTCGCGAGACACTGGCATTATCATTTTGGAAGTCGCGGGCTGAAAAGTTTGGGAACCCCTGATGTAGGCAACAGCTATCCGGTCCTGCAGCTAAAAAGCGCTGGCCGCAGTCCCGCCTACCTACGCTGGGGGTGATACACATACAAAGGTGTGAGATGCAAGGGAAGTCTAAGTGTATGTGTGTGATGTAAATCTCAACAGGTGTCCTTGGTGACAAAGAGGAGAAATTCAGACCGTTCCGTTATCTTCTTCTCCTTGGGAAGTTGTTTGTCTGTTCTTCTTGTGTTTGCGTGGGTTTTCTCCGGGTGCTGCAGTTTCCCCCACAGTCCAAAGACATGCACTATCTGCTTGTTAAGTGGTGACGTGTTTGTGAAGTATGTATACTGGTTCCGGGTCCAAGCCGCCATTCATTTGAGTGGAGAAATCATTCGTTTATGATCGCGTTTTATTCCTATCACACATTAAAGTTAATTTTATATAAAGTCATAGTGTACACAACAATCCCTGGGCTTGCTGCATAATAAATACCAAAAATTTAACAATTTATAAAAAAATTAATCACTTTCTGGCCATTGGATATTAGGCATGGACATATATTGTGCGATCGTAATTTTCGAAAGTATTAAATCGCTTTGTAAACGTTTATTATTACCATATTATGAGTCTCCCCATTTAGTTGAATAGAGCGCTTGGACCCGGAAGCCGTTTCACGTGATGTCACACTTAACAAGCGGATAAGTGAATAGGATGGACTAAATTGGTCGTAGTGTATGAGTGTGTGTGTAAATGACGTTTGTGGGTGTTTCCCAATACTGGGTTGTTGCTGGAAAGACATCCACTGTGCAAAACATATGCCTGAATAGTTGGTGGTTCATTCCACTGTGGTGACCCCTAATAAATAAGGGACTAAGCCGACGGAAAATAAATGAAAGATAAACTCAAAAATACAAAATTAGCTTGTCAAAAAAAAAAAAAACCTTGATGGAGTTAAGTAGAATGTTAAAAATATATTCAGATATGCAAAGGTCTGACAAATTTTAAAGCTAAAAAAACTTAAGTAGTAGAAAAAAACATTAATCTGCAGTAGCAGCCCTAAATTAATGATGTATGCTTTATTTTGTCGTGTAATAAAAACACCTTCAGCTATTTTGGCAAGGCAGCGCAGCTTGAGCGAGACCATCCGAAGCATTTCTCTCACTACAGCAGCCGTCCAGCTCATTCTCAAGGTTAAATGGGCCTAAGACGAACGGAAAGGCTGTGGGACCTTTGCCAGCCCTGGAGATAAATAACTCCAGTTGATATGTAACCCATTCATCTTCAGCAGGTCTCGCCATAGTCTGTTTGTGTAGCTCTGTGGTGCAGATCTGCTTTGACTGGCATGCCTCCAAATCTTGCCTGGTAAAAGGATCTAGTGCTGAGCAAAAAAAAGAGCCCGCTGCTGTTTCTTCCACCATCTCTATAAAAAGTTACAGCACTTGGCTCTTCACTCAAGATCTTTGTTTGCTTTGAGTGTATAACGCTTCACTCAACATGCACTCCACAGACCTAGCAGGAGTTTTCTTTAGCGCCAGGAAAGGTAAAAAGGACAGGGGTCTCCTAAAACATGGGTCAGATTTCCGCTGTGAAAACTGGAGATAAGAATCCCCAAGGTCACAGGGAGAGTTTGCAAGCGTGCAGTTTTCCCATAAAGTTCTTATAAAGCTTTTTAGTTTTCTTTTTTTTTTTTTTTTGATGTTGGTGAATTTAGAAAATGCAGAAGGCCAGGTGCTGTGACCAACCAACCCTATAAAACATACAATACAAACTGCTGCTGCTGACATGAAGTTTATCTGTATATTTAGCAGTTTTGAGTCAGGAAAAACATGTCCTTGTGTTTTGTCTGACACTAACAAAAATGTATCAGAGGGCAAAAAAGAATTATATCCAAAGCAAATATTAATACAGAAGCCTACACTGCAAAAAAATCATGATTGCTTATTAAAAAATAAATAAATAAATAAATAGGTTTAATAAATAAGTTATAATTCTAAAGGATGCACAATACTGCCGTCATTCTGCGATATACATTGCGATTTCAGATCTCTGGGCAGCCTGGTGAGAGGGGTATTTATTTTTTTCTTAAGAAGTGGACCTTCTTGCAGTTATTTCCCTAATTTTCTATTTAATTATGAGGTTTAAACACTGCATTTCATTGACATTTTAAGCAAATTTTTTGCTGGATTAGCTTGTTTGAAGGTCATCATAACTACACGTTTTAATTTCAAAAACATTTCCTAAAGATTTATAATAAAAAATATGAAAACAATATTTATATTTAAATACAAATTTATCACATTATATATCATTAGAAAAAAAAATGAAATTTGTTACAATTTTAATTAAAAACTGTAGCCTTTTGTCATTTATTAGGGAAATAACAAACTGGCCAGCACATTCAACTTTCCTCATTCAGAATTTGGAGTGATGAATCACACAGAAGCAATAGCCAACACAGGATATTTTCATAGGTATTTTTTACAATTTATTATCCCATAGCAGTCAAAATAGAGCAAACATGCTTATGTATGGGACAAATTCTGGACCTTTGGCAGGGTCTTTTGAACCACACAAATATCCCCCGAACCACCCGAACGCCCACTGGCTACAGGCCTGTATATGAACAAAACTTCACGAGATGACTTAAGTATCTCTATTTGGAACAAATTTATAATTACATTTTTTTGGGATGATTCTGTAAGGGAGTTTATCTGCCTACAATCTAATGAACAAATTAAAGACATAGATAAAACAATAAAGAACATTTACAATTGAAATAAACAGTGTTGTATCATTTTTCGAGTCTAACAGTATTCAGCTGCAGTAATCGAATAATAAAAAAATAATTATTTAATAAAATTAATTGTTATTAAAGTTTAGAACTGCACAATTTCTTCGAGCTGAATGCTTTTCATAATGTTACATTCACACCAGACTTGGATGAAGCGTCAAGCCAGAGTGATTTACATGTTAAGTCAATGCAAAGACACGAATAGACATCCTCCAGAGTGACACGCAGGAATGAAGCAGCACAAATTACGCGATTCGGGCGAATTGCTTGAATTGCTCAAGTTAGCAAATCTGAACTTCTGCAAACATTCACACTGCGTTAACCAATCAGGACCTTTCTCTTATAGGTTTTGGAATTATGACATAGTGCCTGATGTTTGTGTCCCAAATCATCTTGCTGACACTGGCCAACAGTTCATCAACTGTTCAGTGGGCTCAGTTGGAAGCACCGCTGAAAGCTTCCATTATCCACATATAGTTTCTGGAGGAGTTGATGAACTCACAGAGCTGGGTGAACCTCTGAAAAGATCCAGTGGACACAGCGCCAAACAAATATATACGCTGTTTTTAGTCTTCCTAAAGCACATAAACACAGCTATTCAATCAATAAAATTCATGTTAGCAATTTAGCAACGAGGCTACAGTAACCAGGCAGACAGAAGCCCTGGCCGTGATGAGAACCCGCGTCTATTGTGAAGTGAATTTGATGTGTGAATGAAGCGAATTTGATGTGCGAATGAAGTGAGTTAACATGAAATGTTAAAGTCTATTTACGTGCGATTTATCTGTGCGTGCCGCGTCTGGTGTGAATGAAGATGAAAAAAAGATAACTAAAATATACTGTATGCACTGTGAGAAAAATATAATGTGAAAATGTGAATTTTATGTTATGAATATAAAAAATGTTAAATAAATTATAAATAAATAACAAATTTTATATAAATATATTAACAAATGAATTCAAATAGAAATACAAAATAATGAAAACAAATTAAATATTAAACAACATCTTTTTTATGTACGTATATTTTCAAACAACATCAAAATGCAACAACATAATGAAAAGATATAGGAGGAATCTAAGCAAAAAAGAGCAGTGAGATCGGCAGAGTGTGCAGTGAGTCATGCCTTCCATTTGCACCATTCGGATCAAATTCCCCCCGCGCAAATCAAGAACAATGTCCGAGAGTGCAGTGCAGATGGATGTCGACTGGATCCAACGCACACTGACAAGAAGGAAAATGGAAAGCGGCGGCATTAAGAATCTGCAAGTGGCAAGTGCTGTGTTACACTTTAATTGAGAGTGCTGCATTCACAAAATGGCTGGAATAATACCAAGTATTGTCATTTAGAGACACAGAGAAAGTGACAATAGGAGAACAAGATATGAATTCAGACATCAGCAGGGAAGCAAACAAAAGGCTCTTGAGAAATAGTAAAGGAACCAAGTAAATTACATCAATACAAGAGATAAGTGGAAAAGCGCTTAAAATGCAAGATGATTGAGGCTGCGAGAGGACAACAAAATTCATCTGTCATGCTTTTAACACGGATGGAATAAGAAAAGAAGTCATAATATCTCTTGAAGAAGAAAAAAGCAAGTAGGAAATAAATAAACCTTTTGTTACCTTAGTCTCAAATGTAGAATTTGTTGGCATATATTTAAAAAAGCGGTATATGATTTTATAATGATAATGTTTGTTATGTATATTAGGGGTGTAACGGATAACAATTCACGGTTGGAACGCATGCGGATTAATAACTTTTTTGAACTCGTAGGTTAATCCAACCTTTATAACAATTGCAGAGAGATCGCCTCCCCCGTCATATAAATCACATGTATGAACGTATTTTGGTTTCCCTGTAAAATATAACGATGACGGAAAAAGTTGTGGTGGGACCTACATGCTTTTCTTAGGTTATTAATTAAAGGTTTTTACTGTCACTGTTTGTTTATGGAATCAGCTGGAATCAGCTTCTAATCAGCAACTACTGGAATCAGCAACTACTGGAATCAGCTTCCAGAAATGATCAGATGTGCTCCAACATTAGGCACATTCAAATCAAGACTGAAAACACATCTGTTTAGCTGTGCCTTTACTGAATGAGCACTGTGCTGCGTCCGACAGACTGCACTGCATCATGTTTTTCTCTTCTTCTTCATTCTTTCATATCACATTTTACCTGTTTTTATGTTTTGTTTTGTTTTTACGCATTTTTATTATTTGTTTTTATTTTTATTTTACTTGTTTCTTTTATTCTTGTTTATGTAAAGCACTTTGAATTGCCATTGTGTATGAAATGTGCTATATAAATAAACTTGCCTTGCCTTGCCTTGTCTTGCCTTTAGCCTGCATTAATGCAATCAGTGTAAAGCTGCACAATTAAACATTAAAATATTGTGATCTCAATTCAAACCCGTGTAACATGAAAGATAAATGATAACAATGATTTGCATATGTTTATTAATCCCTTTAAGCACTGCATTCAAATCTGCGTTCTAACGAGAGAGTTAAGAGTTTTAAATTTTTTTTTTAGTTCGTTACAAACAAGTAAATAACACAGACGTACTGGAATAACAGGTTATAGTTCAGATATAAACAATGATATTTAGGGTAAAAAATTTTATCACTAGTTAATGGAACTTGACGCTGGGGAAAGCAACTACATTGTATAACCAACAGGTGGTGACAAACAACCTTCAAAATTATGTCACTGAATAGGTTTTCAGAAATGATACGCCTACAGTATAATAAAGCATGAAGTTTAATGTGTGAATTGTTGAATTATTTGAAAATAAATCTGAGATGTTATACAAGATGTTAGATTTTTATATTAAGTACTGTCAGCAACAGTAGCTAAGAAAATTTTTCGAACTGAATACTTTTCTTTTTTCAGCTGGTTCTTTCTTGATTTTTATTCATTCATTCATTCATTTTCTTGTCGGCTTAGTCCCTTTTTTAATCCGGGATCGCCACAGCGGAATGAACCGCCAACTTATCCAGCAAGTTTTTACGCAGCGGATGCCTTTCCAGCCGCAACCCATCTCTGGGAAATATCCTTTTTTTTATTTAAGAATTATAGGTTCTTAGTTCTGTTTGTTTAAACCGATGTTTTTTTGCTGCAATAGTTTTGTATAAATGGAAAGAAAATGACATTTGTCTCCTCCCTTTTTTTTTCTGATTCAAAAAATGGTCCGATCCGTGACCCAAAAACATTAGTGTGATCCGAACCGTGAAATTTGTAATCCGTTACACCACTATATATATATGTGGAACCATTGAGCCGCCAAGGCCCTGACCAATAAAAACAAATTGTTCTGTAGAGTTTTTGTCCTGGCAGCGCAGTAGGTAGTGTTGTCACCTCAGAGTGCAGTGCTCACAATTGAAAAAAGCTATGTGTTATGTAAGTCGCGTGTTTTTCATTTACCAATCATATGAAAGCAGGAAGACTAGTGGTCGCTGTTTCAAGTTATGTAAATCTGCATGAATTTAAAAACCTTGAATATCATAATATTATTAAATATTAAAACTATAACAATATCAACAGCGACACTTGCACACAATATGCAAGTATTTAAAACAATGATTTGCCTAGTGACATAAAAAACACATTGTGCATCTTTTTTTCTTGTCAACAAAAAGGCAGTGCAGTGCACCTCACTTTTTTGGAACGTAAAAGCGTATTCAATGTGATCTGTACATTAGCCATGAATGCTAACTAGGATCCCAAAAGCTAAACCCCTTTCATGATCTATTAAATCCTGAGTTAACACAAACTAAACTGAAACTTAGCCATGAAACAGGTGTCCTGGTATAGGCCCCATGTCATGTTTTAAATTTGTTATTGGTAAAAAAAATTGCTTCCTAATTGCTATGCACCACAAATATTTCTGTAGCATTTTTGCGACTTTGACATGCACAGTCACTACATGCTAAATATGAACTCAAGAAATGGTTAGAAGCATTTGGCAGCCAATCCAAGCATTTCCTTTGATTGAAGTCTGAAATAAATTAAACTGAAATGAAGAGATTATTTACGTGAAGTAAAAGATCCTTAGTTAACACTTTAGTTTTCCTTCAAAAAACTACAAATGAAACTAAACATCAGACAAAACCATTACTGTTTCTTGAGAATAACCTCCAGGAAACAAAAGGCCAGATGGTATCAGTAGCCAGAATTTCACATCTTTATCAATTTTTCAGCGTGCGGTAGAAAGCTTTTTATAGAATTAAGATACGTGTGAGGCTCCAGGCACACGGTGGCAGAATGAAGACAAAGGTTCAAATTAAGCAAAGCTCTCTGCTCCGTGGCAGCACACACATCAAATCGAGATGCTTCACAGTGTGTCAATGCTGTCAAGTACTCACGGGTTGGAATTGACACTTCCTGTGAGTTTCCGTGATACTAGGCCACTAACGCCATCAACTGCGATCCTTCCCTGACAATTAACTGATTTAAACACCTCAGGGCTTGGGTTACTCTTGTTATAGACAGCTTAAAATCCCACAAGTCAGACAGACAATCAAAATAAACACCGCTACTTTTTTTTTCGATGGGCTGATGGCAGACCAATCTTTAGCCATAGCGCTGACATGACGAGACAGGGTTCCTCCTTGATCATCCGTCGCATTAACGCAGTCTCTTTCTGAGAACATATCATTTGTATTCGCCGCAACTCAACGGCATCAATTACGTTCTCAAATGCTGCAGTGTAGGTTTAGCCTGAGCTTTTACACTCCCAACTTAACTCATTATGGCTGTCAGACGTGGGAGAAGCTTATTAAATTAACAAGCCTTTTCCACCCAGCAAAGTGATTTAGCTTGATTTACAGTTTGTCAGTGCTGTAAACAAAAACACAGGCTAAATAGATGGGAGGAAAAAGTTAGGCACAGGCTTCAAAGTAATTGATTGAGATTTCTATTCACTGTAGACTTGCAATAGTGAGTAAAAACACCACAGAAGACTAAACTGAAGGCCTGGATATTCTAACAGGGTTCTGGAGTCAGGTGCAAATTCACTATAGCCAACGTGATTTGTCGATGACTATGAATGTATGACTATGAAAATATGCATTGGTGCACTGCAGAAACCATAAATCAGTGTGAAGACAGTTGTCTTTTCATCAATCTTGCAATATTATAGACGCACACATTATCAGTCCCACAGTAGCCAATAATTATCCAGATTTATTATCAAAGTAATTAGAATGGAGAAATATGTAAAAAAAAATAAAAATAAAGGATGGCATGGTGGGTCAGTAATTAGCACTGTTGCCTCACAGCAGGAAGGTCATTGGTTTGAGTCCTGGCTGGGCCAGGAGGTGTTTCTGTGTGGAGGTGTGGGTTTCCTCATGTGGGTGCTCTGGCTTTCCCTGGTTTCCAAAGACATGCCGTATAGGTGTACTGAGTAAACAAAATTGCTGAAGTGTATAAGTATGTGTGTGAATGTGAGAGTGTATGGGTGTTTCCCAGTATTGGGTTGCAGCTGGAAGGGCATCCGCTGCATAAAACATATGCCGGATTAGTTGGCAGTAGTGCTGGACGATATTGGAAAAATCAGACATTTTGATATTTTGTTTTTCTGCAATATTTATTGCGATATGAATATAATTATTTTACCAGATGACTTGAATAGCACAATTTGGAAAAAAATCATATTTTTATATTGACAGATGATTTTATTTTTATTTTTTTCATAATTTTTGAGAAACATTTATAATGTTTTGGAGTTGTACACATGTCAGGCTAAATAATTCAAATGAATCATTGACTTCTGCTGTCTTTATTAGTTTCAAAAACAAATTTCTTTGCACTTTAAAATAGCATTTTTGGATATCTTTTCTAATGGAGATACTGTTGTCCTAAAAACATAAAAAATTCTTACACATACCTTAGGAATGGTATAGCAGATTTTATTTTGAAGTTTTAAAACCTTGACTTCTCCAAAACGCACTATACCTTAAAAACAATTATTGTCAGATGTCTAATTATTATATATTATAATTTATTGTACACAAATAACTTAAATGCACTTGAAAAAAAGCACTCCTTCACTCTATTAAGGTTGAGTCACAATCACTCAACAATATGGTTCTTGGTCAGGTAAAATTCCACTCAAATGTCTTGAGGGATGAATAAACTGAAGCTGAACTTAACATTGCAGATCCTGCGATGTAATAACTGTGAATGATCACACTGCGATATCAATGCTGAAACAATACATCGTGCAGCCCTAACTGGCGATTCATTCTGCTGTGGTGAGTATGTCATGATAAAAAAGAACCTAAGCCGAAGGTAAATGAAAATAAAATAAAACAATGATGGGTCATTCTTAAACTTGTGTATTATTTAATCAAAACTTAATTTGAATACACACACACTTTGCACTTTTAATACAGGTGAATTTAGGTAACACAACAATATAATATAGAGCAGTGGTTCTCAAACTGTGGTACGTGTACCACTAGTGGTACGCAGGCTTCCTTCTAGTGGTACACGGAGAAACTAAAAATGTCATGTACATGCTGCACACATTTCAAAATGTATCAAAAATTATGTATATAATATGTCATATATGACATATAGCCTATATTTCTGAGGTCATCTGTCACATTTTTTAACTGTGCAGAGTTATAGCTGCTTTACTGGGCCTACTAAGCTACTGTATTTCAATACTGCTCATTTTGGTGGTACTTGGAGAGACAATTTTTTTCTGAGGTGGTACTTGATGGAAAAAGTTTGAGAACCACTGATATAGAGTATGAAAAACAGATATTAATGCTAAGATTTGCATCTATCAGCTTCTGAAGAATTGTGCTATAATTGTGTATAATTTAAGAGTCTCTTGAATGAATAAATGAATGAATGAAATGAATGAATGAATGAATGAATGAATGAATGAATGAATGAATGAATGAATGAATGAATGAATGAATGAATGAATGAATGAATGAATGAATGAATGAATGAACAAACAAATGAACGATAAATTGAAGTGATAGGAAAGCACATTAGCAGTATATTATTTACAAATCTGTCTAATTTAAATATCCATATTTCCAGATGCCTTTTACAGGTTGAAGGAACAAACCACATATACTGTCTGCAATCTCTACAAAGCATCATGAGTGCAGTATCAGTCCTCGTGGACAATATGGAGAAGGGCGTTACGACACAAGGGAGAGCGAAGCAAGGGCAGAATGGACACCCACGTTGCTGTCGGGAGGGTTACTGATACTATCTTTCAAAACCGGTCAGCAGCTTCGACTCTGAACAGAGGCGTTCGGGGAGCGCCAGAGAAAGATGGCCTCCCACATGATCAATTATCCCATCTTTTCACACTCTCACCAGCATCTTCATGTCTCCAATGCCCTTCCTCATCTCTCAGATCCAGCTTGTCATATTTAGTCTGTTATCTGGCTTTAGGCTGGTGTCAGTCTCAGGCCTTGCAGCAGGAGAGAAAACTTGCTCTGTTTTCCGCTTAGACACAGGTAGGATCTTTAGAGTTGAATTTACATCTCTGTCACAGCATTTTCCATTAAAGAAGCGAGGTGTCAGATGGCGAAGATATAGCTTCACAAGCATTTAAAGAGAGGCCGTGATTATGATCTTTAGATGGATTTGTACTGTACACAAGGAGTTTTGAGAGCAGAAATGCAAAGTGACTTCACACATTCAATTTTCTGATAGAACAAATGATAATGTAATGTTTTAGAAGTCGATGGACAGGAAAAATGCTGATGTTTAGTGTTTTAGAAAAGATTTTGTCTTAATAAGAATAGACTAAAGCACACTATACCCACTATGTACTTATGCACTTACACACTCAACAGCATAGTATATGTATGTAGTCCAAAATGGACCACTATTTTTTTTTTACTAAGCAGAAACTCAAACCATTTCCCAGATGGCGTTTGTTTGTTGCCAAATTAGTAAAATAAATGTCCAAACCATCAAATAATGCCATAACTACTTGCCCACTGCTCTTAAACTGAATGCAAATGGATCAGTTGTTATTATTAGCTGTCAATCACTCAGTCAATGCCTTCCTTCAGATGACAGGGAGCTACAGCCATGAAAATGTAACGGTCTGAATTAGAAAAAATTAAAATAACACAGACAGATTGCGTTTTAGAAACCACCTAAAGTTAAAAACAGTGCCACATCTGATAAGTGATCATGTGGTGAATGTTAATCCACCATCTACACTTTTTGAAGAGAGGATAAAAGAGTTCCAGTGGGTTAAACTCTACTATGAAAATGACTAAAGTCATTCACCGTAAAGTATGAGGAACGGAGTTTGCAGGTAACAGTGTCTGCCACACATTTAAAGCACGAGATGTGTTCATTTAATCGTCACGATGTTGTCAGTTTTGCAATTGCAGCACTAACAAAAAGAGCTGCATTCACGAAGTATAAACTAATATAGCAGTATAATCGCATTCACCATTGAGAATTTTGCTTTCACAACCCAAAATAAATAAAGTAATCCAACATTAATGCCCGAAAGCTCCGCCCCTTTTACTTTGTGAGCTAAGCTGCGATTGTTAAGTGTGTGAAGTGTCCAACATTACACACTTAATTTTAGTGGTTAAATATGTGCATCATTCGGGGATTTAAAGGACACTTATTTAAAGTAGAGTTTTCAGTGTGAATGCACTCTTATGCTGTTTATACTACAAAATGGCATAGAATAGTGCATAGTATGCGATTTGGGACGCACCTTAAATCATGACTATTTACAACATTTATATATAAAGTATGAGCCTTTGATCAGACTTGTATTCAAGCTGAAAAACGCAAAGTGTGTTGTGTTTGGTGTTTGTTTTAACAAATTAGTGAGCCATGCAGGTATTTTAAAAACACCACAAAACTGTTAAAATCAAGCATAATTCAACATTGCTCCGTTAAATTGTTCTGTTTGTGAAAGAATTTATACAGTATGATTTGATTGTAAAGTGCGACATGATGGCTCAGTGGTAAGCAATGTCGCCTCACAGCAAGAAGGTCTGAGTCCTAGCTTGGCCTGTCGGCGTTCCTAATGGTGCTCTGGTTTCCCCACCAGTCCAAAGACACGCTATAGGTGAATTGGAATAACTAAATCAAGAGTGTATGGACGTTTCCAAGTTCTGGGTTGTGGCTGGAAGGATATCCGCTGTGTAAATATGCTGGAATAGTTTGTGATTCATTCCCCTGTGGCGACCCTGATAAATAAGGGACTGAGCCACTGGAGAATGAATGAATGAATGAATGAATGAATTAAATGAATGAATGAATGAATGAATGATTGTAAAGTGCACAATACTAAACTGCAATAGTCATAAAATTGCACTACACTTTATCACTTATACTTTATTTTGGAGGTCAAAAGCACATACATTTTCTTATAATATTTCAGCCTCAAATATTTGAAGTCTTGGATCATTCAAGAAGTCCATTTTCATTTACATTCAGCTAGCTTTATACCATTTCAATGTGGTCATGTCATTGGCCCATGAACATTTGCTGGTTGTTATCAAACTATTTCATAACTGTAACAAGAGTCAATCCAATCATATCTCAACGTTAAAACAGCTATCGTAACATTGTTTATCAATATGTGGTTCTTTTTGGATTCTCAGAAGCTATAGAAATAAAAAATGTAAAACAGGATATCCGTTGGGACCATTGTTTTTGTTTGCATCACTCAAAATGGTCTATATTGCACCTTACATGAATGCTACAGTAGTATCTGGAAAAGCATACAGTAATATTGGCACTTAAATAAACTCGAGACTGAGAAATTCCATTAAACCCTATTCTTTATCATACTCACAAATTACAAGATGATTGCTCTTTATGTATTATATAAGTCCAAATAAAAAGTGCATTAAATGTATAAATGCAATATTCAGAGTTGTGCGCATCACATCAATAGCTCATTCTTCTTAGAATAATAATGCATCTACTTCCCAAACGTTCTGCGACATTCTAAAGAGAATGACAGGATCGAGCACATCTAACACTTGTTTACCAGTAGATGACTTAATGGCTTGTCGCAGAACCATGAAACTTCAATTACAGTTTGGCACTTTGGCTTGAAACCTGTAGAAGCCTTGTGAAGTCGTAAGGACCTCTGTGTGATTCTGAGAGACAGATTTTCCAATTTTATGTTGGGGGAATAAGAGGTGTTACACTTTGGGATGTACATCACTGTCATTGAGAATGTGACCCACAACAAAATTGCTATTGATCTGGTGCCGCAATCATGTTAACAAGAGAACAGTCCTCGTAGGCCCATACGATAGCAATCCAGGTGTGTGTGTGATATATATATGTGTGTGTCTGTCCATGAGACTATCAGTCAACATGCACTCGCTTGGCATTTACCATTAATGTCAGAATAACTGACTGAATTGTTTTGAAAATGAATAGGCGCTCTTTCAAAAGGAAGTTTTAAATGTGCACTTTTTCCCTCTTTGGCCACCATCAATGTGCATTAGGCTGTCAAGAAACACTGGACTTTCTCCCATCTAAATAGTAATTACTTTGCTCGCTCCCATCAACGCAGCCCATTCTGCGGCACTTTACTGAAATAATAATCGAGACGTGTTTTCAAAAAGCTGTGCGCCGAGTATGACACGCTAAGCAGGTGGGTCTCAGCTGCTCGCTATTCCTTGACCGTTTTTTTTCCCCTCACATGGCGATTTGTTCAATAAATTGCTGCTTCAAGCCATTTCACGTCCTAACAGTAGGGCAATTAGACATGTGTGCACGAAACCTTCCAGTCTCATTAACATTAGCTGAGAACTGTAAAATGGAGGCTAATGGGAGAGGAATGAGCTGGATTCATGAAGCAGCTCTAGCGTTGGAAGACATTACGGGTTCAGGGATAGTTGTAGCATGGGCGGCAATCGATCGAGCGCTTGAGTTGAAGTGACGGTATTGCTTAGGTTGCACGTCTCTGGACTGGTCTGAAAATGATAAATTTAAAGGCCTGCTTGGCAGGGTAATTAAAACGTTTAGACTAAACTGAGCTGTCGTTTTTCCTGGTAACCGTTCCAGACAAAGTACCTCAGATAACCTTTGTTTTAAACACTTTGCTTGAGCGTTTGTTGGCAGTAAAGCAGAAGAGGCCTGTGAGTGTCTTTCTTCAATGAAATATGAGTGACAAGCCTTTGTGGACTAATTATGAGATGATCTATAGACGGTAATCTACCTCGGCACGAGTATGATGTTGCCACTGAAACACAAACCAAAAAAAAAAGATAATTGAAATAAAACTGAAATGATATAACCAGTGATGAAAACAGCAGCACTATAATTATGTAACTCAGTTACTAACTGAACTAACTATAACTAATTACTCTTTTAAAGGAGCGTGCCCAACACTGGATATAACATATTAAGAGAAAAAGTGCTAAACATACAAAAATACAAAAACTCAAAATAAATGACAAAAACACCGAATTACAAACAGCTTTCTTATTAAAACGATTGTATATACAGGGTTAAAGGTAAGACTTTAAGACATTATTAAGACCGTTATGAATGAAATGTTAGACTTATACAGGGCTATAAGGATTTTTTTTCATATATCCTAGTTAGAAAAGATTTTCACTTGCCCTATCAAAAATGATTAAAATTTTATACATTTATTAATATCCTGTACAATAATAATTTGTTTTAATATTTTTTTATTATTTTCAAATATATCTATTCACAAATCCTATAAACCTTACCAAGAATAGAACAAAACATAGCTGTAAATTACTTCAGTCTACAATAATAATACTTTGATAATAAAAAAAAATAATATTTAGGTCAGGTCAGTTTCCTCAGCAGTAAATAAATGGAGAAATTTTAAGCAAATGTTATTGTGAGGAAAGTGATTAACTGCTATTTTGAAATAAAAAGTTTTATTGAGATGGATCGTTGATGATTGTATGGGTGTTAATGGCCAGATTATGTAGCTATACATGAACAACAGAAAATTAAGACCTGATAAAAAAAACCTACAACAAAACATTTCAGTATATTTAAGGCTTTTTAAGGCCTAAAATTTAGCTTTTAGAATTTAAGACATTTTAAGACCCTGCAGTCACCCTGGTACAAAATTCAAAAATGGCATAAAAAAATAATATTGCTTGCTTACCACTTACAAACAGTATGTATCTCTTTTCAATTACAGTGACAAATACTGATGAAAAATGAAATTTCAACTGTAATATGGTAAACATCTCAGTGCTACTGATATTACAGTGAAAAAAAGATCAGGAGCATAAAATCACACTGAAACAGCAGCTCTCAATTCGCACAGTGTGAGCGTGTGAAACTTCAAACTTAAGAGCAATGACTTTTGTCTTCAAATGTAGTCATGTTTCGCCCACACTCCAGCACCAGTAGTTCTTACACTCTTTAAGGGATCATACTAGCTCTCTTTAAAAGACCCAAACTCTGAACACTTTCATTTGACCCAACAATTCTCTTTCAGATTGTACTTCAACTTTAAAGTAATTTTTTTTGCACTTTAGCTGAAACAGGGTCTATTAACTCACATTTTTTCTGAAACCCCACTTATGCTGAATGTGATTGTAATATACTGAATTGCTATTATTGAACCTGAAACACTTCACATTTACAATGCACTTCATTAGTAAACCTCACCATCAATTTAAAGCAAACTAAGACAGAGGTGTGAAATTTGATGAATAATTTGGAGTGGCTGAAACCAACCACATGGTTAAAAAAATAAATAAAAGATTTTTCAAAGCTTATTATATGAATTGATGAAAATACCATTCAATCATTTACTTAAAACTTTCATGTTTAATTCAATATAGGCTGAGTTTATGAATGGATTAACAATTTCTGAGTGAAAAGTGTGCATCAAATGTTTGAGCATATCACTTATACTTGGAATGTGTTTATTACCGGCAGGCTAAAAGAGAACACAAAATGTTTGTTACATTTCCTCACCCTTAAGTTACTCACCCAATACCTTTACAAGTTTCTGTTCTTCACAAAAGTTTTTTTGAATGCAACCACAGAAAGGTGGCACGGTGGCTCAGTGGTTAGCACTTTCGCCTCACAGCAAGGAGGTAACTGGTTCAAGTCCCGGCTGAGCCAGTTGGCATTTATGTGTGGAGTGTGGAGCATGTTCTCCCCATGTTTAAATGTATAGTTGTCTAAGCAATATGATTTTTGCAGAGAGGAAAGCACCTTTCTTAAGGCATGTGTCATCTATTGAATGCTCTTCAAACAGAGAATACGAATGAAGTAGGGCCAGTTGTGGTAAATGATGATGAACAGGCTAATCAGGGTTTTGAAGGAGGAGACTAACATTTTAAACAAATTAATTCTATTAACATGTCACTAACATTTAAAACCAGGTGGAAAAAAACTGTAAAATAACTATTTAGATGCTGTTTATACACATGAAATGAGCTAAAATAAGTAAATAACCACCAGACTCATATATATATATATATATATATATATATATATATATATATATATATATATATATATATATATATATATATATATATATTAATGTTTCCTTACTGTTAAAAAAAATGTATGAGGAGAAAAAGAATAATGAGTTCAGCAGACGATGGATTCTAACTGATTTATGATCGATCACGTCAAAACATGTTGCTGTATGCTGTACGAGCTACGCCACTCTCACTGCTGTTTAAAGCACTTTTTAGTAATGTTTTCTCTGTCAGTCAGACATTAATGGGTGGAAATCAGGCAAATAGCTTATTCCAACAAGGTCCTGTTTAGAGAGGTCATGATTTGATCCTTGATTGGTCTCAAGCAGTCAAATGTTGCGATTTCGCAGGTTAGAGTTCACCAAGGTTGAACTTATTAACACAGCGATCTGTAAAACTTGATGCGCGAGCTTGCGTTTCCAGCCTAACGCATGTGTCGCATATTAATGGAAGTCCAAAGAAAAAAGTCCCGTGTGACCACAGCTTAACACATCATTGACAATCATTCTATTATCCAATCACCATTAGACCAAACTCCCATAAATACCAAACATGTCCTACCTTCATTATCTCATGACTTTACCATCTCTCCACCACCCCAACATCTCTTAAACACTATCTACCTAGGGGCAGCATTCTGGGGCTGGGCTAGACACTTCACTGTTTACTCTGACCCCAAAATCTCTCACTTACCTGACAAGGGCAATAACACGAGTTGGGGGTCTTTTCCGAGCTCAAAGCCCTCTCCCGGGACAGTACACCAAATATGCTTTATTATTGAAACATCTGTAAGTGTTAACTTGTGAAATTAGTTTGTAAAACAACCTTAACATAGTGTTTGTGTGTGTGTGCGTGCGTGCGTGCGTGTAAAACAAATGCTGGTATAGTTCACTCTAGATCATTCTGCTGTGGCAACCTCTGAAATAGAGACTAAGCTGAAGGAAAATGAATGAATGACTGCAACCAGAGAGTTGAGAACAGCCACTGACTTCCATAGTAAAAAAAAAAAAAACTGTAAAGATACCAACATTCTTCAAAATATCTTGTTTTGTATTCAGCAAAATAAATAAGCATATGTAAGTTTGGAACAATAAGTAGCAGACAGAATTTCTTTTTTGAGTAAACTGTTTATTAAGTCATGGTCTGCACACATACTGATTTAAAAAAATAATTAATCAAAAGAAAGAACACAGGTTTTAAATAATTTATCAATTTGCAGGCCTAAATTATGCAGCCCTGATAAGAAGCTGTTCTAGTCTTAGCAGGGAAGTGAAGAAAAGCCAGGTATACACTAATTCACGGTATAATTATGCCATTACTAAGGTAAGTTAATTACTCTCCAATCAAGCATGAATGACAAAGCAACATTATATTAAGAGACCCCCATGTACCTTCATAAACAAGTGTTATTCTACCTGGATTTGCTTTCCACTTTAATTACAGCTCCGCTTATGAGAGGTCACGTTGTTGTGGTGCCAGTACACATAAAGCTCAAGGGTTAAATAAACAACAAGCACGACTAAATGAAAGCTCCTCTGGCCCACAAGTCTCGTTCTTAAAGCCAGTAAAGTTTGACAAGGGTCAGATTAACCAAGCTTTAAATACCATCATCAGGCCTCTGGAGAGCCCTTTTCCCTTGCATTTATTTCAGGGCTGCAGAATTCCCCGAGCACAGAGAGATGGATGCACATGAAATATTAATGGAGTGAAGTAAGAATGCAAAGTGCATTGTCCTGAGACTTTAATTTTACATATCCTTACAGGGCAGTTCTTTCCTGCTGTGCTTGTTAAATGAAAGAATTATGAAGTCCGGCCTGTTACACGGAGCTTCGGCAAGGGAATTAGAGGCCCGCCGTCATGTGACACACAAAAGCAGCTGGAAGCAAGGATCTCATCCCAAAGAGACATATGGCAAATGAGAGCCTTACTTCTGTACTGTATGTAATCACATCACAAAACAATACTTCTTAAATGCCTGATCAGGGTTTTCTCAGTTGTAGGTCTTAAAGCTGTCCCTCAACTGTAAAATCGGCTCTGATGCAGTCATTAATTGATGGATTTGGAAACTGAACAGACAGGACAGATCTAAATCCAGTCTCACTTATTTTGTGTAATTGTTAAGCCCAACACAAAGGGCAGAAATACATTATACAGAAATACATTATACCTCGAAGTTTTCATGTACTACATCCCAAGTATTCCAAAAACATTTGATAGCTTGATGTGAAGTAGGTGAATATGTAATGACATCCTTTTCAGCTGGGTTTCTAAGCTGTGGAAGTCGTCGTATTTGGTAAACATAGAGTGCAGTGAATGGTAGAGTACCAAAACAAATACATTTTTTGCATTTCTATTTGGTCAAATAATAAAATAAAACTCCATGATAGTGTTTTCAAGACTTCCAAAAAGTGGAAAAAAATTTGTGAGACTGATTGAAGAAAACAAAACATGTCAAATTTACTGTAGCGCCCATGGCTGCTGCATTAGCAATATATACATTACACGTATGGCTTTATTTAATGTATATATGTTTGTTTAAAAATGTAAATATTACTATCTTTCAAGGATGTAATATGCTGTTGACCATTAATAACCATCATACGCGTTAGGGCGGCACGATATTGGAAAAATGTATCATTGCGATATTTTTTTTTTTTATTTGGCAATATATATTGCGACATGAATACAATTTCACCAGATGACTCATTATCAGAATCGGTTTTAATGCCAAGTGTGCTTACACACACAAGGAATTTGTTTTGGCCACAGCAGCTTTCAGTGTACATAAAGTGACAAGTGACAACGCGGAAATAAATATGAAAAAAGGACGACAAACATTAAACAGATGCAATTAGTCAAAAAGCTCTGGATGTTGAATTGTATGTACAGATTTGTTATAAATATACAAGTTATAAGGTGCTGTGTACAAATGCGTAGAGAAAGTATTGCATTGTACATTGTTATAGGTGCTGTGTACACATGCGTATGAGAAAGTATTGCACCGTAGAGGAGCTGGCGAGCACCACACCTAGGCAGCCATACGCCTCTAGGTTTCATTACCCACCACCTTGGGTCGGATATTTTTTTCCAAATATCTCTATTTGAAAAAAATGTTTGATCGATTTGGAAGATTCTGCATCTCAATAAAATCTAATAAACAAACACTTTTGGGGTCCCCTGACACATTTTCGTTGTTGTCTGTGCTATTTGCAGTTCATTTCTGTATTTGCATGTGTTATGAGTATATTCATGCACATGTTTAATCAGAGATTGATGAATTACTATTTGCATCTCCATAAAATCTAATAACAATATCTATAAACCTATAAATCTATAAACCCTTTGAGGTCCTCCTATTTGCAATGCATTTTTATATGTGTATGTGTAGTGAGCATTTTCATGCATAACTACAGTACATTAATCCAGTCAAAAATAAAGGTACAATTGAAATAAAGTGTTTGAAATTAAGCATTTCCCGAGTTATACAGCATTCAAGTACAGTAACTCAATGAATTCAATAAAATTAATCATAGTTAAGGTCACAAATGGTACAATTTTTATATGTGAATGATTTTAAAATAATTATATAATCACAGGCATCAAAAACACATGTGACGATAGCGAATGATCACATTGGATTATCGATGCTGAAATTATATATTGTGCAGCCATAATACGCGTCATAACCATCTTGTAAAAGGGTCCATTAAGTTTCAGGTAAACTCTTCTCTCCAATGCAGTCATTCTCCATGCAGCAACGGTGAGACCTTTCAAGATCATGAAATGTTCTCGCCATTATTATACTTTGTATAAAAGACTTATAAGTTGTACAGTTTTTTTTTACTTTTATTTATAATTAAAACCACTACACCTCACATAATACAGTACAATGCCAGTTTTTGACATAGGTGAACTGAAAGCTGTTTAATCTTACATTGGGCAGAAGCTAGTAACAAATAAGTAAACTTGCTGAAGCAAAAACATTAAAGTTAAATTTAAAAAAGCTTTTAAAAAGTCTTTACTTAAATGGTCTGAACTGCAAGACTACCCTGGCAACCATCCAGACGTTCGAGTTCAGATCCATCATTCTCTGTTAGTTTGCATTATATCATTGGTTTCAAATCATAGGATTTTCTGCATGAATAAAGCATATCCTCTGAACAAATCCGATAGCTGACAAGATTCCAGGAAATCGGTAATGTTATTGACCTCCAAGAATAGGTTGCAATGCCTCTGTTTGGGCGGAACATAATAATTGTCTCTTCTAGAAAAGATCGAAACTTAAATATATCACTGGGCAGTGAAACTGTGCCAAAATGGCTGCAGTTCATAGAAGCTCACAGCAGGAGGTCACCTCCGAATGCCAAACAGTTTAATTTACACACTCTACTTTTCCAATTTGCCCTTTGCCCCAGCTATGAATGTCTTTGTGACAGCACCTAGCCAGACAGCAGTGTGAAAACTCCATAACTGAAATCTGTATCCATGCCTTGCCGAGGACGTCAAGACACCAGTGATTTAGCTGTATTCTGTCTGAGGGGATGGAGGGAAGCTAATGATGGATGTGTAAAAGTAACATTAGCGATGAAACATGCTATCACAAACACTCTATATTAGAAGGACATACAGATGGCGGCTCAAAGGGGGAGGGCCTGCATCAGGGATAAGCTGAACGCTGCACATCTGTCAGTCTGCTGCAGTCACAGTGGGACCCACATTAGCGCATCTCCTCTATTAGCCTTCCTAGCTAAAAAGGACCAGGCCCTGGGCTGCTTGCAGATCTGAGATCAGGCCCACTGGGTGCGTGGTACAGATGATTCATCAAGTCCTGCTTCATATAGAGGAATTCAATCAAGGCAAAAGCAAGGGTAGAGAACACACTTGGCCTTTTAATAGAAACAAATATTTCAAAATGTGATTTCAAGCTGTGGCGCAGCACAATACAAATTGTATGCCTGAGATAACTGCAGCAAGTTTACTTATCACGGCACAAGCAGACCGAAGCAAAGTGAAAATTGCTAAGGCAGGTTTATGAACTTTCACTTCTAAAAAAGAAATTAAATTAGTTGAGTGCATATGGTATTCAAGAATAATCTCTTCTGCAATGTTACCCTGTGCCTCTAGGTTTCATTACTGGAGCTTGGCATTAAAGGAAATCTACAAAAAAAAAAAAATGAAAATGTCCTGTTAATTTACTCACCTCTACATCATCCTTCATGCATTTAACTTTCTTTCTTTAGCTAAAAAGCTTAATTAAGGTTGTGGAGGAAAAAATTTCAGGATCTTTCTAAATCATATAATGCAAGTGAACGGAGCTCAACGGACAACATTTATGACACTTTAAAATCCATATTTAGGCAGCTTAAAACAGTCACACAACCTCAGGGGCTTCTCTATGAAAAACTAGAAGGCTGCATCCTAATAAGGCTGCATATCTGCCACATCACCAAGCTCTGTCGAAGGATGTCTCAATTATAAGGATCCTTAGTAGGTCATTTTTTTGGTCAGCATCAGCTGTCTCCTTTGTGTCCTTTAAGTAATCCGCATTGCTTTGCAGATATTAAAACTTTGCAATTTCAAGCATTCTTGTGATTTGTAATAATATGTTCATGTCTCATTCTATGGTTTAGCGAGTAATACCTCACAATTAGGTTCTATTAATGTATTCACTAACATAAACAAACAATGAACTATGCATTCGTTACAGTGTGATTGTAGAGTGTGACCATTTAATGCAAGGGTCACCAAACTTGTTCCTGGAGAGCCGGTGTCCTGCAGATTTTAGCTCCAACCCAAATCAAACACACCTGAACAAGCTAATCAAGGTCTGGCTATACTTGAAACACCCAGGCAGGTGTGTTGAAGCAAGTTGGAGCTAAACCCTGCAGGGACATTGGCCCTCCATGACCCCTAGAGATTGGTGACCCCTGATTTAATGCATAAAAGGTAAAGCCTTAAAAACCAAAGAAGGTCTGGAATACTCTTTTTAGCAATGAGACCAAATCTTGCTACCCAATTATGGCATTCTTAACATCCATAACGCCCAATTCACAGGGGGTCTCTGCCTCAATGCTTGATGTCTGAACCTTGGCGTTGAGGCGACCGTCATAGCAGCATCAGCCAATGACGCCTCTTCCACCTTTCTCTACGCCTGGTCTCTCGAATTTTATTAATAAAATGTATTTATATTTACTGTTTTACCTCCACAATGTTTATTTTCATCAGCAAGAAAACTCCTACGCTGTTCATGAATATCATCATAAACATTACCTAAGCAACCTCAAGGTGGGAATGCCACACAAGGCAACAGGCAGCTACAAAGTTGCTGCTAGTGTAACGAGGCTTAAGACTGAGTAGATTACTTTAAAAGTGAATAAACTAAATGGTAAATTATACTGGCATCTGACTAGCTACCAGTGTTCTTCAAGATATATATGCTTTGGGGGTCAACTGAAGAAACAAAACTTAAACAGATTTGAAACAATTGGAGGCCAATATATGAAAGTATCTCTTTAAATTATTTGTTAGCCAAAAAAAGTCATATGTCAATTGTAATGCTTGATGGTGTAAAAATAAATATGGCATTTTGATTTCAGGTGAACTGTTACTTTAAGTCTTTCTATCACTAATTAACTTTTACCACAACATGCTAATGATAAAGCTTTGGCTCAGACTGTATAAGGAGAACGCAACAGTTTCTAGCAGGTCATAAGTTTATAACATTCATTTATAGACAACAATGCGCATACATCTTAGGACACACATACTAAAAAAGCAATGGTAATTTTAGGTATAAAGTAGGTCGTGGCTTGTGCAATGCACATGTCATGATTGCTGCATTCTGGCAGCTGTCTCAACATTGCCTATAGCAAAATAAACTAAAATTAGGCCATTCCTGTTAGCAAACATAAAATTGATGATTTGTTTGGAGGTGGAATATAGCAGCATCCAACATCTTTTCCTGCTTTTTTTTCCTTCTTCATCAGGTTAGGCCAAATACCCAGCTCAGAAAAGATATTGTAGCTTTAGCTTTCAAAACAATTTGTGCATTTGCAAATAATCAGCGACTTTGCAATCCGCTATTAGGTTAATTCATCATCTCTATAAGCAACAGAATATAAAACCAGGCAGGATAGAAAGAGTCACGTTTCTACAAAATCTCTCTGACAGCAAGAAATCAGGATGCCGCCACAAGACGTCCACACCACAAGTATGCATGCCTGTTTCTAACATTAGACATAAAGCGCCTACAAAGCTGTTAGATCATCACTACTGAGTAAGCCGAGTGAATCAAAACCCCCGTCTATCCTTAAATGTGTGAGATACTCCGAACTCTTGGGGAAAATGAACAGTCAATTTCCACATTTTAGTCCATTCCTTTGTACTGGTATGGTTTGTTTGAAGTGCCACAAATACTTCAATGAATTTATCAAAGCTTTCTGAGAGCTGCGTGACTTCTGTGGCTAGGTTTAGCCATTGTTGAATTTTTAATAAATCTCAAGTCTCATTCTGCAAGAAGCAACAATTGAGTCTAGTGTCAATCATAAAAACACAATCTCCATCAGGCTGTCAGAGTGTAAAACTGGATGACAGCTGATGTGGTTTTACTAAGCTGACTTGTAGTTATAAAAATATGTTCATTTTAGTTATACATCGATTAAAAAATTTAGCCGATGTAATAACCGGTGTTAACCATTAGT
The DNA here is from genome assembly GCF_052040795.2 of Danio rerio. Taxonomy (NCBI): domain Eukaryota; kingdom Metazoa; phylum Chordata; class Actinopteri; order Cypriniformes; family Danionidae; genus Danio; species Danio rerio. The sequence goes on along the minus strand of NC_141041.1, from coordinate 25,342,807 downwards.
TGACTTTAAATGCTAAAATTCCAATTCCTGTACATAAACATACACAAAAATGCACACAAACACTGAAAAACACCAGTAAAGCCCAACTCAAACTGAAGAAGGTATTTAATGATAAAATATGGTATTTCATTTTTAGCTATTTAAATTAAGTTTACATTACATTGTATAACAAATATTAAAGTCGAAAAATCATACAGACACATTAAATATATGCATTATTTGAGAGTGACAGTTCATTTATGATGCACTTTCATCAGTCCTATTTTTATCACTGAGTAAAGAAAATTAACATTTTATTACTACTTTATTAGGTACACCTTACTAGTACCAGATTGGACCCCCTTTTGCCTTCAGAACTGCCTTAATCCATCTTGCCATAGATTTAACAAAGTCCTGGAAATATTCTTCAGAGCTTTTGATCCATATTGTCATGATGGCATCATGCTGTTGCTGCAGATTTGTCGGCTGTACATCCATGATGTGAATCTCTCGTTCCACCACATCCCAATGGTGCTCTATTGGATTGAACTCTGGTGACTGTGGAGGCCATTTGAGTACTGTGAACTCATTGTCATGTTCAAGAAACCAGTCTGATTTGTGCTTTATGACATGGTGTGAATTGTAGCCTCAGTTTCCTGTTCTTAGCTGACATTAGCTTCGCCATTCTGATGCTCGGTTTGCAGAATGCAAAATGTCTTGACCATGTCCACATGCCTAAATGCTTTTTGGCTGATTAGAACTTTGCGTTAATGAGCAGTTAATGAGCGTTAATGAGCAGCTGGACAGGTGTACGTAATAAAGTGGCCATTGAGTTTATATAACATTAATATTTCTATTTTAATCAAATATACACACACTCATGTACAGTTTTTTTGCCCATTCTAAAGAACAGAATTGTTATTCAGAATTAACCTAGAAATTGCAAACACATAAATACTTGCCACACAAGCACTGCATGAGGTCATCCTACAGTACATTATAATGACGGGTCTCTCTTAATGTGGGGTACAGTGCAGACAATGCCATATTCATGGTCTTCCTTCCTCGTCTGACCCTCACACTCATTACCACGGCCTTGTCATGAATGCTGCATTATCCATCGTCTGGCGAGAGCGACCAACCCTTTGGCCACCCGGTAATTAATTCACCACTCTATAGTGTACACACACAATCTGTGGCATATGACGCTCTCACATTGTTCCATAAAATCCAATGTCCGCTCACAAGGTTTACACCCCTCTCCTACTCTCAAAGGAGCGGGGTCACTGAAGCAGGTAGTGTGTTGCCATGGAGACAACTTTCTAGTTTATTTCAAGCGCACAGGTGAAGTTGTAACCTTGACCCGTGTTATTATCAATAAGCATTATTGTAAACCGTCACACTCCTAAATCGTGCAGCCGCGCTTCGGTTCCAGAGAATGAAGACGGCGAGAGAGAGAGAGAGAGAGAGAGAGAGAGAGAGAAAAGGGATGAGAGAGAAAACAGTGGGCCTTTCATTAAATGGTGAATGAGTCAGGGCTCTTCTAACGGAGCTGCAGGGGTCTGCGATTGCTGCAGCTACAGCAATGCCCTCGCCCTGTTTGCTTTGCAAGGCCACTCGCTGCAATGAAAAACTTCACTTCTTGCCCTGACCCCCTGCATGGCTCTGCCACTCTCTCCCGCATTGTCAAAGCCTGTCCTCTGAATCTCGATTCACGTGGGCAAACAAAGGCAGGATAACAAGCTCTGTAAATGCTGACTATAGCTCAAGGTCTAGAACGTGGATTCTGCCTTGAGGTATGTAAGGGAAGTGTGCGCCCACACAGAATCATACTAGGGGTCACAGAAGGTGTGATTCAATTCAGCTTCAAAAAAGCTTTGGAAGGCTTTCTAAAGGACAAAACTCGGCAGATTCCACATTTAAGAATTGATTTGTATGAAGGTCTGCTTGTGAGGATGATTCTTAAGCTATAAAGGCACTTTAAATGCTTTTTTAAGTCGGTGCTAGGCTGACTCAATGCTGTTGCTATAATGCAAGAAGTCATTTAGATATCAGAATGCAGTATGCAAAACAAATCTTGGGCTTTGTTTTATGCCAAAAAAAAGACCAATAGTGTATCTTTAAAGGTAGAAATCAGGCTAAAAGGCACCAGAAAAGGTGGTGCAGAATTCTTTTAAAACTATTTTTGATCTGAAATGGTAACATTTTACAAATAATCAGTACAAATAAGTAGTACAAATTTACATTTCACAATTAATCAGGGATGCATAATGATGGTTAAATTGATAATTATGATTACTTTGCTCAAAAATGTTAATTGCTATTAAATACTTTTTTCAGTTTCTTTCATCTTCTTGCATTATGGGATGGCATAGTGGCTCAGGGTGCTTCCCAGCATTTGGTGTTCAGAAGAGTGTACTCTCAGTGCTGGGTTGTGGCTGGAAGGGCATCTGCTTTGTAGAAAATATGCCAGAGTAATTGGTTCATTACGCTGTGGCAACTCCTGATAAATCAGAAACTAAGCCAAAGAAAAATTAATGAATAAATGAATGAATGAATGAATGAATGAATGAATGAATGAATGAATGAATGAATGAATGAATTAAATTTGTATTGCCTTATGAACATAATTTTACAAGATTATTTAAATAATTCATAATTTTAAATTGATTGGGATTATTGTTTTCTGCACAAATTAAAATAAACATTACAACTATAGATGAATACATTAAAAAAGTACAAACTAATTAAACAGTGTTTTATATTTATTTGTTTTTATTTTTATTTTACAGTATTGACCTTATTCTTTGCGTATGAGCAGTTGCAGCCATGTTAATCTCTTTGGCTCTAAACTTCCAGTCTCATTCACTTCCATTCATTTTTAGACACTAAATACAGCTCGTTATAATAGTTGATGTTGCTGTGGCGAGTGGGCGGGGCTGAGAGCTGTTGGAATCTGTCCCGCACACTGGCCTCGAGTCCCACTGAGGAGTTCAGGACTATTCACCTTATTCTCCGCCGACGAGCTGGCGCTGCCACTTGAATCTTTTTGGCTTGAGACTTCCGGTCTCATTCACTTTCATTCATTATTTGACGTAAAAAAACTGCTCGTTACCCTGCTTGATGTTGCAATTTGATATTTTCTTATTATTTTATTCTACTTGGTCTGTATAGTCATGCAAACATTTGTTTGTAGAGCAAGTAGTTTGACTGTTCTCTGCCGTTTATTAATCCTAGTCATTTCTCCCATAGGCGACTGAATCGGAAGTTCTAAGACAATCGCAAAAACAGGCGTACTTCCGCATTTTAGAATAAGGTCAATAAAAGAAGAAAGGACAATAGTGGAAGACGAGAGAAGACCAGGCCTGGACACTTTATATTTTACTTTTGCTTTCAGTTTGTTCGTTTTATTTTCTCATTAAAAGATTATGTAAAAGTTCATCGGTACTCCGCCTTCTTCTTCCCAATAACCAGGTGACCATCTAACTTTGTTACAGTTGCAAAATGATATTTTCTTAATATTTTATTCTGCTTTATTCTGACCAAGTAGTTTGACCATTTTCTGCTGTTTATTATTCCTTGTCATTTCTCCCGTAGGCAACTAAATTGGACGTTCTAAAACAATGGCAAAAAAACTAGCGCACTTCAGCTTTTTAGAAGGTCAACAGAAGTACCGAAATTCACTTTGCGATGATTCCATAAATTGTATGTGTTCTAAACGAGGGTGCAATGTAATTATAATCCTGAAATAACATAATGTGCAGCCCTAGATCAAACTTTATTTAATATGGGCTGTTGCTCAAGTTTTTCCAAATAAAACAAAAATTGCAATGTAGTGACCTTCAAAACAGCTCTAAAGATGAACTTCATGTGTTTGTGTATTGATATACTGAAACAACAAACACTAAAATCAGCACAAGCATCACACATGCTTTAGTTTGTGTGTAGCAAGTAAACAAAACTGTGGCATTCGTTCACACGGATGCAAAGAAAAACCGAGAAAAACCTCCACCTCTTCTTCCTAGAGCAGCAGTACTCGGTTTTTCGAGCCTGACCATAGTAAGCTGCCATTGGCATCGATACACAAAGAGAATAGGGAGGAGGGAAGGCAGCTTCTGCTTGAATTAGCGATACTCCACATTCGCCCCAGAGAGCTCTGAAGTCACGGATGTGCAAAGATAGGATTACCGCCAAAGATATTCGAGCCAATCCTTAAACACCCACAATTATGGGCCGAGAGGCAGAGCCATATATGCTCACAGAACAGCAGCACTTGATTTACTTTCTTGTGAGCTTATACTGAACGCAAATCAGCGGCATTATGCAACACCAGCTGTTGCCTTCCTTCAGTAACTGCTGCGTCAGAGGAAGATCGCCTTGTCGCTCTTAAAGGAAGCCATAATTCTGTGTTTAATCCATCGGGGCCTTTGCTGAATGCATGCACACATATATCAGCAATGTGTTTCTTCCAATGAAAAAAGTTGTTGGACTTATTTTGCAATGCTAGATCCATATAAGCACTTTCCTATATACCCTTCCTAATGATGCAAAATCAACTTTTGGGAATTGTTTGGACAGAAATGTGCAGGTACAGTGTGTCCAAAGTCATATTGGAGTGATATAATAACAGCAATTTGTTGATGTTAAAATAGCATCCAAATCACATCAATTTAAAGTGTCCATCGCAACATGACGATTTATTGAAAGAAAGTTGTGTATTACCATGTCTCAGTTTTAACAATTATAATCATGTCCACAACAAAAGAAAGGATTTGTAAAGAAACTGGGATTTAATGATCTGTTCTAACTTTCTGTCTGTGGTACACTTTGTTTTCGATAGCATTTTGAAGTAAATTTTTAAGCTACGTAATTCATAACTTCAAAACTCATAGTGTATACAACTACAGACAAAGATGCCTCAATCACACAACAATTGTATTAGTTAATATTATTATTGTGACTGTGGGACTGTGGGTTTCATCATGTCATTGTTTCATCGACCCTGGTTATCCTTCTCTGAAGTAAAATGTCATAAAAGTGGGTGGGGAGAAACAGCTCATTTTCATTTAAAGGCACAGATGCTAAACCATACCAATGCCTCTGAATCAAAAAAGCGACAGCTTCAATTTCAAACGTGACATTTTCATAAATGATGTAAAGGTTATTTTGACCTGATACTTCACATACACATTCTAGAGACACAAAAGACTTATTTTAAATCTTGTTAAAAGGCAAAATTGGAGCCCTTTAAAGAAATTTGGAAAAATGTCAAGGTTGACATTAAACATGAATGTTACATTCATCTACTTGGTATCCAATCAGCCAAACTACAATATGAAATACATTTTTTTTTAAATACTCAAATTATTAAATTGTATGTGACTTATAATTGTACTGTGCAACTGGGAAAAAAATTTTACTGGGTGAAGTTAAATACAACTTTGCAACAAATGGCTGTAAAATTATTTAAAGATCTTTTCAACAGTTATGAATCGGGGGTACTTTCAAATTGAAAAAGGTCTTTTCTGCTTTTAAAAGTCAGCCTTATTCACTTCCACTTGAATGTTAAATCAAAAATGTGGTTATTTCAATCAAAAAAATCTTTGAGCCATAGAATCACTTTCCCCATATATGACCTTCGCTTAAAGGCAACCTATGATGCAAAATCAACTTTTGGAAACTGTTTGACAGAGACGTGCAGGTATAGTGTGTCCACAGTCATGTTGGAGTGATATAAGCACTTTGCAACAATGCAACAAAATGGCTGTAAAATGATGCAAACAGCTTTTTAATAGATTGGCCTTTTTCTCTTTCACTGAAAAATGTCTTACTCTTTAAAATCAAAAAGACACTTAAGTGTTCAATCAGCAGTATGCCATAACAGCTTACATTTATCCAATTTAAATTTATATTTTCAGCCACAGTGGCTACTCTAAGTTACAGTATGTGACACTTATTAGTTAAAGTCAGTTTTAAAAAGGGTAAATCTACGCTGAAGGGGAGATAATTTTGTCTAGTTAATGCACCCCTTCATCGTCCAAGCATGTTTTTTTTTTGTTTTTTTTTTTTGTGTCAGCAATACATGCCTGAATTATAGATTTCTCACAAATTAAAACTGCAGGCATAATGTGTGCTACAGCCCATTGACAAAACTGAAACCCTGAAAGTTGAGGCTTAGCGCTCTGCAGATTTGAAGATCAGTCATTCCGTTGTGCCCCCTCTGGACTAGTGGGAAGCAAGCAGAAAAGAGGATATGTTTTTTTCCCCCCACAAAGCAATTTAATTCCCCTTTCCATCCTAAAGCAGCAGATTTCTGTGTTCCTAAAGGAACCGCTTCCAAAAAACAACTGCGCTGTATTAACACAGACTAAAGCTCTAATTACATTTTTGGGCTTGCTAAGCAGAAGTCATAATTATACTACCTTTATTATGCAAATTAATGGGCTGATTTCAAAGAATTAATTACCCTTGTCCAAAGTTTGATTAGTAAATGGCTGTTTTCTGGTTCCAGCATGTTTTGTAGCTTGGTTTGTACAGTTGCAGTATTTCACACTGAAGATTCCAAATGTGGAAATCCTTGCAAATTGACTGCAAAAACAGAACTGATTGCTTTTATTTTGATTATCAATACATGCCACTTCTTAAGTGCTAAGATCACTTCTACAACCCCATACTTGTGCAGTTGGGAATTAATAAATAAACAAAATTAAATTAAACGCAGCAACCCTTTTCTTAGCACATGAGTGCCTTTAATTGGAGTCATTTGCATCGCTCATCTGATAGGGCTAACTTAATTTGAAAGTCTCTGTTGCTTTTAACCTCTATAGAGCTGAAGGAAATCAGTGGAGTGGAGTGATGCAGCTTTAAGACAAAGACGAAACTCAATGCTTCCTTCTTATTCAGAAGGAGTACGCACAAAAGCTCAGCAAATGAAATGCAAGCGCAGAGCAGGCCACAATGGGCCATCTGAATGGGCTGAAATGAGTCAGCCGAACATAAAGACGAGGATGAATAAGGACAGACCGCAAGGCCCGTTGGATTAGTGGCCAGTGAAGGTGGAGGACGATTCTGGAACTTGAATGAGAACTCTCAGGCCAATCAAACTCAATCAAACCAAACTCTTAACCTCTGCCAGCGGATGACCTCCAACGTTGAGGCACCTCTTCTCCCTGCGCTCATAATCATGACTTAAGGACTCAAGAGATAATCAAATACGCAGCTTTTGTGCAAGCGACATATTCAGAAGTCCCTTTCACCTTCTGAATAAGCTGTAACAACTACTAAATAGTACGAATACATAAAGACACCTCATTTAGCACTAAGTTTATCATCTAGTCATTTAAGACTCCTATTTTTGTCTTCCAGATTTTGCTGTTTTACAGATGTCATCATAACATATGTTAGCTATCTGTGACTTGCACATGCAAATGCCTGCAGCTTCCATTTTCTGCAAAAGCATTAGTAAGCCATACTTTCACCATCTGAGAATGTATGACATTATGAAGCTGTGCCAAACACTTAAGCACATGATAAGCACATCAAGAATGACATTCTGAAGTTGTGACAAACACTTAAAGAAATGTCAAGCGCTTCAGGAGCAGAGCGACAGGATACGACGACAATCCTCGGACCATGCTGAGAGCCAGCTTGAAAATGTAAGCAGCTCTTTTACGCAGAATCGAATTGAACCGTTAGGTATGTGCGATGACAGATTTTATGCTTATATACCCAAGCTTTTATCTAATACCAACAAAAAAAAAAAAAGGAGTGAAAAGAAAACCACTAGGACAGCATAAGCAAATTACCGTGAGGATTTCTACGCTAAGCTCATTTTCCACCAAAACGTTCTTCCAGTATCAAAGATAAGGCTAGGAAAACATTCCAAGCTCGACATCTTGCTCTTCGGCAGGGCGGATCAGAACAGAGGTCCCCATGCGCAGATAAGAGGGGGTTAAAGCAGAAATAAAGCCGACGCCAATCCCTCAGACTCCCAGCACGGAGGTTTGAGAGCTGGGCCCCCAGAAGGCTTCGTTGGCGATGTACAGCCACAGAATCACTGTAAGTGCCTCGTTAAATGCCGAAACCTGGAAAACATAATCACGGTAATGAGTGAGAATGCCAGACGTCACGACGCACTTAATCCAGCAGGTCTCCGAACCCGGCCCCTGGCTCCTCGGCCACAGCGCCTGGCTTTCATCTCCATCGCCACAATATTACAATTAGCATGCTGATTAGCACCTGCCTGGACTCACTGGGAATGACAGGGGGCTAATGACAAAGTGGGCCAGTGTTGTATGTCATGTTCATTGGTAAATATCAACCACTTGGTATTCAGCGTGCCCGCATACGTGCCCCCTTCAGCAAAAAGGAATTGTTTAGTTGAAAGCAAGACTGAGACAGCGGTCACCGGTGTGTCTCATTATTTCCATCCATGTCTGAAAATCAGAGCTGCAAACAACAGAGTAACAAAGCCTTTAATTGTCCACAACCTTTATTTAATGAGCAGCTTTTCGAGACAAAATGCCCTGTCTGTAATGTTTTATGACTGATGATGCAACTTTTATTAACGTGTGAGGAGACTGTTCAAAATATCAGCGGTAACAACAACTGGATTATTTGATGAGGCAATAAGCTAGTGGGTCAGGTACATCGCTTAAAAGGGGATTCCAACCTTGTGAGGCTCCTTCATTTCCCCATGTTGAGTCTATTTTTTAATCACAGCATTGTTTTCATCACCTCACTTCCTGTTCCCAGTGAATCAATATGCGGTCAATCTCTAGGCAAGGAGAATGCATCGATTTGGTTCTTAAGGCTGTACAACCTTTAATCTCCTGAAACGTTGCCGCGCTCCCGAATGCTTTGAGGGCACTTTATGCTGGACTGTGCAAAAGCTAAACTGGGCAGGAAATCTATCCACGATCAACAATGCAGCCTCTTACGGCTAACCTAAGGGCTAAGGTGGAGCATGTTTTGGCTCTGTTAAGGCAACCTCTAAGCTGAGATTTAACTCTGTATTGATCCCCAGCAAAAAATTCAGGTAATTTTCCAACATCATTTTGGAGCCATCTCTGTTTTATTGGTCATCAGTGGCTGCACATAAAACAGTAACCAAAATGGAAAAGTAGTGTGTATCTCTTTAAAAAAAAATGTGTTTGCCACAACTCTGATTTGCTGTGAACACATTCAGAATTTATTCTACCATGCTTCTCTCTCTCTCTGATTGCGAGCACGAAGGTAATTATTTCTGTGAAAGAACAGGATGAGGATGATGTTTGGTAATAGGTTCTTCGTGAGGGTTTTTGTGGCAGGCATTGTGAGATGCCAAGGCCATGTTAATGAATATGTACACTGTCCGTTGTTTGATAAAGTTTGAAATTAATTAGTGACTGCTGAACAACTGAACTCACCGGGCCTCTATTTATGAGACAATACCCCTGAGTGTTTGGAGAATAATCCACAAGTTTGACCTGCAGTCCGTTATTGATGATTTAAGCATAAGTTTGTTCTCATATGCTACGAATACCACAGAATGATTATTCAAAGAAACACAATGAGTCACAATTTATTCTGTTTACACTAAATCCTGATCAGGGTTTTGTGTCAGATGGGAGCAATAAAACAACTTCTCATTTAAAATGAATGACTACATTAGCAAATCACAACAGTTCTGCAGCAAATGCCTTGAGCATTAGTAAACAGGTTGCAATGGCAGTTTAAATGTAGTGCCTCTATTAGACAGATGTGTCAGTTTTTCAGCCATTTAAATGATTCACATTGTTTTCACTAGTTTAACAGGCCTCTGTAAAATATCACAGGCAGATATTTTTGTCTGAGAACTTAAATACATGACTCACTAAGCATTTTAAAAATCAGTGTGAGTTGTACTATGATTTGACTAATCAGATTTAACTGGAAGCCCTGTGTAATTACAAAATTTGGGATTCCCTGACCCCAACCAGAACACTGACATTAAAAAAGGGACTGTGTTTGATAAAAAAAATATGACTCATAAATATGAGTCTTTAAGGCATTGTTCATTCAGAAATGAAACAGTCAACATTTACTCACCCTCATGTCATAAACCAAACATAATTTATTCTGCAGAACAAACATAGGACATTTGAAAGAATATTTCAACTCTTTCAATTGGTTCTGGCCATGATGATTTTTCACAAAAGGTATTTCTCACAATAACTTTTGTTCTTTTGTGTCCCACAGCAGAAAGAAAGTCATGCAGGTTTAGAAATGTAAATGACAGACTTTTCATTTCTGGATGAACAAGCCTTATGCAGTAATGGCTTTCTGCTCATTTCAAGTTGGACATGATGAAAGTAATATCCATCTTCTTGCTTTTTATGTAGACTGCAAGCGTAGTGAAGTACACCTCTGTGAGATCTAAGAGTGCCGGAGATTCTGACAATATTTGAGTGTTTTTCTTACTCGATAATGCAGACGTTCATCAACAGTTAATGAACCCGAGTGTCATTACAATAGCTTGCTTCCAGTCGTTCTTGTTTTTAAAAAATCCAATCTGGTTCTAAATAAAAATTTTAATCCACAATTCTCTATATAATCAACTCATTATACACAATCGCACATAGTTTTAATAAAACTTCAATGGATCTACTCAGGTTCATTTCCAACTTTCTAGACACTCGTTCTTCCCTCTTGCCATCTGCTGAGAAAACATGAATAAGTGGGTGCATTATTTAGCAATTAACCAAAAGTACACTAAGTGGGTGATTTTAATGATCTATAAACTCCTTTTTTGCTGAAAATGATATTAATGCAGGGCCTAAATAGGCACTCTACAAGGGTTTATTGCTTGGCACGAGACTGAAGCACATTTGTTTGGAGTGCTGAAACAAGAGACGATGCAGAACATACCTTATATGCAGCGTGACAAATGTGCGTTACAAAAACTCAACCAGGAGTCAGGATACTACAAAGTATCCACCTACACCACATCCAGCACACTATCGCTTTCCATTAGCGACTACACGCACGCCCCGCTCTCTTAGCACTTTATCATGGTCCTTAAATAGGGCTGTGGAATTATAAAGGAAGTCATTAGATTTAATTAGACCAATTAGATCCAAATTGGAACAGAATGATGCGGGTGCATGCCACCAAACAACATGGCACCGATACAGTGAATCCTAATTGAAGTGCAGACTAGGCAGAGGAAGGGATAAAAACAGGAAAAAAAAGGCACGTTTTACAGTAAACTGCAGGCTCAAAAAAAGCAAAGACCCCATTCCCAGCTTAAAATATGCATGCATCAAGCTCAACCAGGGACCACACTGCCTTTTTTTTTGTGATTGGCAGTATTTAGAAGAAAATTACAGGCCTCCCTCCCCACAGGTTCAGCTGATTATTCTCAAAAGACAAGCCGAGCTGCACCATAATCTCTGTGTTTCCATGGGGTCCTGATTGTAGCACAGCCCTGGAAGTTTGATAGAGCAAACTTCAAAGGAACGAGCGAGGTAAGGTGCCTGCTCTCTCTGGATTGCGGTTGTGCAGGCGAGGGTATCGAAGCATGAATTATCTATTAGTGTGACTGATATTACAGCAGGGGCCCTATTTTGAGACTGAAATAGACATATATATCATGAACTTGCGGCTGCGTGGCATTTTTCGTTCTGCCACTAAAGGCTTATAATCTAGCGGCATCATTAGACCAGATTCGATGAGCCTTGAATGCACACAAATGGGACATGCGTCACAAAAACACAGCCCAATTGAAACTGCATTTACATCCACAAAACCTTGCATTTGAAAGGAGAGTTCAGGTTGGAAAAGTGCTAGTAAATCCCTTGGATGTTAAAAAATTTACGTTAAACTGCAAATAAGTCTTTACCCTTTCATGAAAATCAGCATGAAGACAAAACTGCTAATCGAATGAGCTTTTTTAGACTGATTCCAAAAGAAATGTGGGAGGAATCTCAAGGATCTGCAATAATATTCAGTGCATAACATTCACCACTTGCTTCTTGGACAACAATCCCAACTGCTATGTAATACTGCTGGGAAACGAAGCCAAGCTTTCTGACGTCTCTTCAAACTTTCTTTCTCTTCTTTTTTTCCACTGCGCTACTGCTTTATGATCATTTGACTCAAATTTCACATGCTACTGTATGCCCTGAACCTTAATCTTCCAATGCTACAACAATTTCCTCTTTTCACGACCCAGAAAGAGTAGCCAGCCATCCTATCTCTGCATTCTGTCTTGTTACTGTTCAGGGGTGACTATCTGACCTGAAGAAAGAAAGAAAGAAAAAAAAGCCAGATGGCTTCTTTAACTGAGCTGTTGTCTGGAGCCCAAATATGTCTGTTGTCAGCACAGTAGGGGAACAAAAGAAGAACCCCTCAGATAACAGGATTAACAAATGCAGATTGGGAAGATTTTGTCTACATGGCATAGGCACACATGAAGAGGGTTGCTAGTCCATTGCATGAGCCTTTAAGACCCTAAGGCAAGCTAATATCCTTTATTTCATCACACTTATCACTAAATCGCATCGAGTATTTAAGGATCCACAAATTAGTGGATAAGACACCCAAGCAAAAAAGATGATTACACACATTTTCATTCACGTATAGCAGCAACACCGCTAACTGCTCATTTGAAAGTGTATGAAAAATACTCACAAAGAAAGATTAACGATGTAAAAAAGTCTGTGGTCAGGAAGATTGTTTTAAAGATTTCTTTACAGTATGTGCTACACCAAGGTTGCATTTGCTTGATCAAAACAGTAATAAAACAGTGATAAACAGTAGGGCGGGGCCGATAAAAGATATCACATCTGGTATCAGCTCTGGTCATCAACTCTGGTCATTTTTACTCAATATTAATCTAAGAGCCAATCACACAGCAGACATATAAAACAACAGGAATCTGTAATTTTGTTGATATTAGAAATATGCTATGTCACACAGTATTGTTTAGCTCGATTCACTTTCCCGCCAGCAGTATTTGCAGTTAAATTGTTGTTTATTATAATGTTGACTATTTTTACCATTTTGTAAAATATTTATTTTAAAATATTTCTGTAATAGTTTATTTTTGGAAAATGCAAAAAGTAGACTTTTGTTTGTGTAGCCTACTGTATATACGCTGTCAGTTACAGTCCTTCAGCATATTATATTTTATATTGTATATCATAAGTATAGTACAGAAAATCTGAATCTTCAAAAAATCTGAGTAATGTGTAAATGTTTATGTCAATAAACAATACTTTAAAATAGGGCTGGGCTGATAAACAATATTACATGATTAACATTAACACTGCACTTTTTTTACTCTATAATGATCTAAGGCCTCGTTTACACTGTCAGGTTTTGATGCCCAATTTCGATTTGTTGCCTATATCAGAATTTTTTTTTTGTCTGTCTGTTTACACATTCTTTTAATTGTGACCCTTGTCCTATTCATGTGTTTCCACTTGCCATACAATTTAAGACATCACGCATGCATAAAGGCGGTTCTAGCATCTGTGCCACACAAGCCACGATGGAAGAAAATGTCTTGTTTTTAGCTCTGCGAAATATGCAAAGTGTAGTATAAGCAGTAAAGGTTCAGTCCAGATTTACCCCCACACAGTTTATGTAATGGTATGGCCCTGATGTGTGTGTGTAGATGAAGATGAAGCCTTTGCCTGTGTACGCACTGGTGTTGGAGAGAATAAAGTTGTTATAAGTGTAACTTTGCCCGCAGTGCGTGTATTAATAGTGACAAAAAGCAAATGTTACAACAAGAAGTTCGCCCAACTTTAAAATGATTTTGAGGCGGAGGAGGTGGGAAAGGGCTGTCATCGCACCTTGCGCTTAAGGTTTATTTGCTGTATGATGTCCTCCACCATTCAGAGGAACTTGTGGTTACGAGAGAGGTCGCAGATCTGGTGGGAGCAAATTGTTGCGACTGACCACTTTCCTCCATGTTTCCTCTGTTGTTGTTGTTTACCACGTCCGCATCTCCACACACCCTCTTCCTTCTACATCGTACCAAATTGTTGCAAGTTAAATGATGTACAGAACAAAAAGCCTTAATAATTACAATCTAACTGTTTACATGACAGTCATATGTCACATATCCAATTTGTATCTGATTTATTTCCACATAAGAAGGAGGCCTGAAACCGATCTCTGAATATTCGAATGCATGCGGTTTTTTTGTGTTTACATGGTCATGGAACAGATCCGATCTGTGTCACAGATGAGCAAAAAATCGGAATTGGGTTACATTCAACTGACAGTGTAAACGGGGCCTAAGAGCCAATCACACAGCAGAAATGTGCAAAAATGGGAATCTAAAACTGTGTTGATATTCGAGATGTACCAAATCTCCAGCCACCAAAAGTTTATCGGTCAAAAATATGTTATGCCATTTAATGGGCCCATTAATTATTGTGGCTTCAGTCACTGTTGGGGTATTCTTTTTAAATCTGGAAGCATTAACTTATAATTGACTCGAAATATATATCGTTATCTTTCAATATGGGAAATAATTATCAAAATTGCATTTTTTCCCAACCCAGCCCTACTATAAAATGTTTTTTAATGAAGCCTCAAATCTTTGTGGATTCAGTCATTGTGGGTAAACTCTTTTAAAGCTGGAAACATTAACAACTTATATTGAAATATATATTGTTATCATTTAATATAGAAAATAATTATCGAGATTTCATTTTTGCCATTTCGCCCAGCCTTAATAAACAGCCATATTTCTATGTTTTTCAGAGATGGCATTTTGTGCACCAAGTTCGCACTTATTGGATCAAAACAGTAATAAGCAGTAATAGACTTTAATATATTTTGTCATTTATTTGTGAGCATTGTTCTCAGCAATTGGCACATGATCTTTCAATAATGATTCTAAAATCCCAATCTGGTGCTCAAATAACATTATTTTTATCATTCTTTATAATGGTAACTATTTTTCTGTCAATCTCTTTTGAAAATAATGTATTATTTAAATTATAATGCATTATTGTTGCATTATTAAACATTTATTTAAAAATAAGGGCAGTCCATTCACAGTGTATATTATACAGTTTTGCATTGGTCTAAATTTAAAATGTTTCTAGTAACTACACATGTATAACTACAGTGCCTTTATCATAACCACACCACAAAAACAGAGTTACAAAAACAGAGACAGTCATGCATCAAAAGGTTATACTTGATTTTTAAAAGAGCTCAGAGCATAGATAAAGGATCTTCATAACAAGAAGCTCAGCAATAAATATAATACTGCATAGAACAGTTCATTTCTGCTCTTAAAGGACGCCCTGGGAATGCGATGCTGAAATAAACAAAATCTCCCTAGGCCCTGAATCTCTTCTTTATATGTAAAAAGCACAATAACATGTCTTTGCTGACGGACAAATCTGACAGGCACATCAGTTGATGACAAAAATGACTGAAAGCAGCTTATTCCCAAACACTATTGCGAGTCCATCAGTGTGCTCTGAGTGACCGGATTACTGAGTATCTGTTCAGGGACTGCATAAAAACACATGATTACAGGCATTTGGGGCTTGGTGTCTGCTTTTCTATATGAAAGATGAATAGATACTTTCACATTACTGTTTTGAAGCATTACAGTAAGCATACAATTTTCAATAATGCTCATGTTTTCAAACATGTATAAACATCGGCATTTCATAGATAATGCATTTTCTGCCAGGTTATCTTTAAGTAAAGAGAAAAAAAAAAACCTTGCTGCTTCAGTCGGTTTATATTTGCAGTGAAAAGCTTAGTGTAATATGCAGTACACAACCCAGGCTCATAGAGCTGTGAACCACCACTGGTCTCACTGTTCGGTAATGATTATCATGCCATTGATTCGGTTCTATTCGATATCTCGATGCATCATTGACGATGCTTTTCATACACAGATTTTTTTTTCACAGCAGCAATTCTTGTATTAAATGTATAAATATTTTTATATTTATATACTATTTGTAATAAAATTTTGTCCTTTAATATAAACATTCAGGTATATAAACTATATCATTAAACAACACAAGTATTTATAGCAAATAATATAAACAAATATAAATATCCTGCTCACTTTCTGATGCTTGTCTACCAAGTTCTCTTACACCCCTTTAATTGGTTACATGCTCAACAGAAAGGGCTGTGGTTGGCTCTTGCGCGCTGTGCTCATCACAGATGAGTGACACTAATAAATGATCCATGATAGACACGTTGGAGAAAACTCTGATAATACCAAATTATCTGCATCTGCATTGCACTGCACCGAAGAAACAGTAAATTTTGACACCTCTACAGGCTCATTCTGATTACGTACCCCTATATACATTTCTGGAGAGAGCAAAATCTATCCCAGGAGCTATGTTTTTTTCAGTTTTTGTATTTGCAAATCCGCTAAAGGCCGCTGTGAATGCTTTTTCAGGTTTCAAATTTCTTTCACGAGTGCCATTTGTACCTTCTGTTCTCACATATATCCACCCCCAGTGTTTTAAAAAAGCAATCCAGAAAAAGAAAAGCCCTTATGGCACCCTAATTTTTACTATGTTTTCGGATTTAATAACATTCTCACTTTTTTTTAACTTGTTTACTTTACTTTTTGGCTATTGTTTTTATCTTACCTGCTTTCTGGAACCGTTTTTCACCGGACTCAAACCGCATTATCATGGTCAACTCTGCTCTGTATCTTAAGTCTGACAGCATACATGTGGAGCTACCAGACAAACTGGTAACAGCAGAAAAGCCGTCCATAGAGAGGTAAGCGGTCAGCTGATAACCGTGAAAAGAAACGGCATCATACCGCCCCGTATCGTTCTTTTTAAAGACGAAATGCAGACATACTTAGCTCTGGCTACATAATTTGTGATCTCCAGAAATGTATAGGGCTATGTTTTCAGAATGAGCCCAGTAGGTGCACTAGATTATCTACTTATTGGGACAGTTCACCCAAAATGCAAAACTACGGTTACTGTAAGTTACTCACCTTCAGCCCATTCATGATAAAGATGATTTTCTTTCTTCAGCAGAACATTTAAAAAAGCTCATAAGTCATTGCGTGGAGAAAGCTCATACTCTATTTCAAAAACACACGCAGGACTGTTTGCTGAAGCTTTAGAATAACAGCAGTAATGTTGTAAATAGTGTTCAGTTTATGAAACAGACTGATGGTTTTACTTCATTAGACCACAGTGTATCGATGTCACATTTTTATTTTAATTGTTTTAGCTTTGCAGTAACTTTTAGTTCTCTCAAAGTGCAGTTAAAGGGCGAAAGAGCAGTTGACTGATGATTTTATGATCATTTTTTCTTAAAATCTTTTTTAATGTTAAGCTGAAGAAAAAATCTCACCTACATCCTGTTTAAGGTTAATGCTGCATCTAGCTCATACACAGTAATCACATTCTATTTACAGACTGCATTTTAAGTATACTGTAGATCACAATGGTTTTATTTCTATTTTGAGGTAAATAAAGAGCCGCTTAAGATTTAAGAAAGGCTACTATCCTGTTTTGGTCCAAACAAGCACTGAATCAATTCTCCTAAAACGATGCAAGGGAATCCGGATCTATAATAACTGCTAAATGTAATTCTAACCTGCCTTTGATATTGACATGAAAACCGCAATCCCTGCGGTGAGTTAGCAAATACAAACAGAATTTTAATCTGATGTTGACCCAAGACATGACACTTCTAGAGAGGAATTCTTGCAGTGTTGTTAGATGAACATCGCAGATCACCCCAGCGGGCCCAGTGTACCGCATTTCAGCAGACACTGAGAGATTACAGCCTGACCTATTTTGTTTTATTAGGAAAAACGAATCCTTTGACATAGTAGGTCAGAGGAGCCGGTATAAACGGCTACATCTTTTCACCATAAAATAAACAGAGCTTATATGCACTGCCTTTCACATTTGCCCTTCGAGTGTGACCTGATAAAATAATTTTAATAACGCCTAAAGTGGTGTGAAGAGGAACGGAATGATGAGTGTCAGCCATGTACATTGCTGATACGAAGCCCCGGCGATCTTAAATGACGAGATGAAACAGGGGCGAGTGAGATACAAATTGTAATGTACCCAATGATTCAATGTCAGAACACAATAAAATGACAAGCGCAAAAAATAGGCTCGCCGAGCGCTTGTGCATTGGCTGTAATTAATGGACTGAAACTCCAAAAGATTGCGTGCACATTTATCTTTTTGTCTGCATGCTGCGGCTCTAAGCCACAAAAAGCTCTGAACAATACAAGCTGTGAACAAAGAGAACTATCAAAGAACAAATTGTTATCCAAAAAGAAGAGCCAACAACTTCCAAGCCATTTAACATCTTCAATGGATCCAACAAGTTCAATTTTTGCTGGATGGGCCAAATGTGTAATCCAGCGTCTTGGGATTTCCGAACTATGAACAGACCAACCTCCAAGCATTTGACTTTGTAGTGATTTCTGAACCAAAGAGTTTGCTTTTATCTTGCTGTGTACTGCAAACGGAAAAACTCATTGGTGCTTATCAGAGAGCACTAAATCCTTATTTGTACAGCCAGAAGATAAATGGTTGTGCTTCCCAAGGGACCTTGCTTTATGATAACATACATATCTTCTTTCTCTTGATGGGAACTAGATACAGTATACTTTGAGAAAAGAGCAGCGATTAACCTTATACGCAAGATTTCTGAGTGGGTGAAGTGTTCTTAATGGTAATGCTAATGGGTGCTGGTAATCTCTATTTAATGAGAACTTGCTCAGTGTGAGCTGCAATATGATGGTATGGTAAACTGCTTCATCATCAGCAACACTCCAGCACAGAATGAGAAGTGGGAGGCTGTGATGGCGCTGCGTTTTACAATTTGATCCTTCGGTTCATTGGCTGTCTGCAAAACAAGTTCATAGTTTCACTGAACGCTAAGAGTTCCTACAAGCACCAAGGCATACATGCATAAAGCCAGATTACAATTATAATTCAACAGCTAATGTTTGACAAGAAAAACAGTGTCATAATAAGTAGTAATAGGGCTGCACAATAATTTGTTTTAGCATCGATATCGCAATTAGATCATTCACAATAGTCACATTGGAGGATTTGCAATTTTAGGTCTGTAATATAATTTGTAATTTTAATGTTTTTTAGGCCTATGAATGTATAATGATTTTTAAAGCATACAGGCATAGGAAATTGTATGTTTTTATATTTCTGTTGGACTCGGAAAATGATAAAACACTATTTATTTCAATTGTATCTTTTTTTTAATTGATCCCAAGCAGTGTAAAATTATAAATTATTTCCAAATCAAGATATTTAAGTCATCTGGTGAAACTGTATTCAAATCGCAATATCTATCGCAGAATAAGAAATAGTTACATTTTTCCAATATCATGCAGCTCTAATACGTAATGTGACATATAAAGTTTATTTTCTTGCACAGACTGATCATTTTATGCCATAAGACCTTGATGTAGTGTCAATCAGCTGTATGCACAGCTAGTGTTTTTCAGCCAACGGTAAACTTCTGGTGAAAAGGTTAATGTGAATATTTTAAACTTTATGAGTTTCCTTTTACAGCACTGACACTGTAATGAATTAAAACACATTACAAATAAAATTGTAAATAAATGAAATACAATAAGTTAAATAAACTTAAGCATTCCTTTAGTTGTTCATAAAACGGGATGATAGACCGTGTACACTCTAGTGCTGTCAGTGGCAGCAGGCTAGCGCAGAAACTGCCTGTATAGACCTTTTTCTCGGCTGCTGCATGGAGGGCGCCATAGCGACCAGCGTCTTCCGGTAGAATGGTTAGAACTTCTGTTTACAGCATTTACAAAAGGTAATTTGCGCTCCGCAAATGCGTTTCAATGGGGTTTTTAATGGATTACAGAGTGTTTTTTAACACACAATTTAGAAATGTGTCTGTAAAAGCTGTTCTAATCTGTCAGATGTGCGCGAGAGAAAAACGTTCTCCTAGTTCATGTGTCTGTCGTCAGAAAAACAGTGTGTGTGTGTCCGGCCTGTGTTAGCTCAGCAGCTCTTCAACACACACACACACACACACACACACACATGCAAAATACTTCACTGCATTATAGAGCAAACAGATTACTGGCATGAAACTTAACAGGTAAAGTTATGCAAGTCATGCAATTTACAAAAAATTATTAATAAAAGTCTGTTATTGATACTCTGCTGGCTGATTTGCTGTTGATTCTAATCGCGAGCCGTTTATGTTTCATTTAGTGTGTTGTATTTACCACGATTTGTGTTTTTCTGTCATTTCAAAATGACACTAGCCTATATTTTCACTTGGTCACAGTTATTCAATCAGTGTGTCAGTGGGACAGTACAGGCTACGTGTGTGTCAAACATTTTGGTGAACAACTTTTGTTTGGGTTGGTTATATATTTGACACAAAGAGAAACTGTTGACTTTAGCGATGACGAGGCTTCATCTAAACGGCAGAAGATGGCATCTGACAACGAGGGGAAAATGCCTCACAGCAGCTGTTTTCCTTCCTATTAGATAGCATTTTTTTAATATTCAGTCCAGGAGATGGTGCTGATGGACAACAGTATTAGTTCAAAGATGATAAAAGCAGGTAAAATAGATTAAAACTATTGTTTCAAAGCTGTCCAAATGTGACAGTTTATACGCATGAGCTGGCGACCGGAAGTTCTTAGCATTCTCCTTGCCATACATGCAAAGCATAATGGGTAATTTTGCATTCTAAGAAAAAGGTTTATATGTGTTTGACAAAGAGTCATTGCATTGCATTTAGAAAATATCAAGAACAGTTTTAGCTGAACAACTTTTTAAATGTTCTACTTTAGGAAGAAAAGAGTGAGGGTAAGCAAATGCTAATTTTCATTTGTGGTTGAACTACCCTTTTAAAAAGAGAGATAAGCAATGATACATATAATTTAATATATTCTTAAATAAAATAAAATATGTGTATCAAACACTTATGTGATAATGTAGATTAGCATATGATTTAATAAGAAAGTATTGAATCCGTTGGAGTTACATACCATACAGTAAATGCACTTCAGGACTACACTTTTTACACCAAGTAAATTTTGTTTGACAATCATCTCCTGGGTGACACATGAAGCAGATGATTGTATGACAATGATTCTTAGGCATTCTCTTACTCAGCAAACAAGCATCCCAGCATGCTTTCTGTAAAATAAAGCATCCCTGTTGGACGTTTCACCCAAACAAAGGGTAATTTAGAAGAAATAAGGATCAAATAACTCATATGCTGGTCAGCATGCATTTTGCCTTCGGGGCCTCCATTATGTTGAATGAAGAGAATGTCATTACAGAATTTTAATCAAGGCACAAATGCCCTTATTTACTGAAATAAATACATAATTTTGTCCATGAACCATGTTCGCAATGGGTATGAATAGAGGCTTTTGTCTTTGTCAAAGTCAATGAGTTCATTGATCATCTAGTGGTCTAGTGGAGTCTTGAATTGCTCTCAGCGTCTTGACTCATCAATCATTTTCATCCTGTCTGACCTTTGCTGAACTAAAGGAATTTTCACCAAACATCCATCCCCAAAGTGTCATTTTCCTAATTATGACATGCACAGTATATCATTTGCAGTCACTACTACAAAAGTAAGCTAGCTATAATGCTACAGAGCTAAATGATTTTTTTCTAATAGAAACTCCATGATACCATAAGAATGTCCATCATCCACTGACACATGTATATAACAAAACATTACCAATAACACCAGTAATCTCTCTAGATACAGCCCAAACTGAAAGAATTAAGAGAGCTCTTGTCTCTCCTTGCGCTGTCATTTTTACAGAGCAAAGCAACCAATCAATAGCGAGGCGGGCATGGCAGACTCCAGCCGTAATCCTCAAAATATTCTTATGTGGATTAGCTTCTCCCCCAGCCATTTTCATTTTCACTCTGTAAGGTATTAGTCTGACAGCCAAGTGGAGCAAAACAAATAATACACACTTCAAAGGGGAAAAAATGTCTAATAACAGCAACCTGGTTAAGCTGCTGCTTGCCTTTTCCCTCTTTCCATATAAACTTATTTGCTGCAGGCTCTAAACAAATTATACCTACTATATGCTGTGTACTAAATGGTCATCTGATTTGAAAGCATCTGCGCTGGCTAATGGAAACTGAGGAAGTCCCTGAAATATGAAGCTGTTGTCAAAGCAAGGTTGTTAAGCATAAGTCCCTGTTTCTTACATTGGAACACACACTGAGTGGAAAGGGCACAATTAAACAATGCTAAAAGCCACATAATAACGTGCAAAGAAGAAACTCCAAGCATTTAAAGGGTCAGAGTGGGTAGTAAGGATAAATGAATGGAATTTTGCACACGCTTGAAACTGAAAGCCATATAAAGGGCTTCTTAACACCAAGGATGTAAGATAAGTGTAGAACAAATATAAAGGCATATTTGTAAAAGGCATTGAAAATATGAAAAAAAACAGCAAAGCCCATGTCACAGCTGTGGTGATGATAATTGCGAAGAACATCAATGTTGTAGGAATCTCTTGTCTTTCCAACTGATAGATCAATAAAAAGTTAAAATCGTTGATGATAACCAATCAGAAGTTCATTCAGAGTTCAAGTATTTAAAGCAGCAGATGACACAACTACAGTGCAGTATTACAATAAATGGAACAATACGGAGCTTGGTGTGCATAGTTAAACTTCCTGTGAAAATAAAATAAGGCTTTGTTTTAAATGTTAGTATCAGTATGTTAGTTTTAAAGATATCCGTAAACTATTGTGCGACAAAACAGTCACAAAATTTGCATTTAAAAAATAAAAACCTGATATAAATATACAAAGCTTGCAGTTTGTCAGTTCTGTCTAAATCAGAGGTGAATGGCCAAAGTAGGGCCCATGGGCCAAAGTTGGTAACCTTTGGTTTGTTCCGCCATCCTATCTGAAAAGAGAGGGAAAATGATGGGGAGTTGGTTGTGGGCAAATGCCTTTGTTTCTGTGTTTAATTGAGGAGCTACAAAAAAGCCAACAAAAATTAAACGTTTTATTTAAATGTTGTAAATGAATCAGACTTTTAAAATGTAAATACTGTCACTTGATAGATGCACAAGACATCGGCGAGCAAATCAAGACAAAGAGAGGACCAGCTTAACTAGTGTATTCAGCATTGAACTCCATTGTGTTTTTTAAATGGAATTGTTTATGTTTTCACTAATAAGTTAGTGAAATGTATTTATTTGAAAATAAATTAGAAATTACCCATGTCATTTAATGTAATACGGTTTGGGATATTTAACTTTTTGGCCCTTTATAAGAAAAAGTTTGCACACCCCTGGTCTAAATGTATCAATGATTTTTTTTAGACATCACCTAATACTTTAGTTTTTCATCTATTTTTCTGACCGTTCAAATGCTCTATAGTATCTGGCATGTCCCGCCCCCTTCAAGTCCCTTTTCATTTGATGCGCTTGATCTCAACCACTCTCACTGGCATGAGCTGTGATAAAAACGAAACACTATTAGTTGTTTTATTTATAAAGAGGAAGTGCTACAATGTGTCCCGCCCTATCTTTTTATTTCAGTAGAGATTATATCAAATTTTGGATTATAAATGCACATTTGAAAGCACTTCACTGAACCTTTAATGTATAGTTATTTTTAGCTATCATTCCTTGTGTAAACGAGCCTTAAAAGAAAAGAAATTACTTACTATTCACTTAACCTCAAGTGATTCCAAACCTTTACGAATATCTTTATTCTGTTGAACACTAAAGAAGATATTTTGAATATGAAAACCATTGAAACCCATCGTAAGTAAAACAAGTACTATGGAATTCAATGGTTACAGGTTTTCCGCTTTCTTTAAAATATCTTATTTGTTGTGCAACAGGAGGGGAAAAGGTAAAACAGGTTTGAAACAAATAAAGGCTGAATAAATGATGACAGAATGATCATTTTCATCCCTTTAACGATTTAATTATTCAATAAGAATCACAGGGTGTTGATTTCAAATAAGTTAAAACGCTTTATAAATAACATTATTGCTAACAAATTTAAACACTGAAAGTAAAGTCCAATGTGATCACATTTTGTATTTAAAAATCTATTCAGACATTTAACATATTTTGTAGACTCATACAATTTATTAATGTTGACTGCCATCACCTCCGTTGGTCAAACAATGATAAACTAACCAGCAATAACTGCATTACTCATCATCACACATTAGGCTATACTGACTGCACTGAAAACATTGTATTACACGTGGTGAAAGATTAACATTTTACAGTCACATGACCATGATGAAATCACAATCTGACAAAATCACCATAATGATTTCATGTTAATTGCAAAAATCATCCTAAGGGGACATCTAGAAACTTAGAAGCAAACCGGTTTTTCTACGGTGTATGTCTAAACATATCCTTGGCAATGAGCACCGCAACCAAGCGCATTTCCAGAAAGTCCCTTGTTTTGACAAGACGTGTGTCTAATTTCTCCTCCAAAAGTGAAAGCAGCTTTGTTTTGTGTGACACCTTATTTCCTAGCATCGTTATGCGGAGAGATTAATCCATACACACTGTCTACTCTGTAAACTGGCGACGCGGCAAACGCAGAACCTCTACATCGACGCAACGCGACAAAACACCCGTTATAAACAAATAGGCGATATTTGCAGCATCCGAGCATTGCACAAGCCACGTTATTATCCTAAGTGAAAAGATCCGCACTTGTTGACTACGAATGGGGCTGTTGTGAAAAACGCACTCAAATGCTCTTCTCTAAAGAATATTTAATAAAGGATGGCCATATGAATAATAAGATCTGACATCGAGAAATGCAATGAATGACGGAGGAAATCTTGGCAGTGCCACAAGCAACAAAACATTCCCTCAGCAGCGAGGACTCTACAAATAACCCCCAACGTTATCAAAAAGTGGCTCATTTACGTCTGGTTTGAAGCAAATTTGCTTCGAATGTTGCTAAAGTTTCTTATTTGAACGACTGATTCTTTTCTTAATAAACAGAAGTGAAAACAGTAGAGAAGCAGCGCGAGGATGCTGCCAGTTCGGTGCGAGCGGTCACACATATGCGCTACTCTGACTTAAAGAGACAGTTCCCCCAAAAATGACATTTCTATCATTTATTCCCCCTTATGTTGTTCCTAAAGCAAAAGCTACGTCTTTCGACTAGGAGCACAAAGGGAGAGCGGAATGCCTTAGTCACTATTCACTTTTATTGCATCTTTTCAAAAGAATCAAATGAATGGGGACTGACCCTGTCATTCTCCCTCGCGTCTCCTTTTGTGTGCCATTAAAGACAAACAGATTTAAAACAGCACAGGGAACAGTTAAACTACGACAGTGGCAATTGTATGTGAACTGTCCCTTTAAAGCCAATTCTCTGCTTCTGATATCAAACCAAAAGCGTTATTGCGTATTGCTAAACTTTAATGAACTCATTCACAGGCTGCACGAAGCGGAGGTGATGATGTTCCCGGTCCGTGATGCGTCGTAACTGCTCTTGTTTTCACAACCCATATCAATGACTTGCAAACTCGCAAAGGCTCAAATTGACTGCGAGTGTGTGATTTGACAACCACATATGAGCAATCTAACTGAAAGGAACTGCGATACAAATCCTTTACAGTAATCCATCCAAAAGGGAGCTGCTATTTCAGGACAATGATGCTGCTGAGCTTTGCTTGCAGTAAAGGTTAGTTTATGTTCAGCTTTCCAAAAGATGGGCAACATATAGAGTGCTCTGCGGCTTAATTTAAGCGCTGGTAAAACAATGTTAGTTTTTGTATGGAAGTGAAACATCCCGCTTCTCCCGCATGAGAGACCCGCGGCAAAAAACCAACCGGGAAACATCTGCAGACTTTACCGCGTCAAAGTTAAAAGAAAGGGTCAGAAAAGAACCTATGATTCAAACACTTCAGTTTGAAGAACACACATATAACTTTGTAGCACATCGGGTACTTTGAATCGAGACGCCTCACTGTGTACAAATGTCCGCACGCAGCGAATGTCCGTCGCGCTTGCTGAAAACCTTTTTTTTGTCATAAGCACACAAGCAGATGAATCTAAAAGCACAGTTCCTACCTGTGTGGATAGCTGCCGAAATGGTGATTAAAATGAGGAGAGTAGCGAGAGATCCGTTGCTCGTGTTCGCCATGTTGGACACCTGCTTCATTCTGAAGCTCGTGAGTGAGTTGGGCTTCACCTAGAGCAACGGGAGCTGCGCGTGAGGAGATGCTAAAGGGCGGGAACAAATGCCCATTCAAAAAGAACGTCAACACATTTAACCGTGCCACTAGAGGATTTTTTAGTAGATATGTTTGTTTCTAAAAAGAAAGATACATTATCAGAAGAGGCCCATTTGTTCTTCTACAACTAAAACTATATTAAATATGATGCCTATAGTATCAACATATTATAGTGCAGTAGGTAGGCCTACGCTTTTTTTTTTACTATAAATGGATATTTGAATAATACTATATATATATATATATATATATATATATATATATATATATATATATATATATATATATATGTGTGTGTGTGTGTGTGTGTGTGTGTGTGTGTGTGTATATATATATATATATATATATATATATATATATATATATATATATATATATAAAAGCACATGTTTAGCTTTAATGCAGCAATAATTTTTATCTGTGTCAATAATATTGATTTAATTATTGCAAATTATAATCATAATTATTATGATTGTTTTGACTACTATTATGTGAGTATTATGAGTAATTGCTATAACTACTAATTATAATTATGAATACATAAATTAGTAAATAAAAAAACTAATTTGGAATATTTAATTAGCATTTATTTTGTAAAATTATTATTATTATTTATTAATATTACTAAAATATTTTAATATTACCTGTAAATATAATTGGTAATACCACATAAATAATCCTTCAGCACAAGGTCTTTAGAGAAAAAGGGTGCCTCTAGTGGCGTTTCCTCACTGGCCTCTCGCCCTCTCTCTTTCACACACACACATTCTCTCTCTCACTTACACCCACCCACCCACTCACACACGCACATACTCTCTCTCTCTCTCTCTCTCTCTCTCTCTCTCTCTCTCTCTCTCTCTCTCTCTCTCTCTCTCTCTCTCTCTCTCTCTCTCTCTCTCTCTCTTCATGATATTATTTTGAAAGAAATTTTAAAGTTACACTGTCTTTACTAAAATAATACAAACCTAAACATCAGACGTTAGATTTGATAGACTGTGAACACAGGTAATAAAAATGCAATAACAGAAAATAAAAATCATGAAGAAGTAAATGAATGCAGAAGGGACTTGAATATAGCATATCAGAAGCACACTGATATGCGTAATCAGCTCATAAGTATTCAGAGAAAAAGACTTCCTCTGGTTCAGATATCTCCTTCCCCAATATGAAAGGGACTTCTCATCAACATAATTATGTTGACTTTTTAATATAAGTTAATTGGGTGCTTTCTCAAATTGACTCGCAGTTGGAGCCAGGGTTGCAAATTGATAAGGTAATCCAGGTAGCTCTACCCTTGGTGGCTCATTATGCTAATTCACTTGGAAGGCTCACAGGGCAAGTGCTTTGATTTTCTGGAGATGAACAGGAATTAAAGAAATGTTTATACAAGATTCAGATTTTGATGATACACCCTAAAGCTTAAGGCTGAACATGCCTTACTGGGTCGTTTTTTACAGTAATTGTGGAAAGATTTATTCTTAGGACGTAATGACTGATGGGCGCTGGAAATAAAGCCGATATGTTTAGAATCTGTGATAAGACCAAAAGTAGAAGTAAGCAATGAACTGCTTCCTCGTGGAGTTTTTGTCCCATGAGGTTAGTTTATAATAAGCATAAAGTTTGGTCTGCTTTAGTTATGCAAAGATCAGGGAAAGGTTACTAGCATTAAGATTTTTATTCTGTATTCAAGATTCAAGCTAGCATGTAGGATCAAAGCTGCATCTTAAAGTTTTATGCAGCCATGAGATGCATAAGCACTCTTTCACAACCATCAGACGCACTGTTGTCAGTGATGTAAAATACATTTTAGGGTACACCTTTCCTTTAAAGAATATCAAAGCTTGTGTTAGATGAAAGAAACACCCCAGAGTGGACAACAGACTTTGCTTCTCATGCCAGAAACGAAACAGTCGTGTTTTGACCTTGCTGTCCTAAAGGTTCACTAGTTTCTTCAGATAAATCTCGGTGAGAGGTTTTTAGTTAATGAAACCTTCCTGTTAGTTATTGATTTGCCTCAAGGGTTTTGTTCTTGCTTTCAAATAAGTGATATTCATTTGGTATCAACACTAGAGTGCACACATTGTCCCATGATACTAACTCAGCAGGGCTCCTCTATAATTATTCATTTAATGACTTTCCCAAAGCACACGATTGTGACAGGAGGGGGAAAATGATATTAACTCTAAATGAAGGGTTTGTACAGTAGAAAAATTTGGCTCAGAGGATGAATAACTTATAAAATAGACTATTCTTCAAAAACAATACTGGTTTAGTTTTTCATGTACTGTATGTGTGGATATGATGAAGTACACAATGTTATATCTAATTTTATCTGTAAAAAAAATATATATATATTTTTGTTTATACAACAGTTCTGTCTGGTTCTCGAATCAGATTGGCTGATAGCTGTGCGATATTCTGTAAAAACAGCACTAGTCCAGCCTCTTAACCCTTCCCCCTTGTGTATTACTCTGCCCACAACAACCAGAGGACACTTTATGATTTGACAAATATTCCTACTGTTAGGCAGCATAATGTACTTTTGAGGCTTTTTTAGTCGAGAATGTAGTTGTTTAGATTGCAACTATGCAGTTTATTTATAAGGGCAGAGCCTATTTTAAAATATTTATAATTTCTAAGAGACCATTAGCCTGCCATACTGAGCTGACCAAAAATGGTTGATGTTGTCTTTCCACAAGATGGGACAGGACCACATAATAAGTCCTTAGAAGATTAAAACAGCCTAATTTTTCAACTATAGCTGATCAAAACCTTATTAAACTGGTAGGCCAACACTCCCGTTTTTCCTGGGAGGCTCCCATTTGTCAGACTAATCTCCCACAAGCCTCCTGTTTTGTTATCTCTCCCGAAAAACTCCCATAATTTCACTGTGGTCTCGTGCCAACGCACACCTCCCACTAGTGCTGATATACAGCCATATCGCCCTGCTACTCATGTGATATTGCTCATTTAAACAAGAGTTCTGTCTGGTTCTCGAATCTGATTAACTGATAGCTGTGCAATATTCTGCAATGTAAGACCTCGTACAGCCTCTTCACTCTTGTGTATTACTCCGCCCACATAGAGTGACAGCAGACCAATAAACTCACTTTGACAAATATTGCAGCTGTTGAACAACATAATGTACTTTTTAAGCTTTTTTAGGTGAGAATGTAGTTGTTTAGATTGCAACTATGCAGTTTATTAATAAGGATAGTGCTTTTAAAAAATATATATTTATAATTTCAGAGATACAGCGTGCCTGCATCTATCAGCCTGTCATAGATCAGAGCAAAGACAGTTGACGTTGGCCCAGTACCAATTCTATTTTTGTATCCCTAACCCTTCCCCTTTCCCTTAGTCCGTAAAACCGAGTGTGAAGGGAATGAGCTTTAAAATTTATCCCTAAGAACTGGGACAGCACTACAGTACCTGCACATATCATCATATGTCATCGTGAGCTCTTGCTTCATATGAGATTAGATGATCGCTACTGCTGTAGTTATTTCAGTTGTGTTATTATTTGGTATTTATCTTCAGGAAATCACTGAAGGCATAAATTCTGTTATCATAATAATCTAATGTGGCAATAAGATAGTATCTATACTGTGCATTTACACAGTGGCCATATTCATCTTCCGTCAGATAACACACAAAAAACAACATTAACATTATAGCAGGCACTGTAAAAGGCCACTAGACTTTTCTGACAGGGTGTTCGAGTGTCAGAATGTTGTGGGACTGCTATACAGGAGTTATGAATTATAGATCACAATATTTAGCGGTTTTTATTTTTGTGCTTTTTTTTACATCATGGTAAAACATGAATGCGTTTGTGAATATATTAAAACGTGCTTGTTTGTTGTATAAATTCGTCATAATGACAAAAATACTGATTTGTGGATCTGACGTGTGTGAAGTAGCAACGGTTTCTGCTGTTTTGTCATCAATTGCAGAAGTGAATGAGTGGTGGAAGAAAGAAGCTCCTCATACAAAATATTTTTTAGACTCTCCGCGTTTGATTTTCTTTTTTTATATAGACGATTATACCGTCAAACTGTTATATGCCGATATGCAAAGCAATATTGCTGAACATCATCACTGGTGGAACACTAAACACACAACGCACAATGCACGCCTCCCACCAGTGCCAATGTGCAGCCATATCGTACTGTTACTTATTGCTCATTTACTATAATTGTCAGATCAAGAACAAAAGAGGAGAGGCGAGAAGAGAAATGTTTGTGTCAAACGGAGCCAGTTTTTTTCTCAAGGTTTTTTCCTTCACTTTCATCAATTGGCGAAGTTTGACTTGCTTGGTTTGGGACTTGTGGAGCTGCACATTAATGGATTTGCTCTTTAGTGTTTGCACTTTCAAAAGTGAAATTTAAACAACACTGAACTGAACTAGGGTGTAACGGTGGTGCAGTGAGTAGCACGATCGCCTCGCAGCAAGAAGGTCGCTGGTTCAAGTCCCGGCTAAGTCAACTGGCATTTCTGAGTGGAGTTTGCATGTTCTTCTCGTGTTAGCGTGGGTTTCCTCCGAGTGCTCCTGTTTCCCCCACAGTCCAAAGACATGTGGTATGGGTGAATTGAAAACTGGACTGAAGCAGTTTTAATTTAATACTAATTCTATGTTAAGCTGCTTTGACACAATCTACATTGTAAAATCACTTTAGAAATAAATCGAATGGAAACAGTAATGGACCCAATTTGCATTTTTAAAATGTGCATACAACATGTCTACACTTCTTCTACTGTTGGTAAACATTAAGTTATTTTGGCACTGACATAATGTCTGCGAGCTCTGCCAATAGATGCATAGGTGTTGACAGAAACATTTCAAAAATTGTGCAATTTTTTTCTTTATTGCTGCATCATCAGAATGATTGCATCATCAGAACGACACAAAGCACAGGGACCTTTGTGGCAGCGGTCTGATTATTCAATAGCTTTAACGTTTGTTTAAACAGTTTAATATTTTTTTGTAGTTTAATACAGCTAGAATTAAGTACTGTGTAACAACCAATGGAAAAGCTGTTGCTATCTATTATAATCAACTTTATCTGATGAATGCTGAGCTTTACTTTACTCTACTGAACTGGGTTTGGTTTAAGTGGTTTACTTTAATATGAAACTGTTTGTTTGGGTCTAAAGCATTTTTTTTCTGTTTTTTTTTTTCTGTCAGAAATCTGTCAGATTTTCCTGCTTTATTTCAACATGGTTCTAAATATAGTAGCACTAAACATGGCTCTTTATCTCACAGTCATGAAAGAACCACTTTAAGTGTTACATAACATCTTTAAAGGTGGTGCAATAGCACCTTAACCACTCCAAAGAACCACTGAAAAACAATTACTTGGCTTAATGGGTTCCTTATAGGTCCTACTGTACATAGCACTTCACTATTATTACAAGCCAAAGAATGACTTAATGATATTTAGCACCATATTTAGAGTGTGTAGCTTCTACATTTAGTGTTTAGTTTGTGTGTTTGATAGTATTAGGGAACATGTATTGTACAGTAGTATTCTGAAGGTCATCATTGTGTGTTAAATAGACACCGTAGAATATATACTGAGGTCTGCCATAATCGTAAATATCAAGATTTAGAAATAGGGTACATAAAATCAAGAATGTTTTTGTAAACAAAATCACTTTGCTACTTCTGTCATCCAAGTACTTATGCAGAAGTGGAAGTTTCATTCTGAGGTGCAGACAGGAAATGCAAAAGCTTGGAGAATCTGATCCAAACATGTCTATCCTCATAAATCTTGTGGAAACTTAAAACTTGACTGGATAGGAACACGTCAGGAAGTAATGCCAGATGCCACTATGCACAGCATCTATTTCCTATACAGCTTTTTCTGTTAAAGTGGTGGGATAAATGTGACACTGAGTCTCACATGCCCTTAAATGACAGCTATCATTTAACACAGATTCAACTTGAAACAAGTTGGCTTCTAAAAGCTTTTCTGTTCAGGACTCGTGTCACCAAAGGAATCTGGAAGGGAAGGCAAAAGTAATTGAGGTGATACTGGGGAGAAGAAGGGGATCATAGAGGAAGAAAATGACAGTTTCCTTCTGATATGTCTCCAATATGAGGACATGATTTAGAAAAGCATTCACTCATTGATTTCTACTCTAGTCAACGTGTGTGAAAAGGACAAATTACCAAGGTGTAACAGAGAGTGTCTGGACCCCTTGCTCATGCCACAACATTCATCACTGTCAGTGCGTACTTGTTTATTATGAAATGCGCAATTCATTAATCTGTGGTGGACATAAAGGTTTTCTGTACTCTGAGATGATCACGATGACAGTCGATGCCATTGCGGAGTGTTTATGGAAATCACAGCGGCCGGCTGCTCCTTCATTGCAGTAAGAGTGGATCACGATGTTGCGATTTTTGACACAGTGTTGGGTGGAGATGCCTATAGCTAACCACATCCCCTGAGAAGCCTGACCAATGTCATTATTATTTGTTTTTTCTTCAGTATCCTTCCTCCGCACCTTTATTCTGTCTCTAAGGGTATATACCTTATATCGGAGTGTGTGAATATGTGTCTTTATGGGCCTTGTTAGGTTGCTATTTGTCTTACCTGTATGCTACACAACCGTCCTCTCATAGGCATATAGTCTGTGTAACTAGGATGAGGGCTCAGGCTCCCTGTGGCATATTCACAGTGTGTCTGGAGGCTAGTTATCTAGGCAGCTTGTGGCTTTCTCATGATTGGCCCTGGTAAGCCTGACACTACCGTAATTTCCCATTCTTAGCCTTATTAGTGAGTGCAGAAGTTTACTTGTTAGCTTGTTTTATTTGCATCATGAACGTGGTCGTTAATTAACTTCATTCACGCGTGTTTATGCATGCGATTTTTCTAAGTGCCACTGTTTTGGTCTTTGAAGAAACAGGCCTCATTAAATTAGTTGTTTGTCCAAGCTTAATTTTTGCTTAAGAGTTTTTATGTTGAGATTTAGATCATTCTTGTTAGCATTTTATAATGCTTCTTACATCTGTCCAAAAATATGCTATTGCAGCAACATTGCACAATCTAACTTTTTTTATTTTCATGGACTTTTTGCTTATAGTAAAGCAGGTTTGTGTGGGATCTAGAATTTAATAAAAAAAGCTTGTTCAATAACCTTATTAATTTAAATTCTCCTTTTTGAAATATACCTGCAATTTGAGATATTTCTGCCAAAATATGCAGTAAGCTGAAAAAATCAAATTATTTTGATTTAAAATCACTTTGAATCACAGAATTCTTTCTAACTAAACTTGACCAAAACTAGCCCCAGGTGTCCCTGAAATTACATTCTTGCTCAGTTGAAATCATGTTTCAGGGCGAACCTGATGATTACAAAAACTACCAGTGACAACACTGAAAAGGCAGCCCAATTCCACGGGAAAACCACAGACAACAGCCAACAATGATGTGGTAGTCATGTTAAATTTAAATTCCACCTCTTGAATTCAACTGAACATTTTTGGTTTTGTTTTACTCGACACTGTTTAATAAGCCACCAATAAAAATAATGTCAACCTATAGAAATCAACAGTAAAACAAAATAATTAGTCGTGGATTGTCAACTATGGAAACCATTAATATTTTACTGGAAATCAGCTCAATAGAGAGAATAAGACAATAGAGTCATTATTTAGAGCACTGGCTCCCAATCCAGTGGTCTTAATTCCCCTCCAGAAGTCTTCAAATCTTATGAAGGCCCATCAATCTCATTTTTTTAAAGCAATGAGGGAATGAGTTATTATTTATGAGAACCATTTATTTAATATAATGTATTTCTTACTTATGTCCAAAAATGCTCATTCAGCTAATATATTATAAAAGATACATATTTGTATTTCCAATGGTTAAAAAAACCCCAGTAAATGGCCATTTTTGCAGTATTTGAAATATACTTTATATGTTGTGATTTTATATATAATCCAAACAAGAACTTGTATGTCATACATGTAATTAGCAAGTTTTACCATATATCAGATTTATTTATTGGTAATAAAGTCTACAGTGCACTATTAGACTATTTATTGTATTTTTGTGGTAACTTACTTTTTGCTTTTATGTACAGTAGAATACAGCAAATTCCCAATATACAGTAAGTTATTGTAAAAGTAGTAAAAACTACCCATAATGCAGTGCACATTACAGTAGTGTACTGTACAGAATGTAAGTAGTATTTTACTGGGCGGTTTTAAAGTAAGTTACTGTAATATTGCGACAAAGTCTAACAGTGTGGTTACGGGAAAAATAAGGGTCTCATTTGGAAAAAAATGAACCACACATGAAGTGAAGGATGAAGGTTAGTTTCAAGTCATAACATCATGTACAAACTTCTAATCTTTGACATATCCATGATTTATCTATCAGAGGTCATTGCTGTGAAACTGATTAATGTTATGCTCCATAAAAATTTCATCTCAGTTTTTCTGGTTTACACACGTATGATATTATTATTGAATTGATAATTATTGTTGCACAGAAAGTTTTCCATATCTTATAATTATTTTGAATATGTTACACAGGTTTTCAAAAGATTTGTGGCTGAAAATGTGAATAAAGTAATGATGGAAGACTGTATAAAAGGGATTTAGTGACCTCACTGACAAACACAGCTTATGTGTTTACATTGCTTTGGGAGAATGTGCTGTCCTTGGACATTGAGAAATGTTTTAAAGCTTTCCTCCTTAAGGGAACACTGCTGAGATTAAAATTTGACAGCAAGAATTTAACAATCTTTTAAGCATACTTCAACTCTTAAAGCTTTCTCAACTTCGCATTCAATGCAGGTTTGTTGGTCCTTGAGTCAAATAATCTTGCGGTGTGTCAGCAACATAAGAAAGTGAATTCTTTCCTCAGCGGTCTCGCTGCAGAATTTAGATGTCCTTTTGTCCTTTTCCTTAAGGTTTATTATTTTATAATAGTTCTGCAAAATGTAGCGCTGTGAAATGTGAAATTTATTGATTCCTTGTTACTGTCAGCTCTGTCCTCAGTTAAATGTGTGCACCCCTTTATTTTCTGCTCTATGTCAGGCATTTGCAAAGTTGCACCTAACTCAAATGAAATCATAATGCATGCTTTTTGTTTGTTTTTCAGAACAAACATCTTTGCAAATAAATTCCACCCTCCCTTTCTGTGCTAATGCACCTGCATTATTGACAGAGAGGTGAAGGCATGTAAGTTGACCCTCTGTCTCTGGAGAGAAGTAGTTCACTGTGTCCTGTTGTAATGTGGTGTTGTGAGGTCAGCCAAAGTGCAGGCCACTGTCACTCTGATGAGGGGTCAAACCACACACGTGACCAGTCCTGAGAGAGTATGTGCTTCATGACCAGACTCGCTGCACATTGTGAACTCTGTGAAAACAGGAGGCAGAGAAAGCAGAGTTCAGGACTTACTGTATGTGGTGTCTTCCATCTTATGTTAGTGTAAAGGGTCATTTCCAAAAGCATTTTCAGCTAAAAAAGCTTATGCATTTTGACCATTCGTCCTTTTGAGGACCAAAACCAGTGCATAATTTGTAAATGAATAATTCCCTGAATAAAACCAGGAAAGAAAAGTTACGTCCACCACATGATTGACGTCCACCAAACAATTTCCGTTTTCCTGGAGCATGACGCCTTTAAGTGAAGTTTATTTATAAACTAATTTCGAGAGGAGCACGCGCTTATGATTGATAGCACCTGGTTCACATTAGCTAACATTAATTTACCAACCAGACGACTCCTTAGACACTATAAATAACCAGGGTATCTTACTTCAGCCATCTTCGTCTTGAAGAATCCCCCCTTCCACCCCTTCTCCTCCCATTTCCTTGTCAGGGCAGCATGGAGGCCTAGTGGTTAACACCACAGCCGCACAGCAAGAATGTCACCGGCTCGGACACTACCTGGCCAGGTCGGCGTTTCTGTGCGGAGTTTGCATGTTCTCCTTGTGTTTGCGTGGGTTTTCGCCGGGCTCTTCGGTTTCCTCCCACAGACCAAAAACATGTAACATAAGTAAATTGACAAATCTAAATTTACAGCATAGACACTTCATAGTATTCAAATCTACTTCCAACATTTATCAAGCAGGGGAGTTCTCAAGACCTACATGAACTTAGACTTTCCGCTTACCCTGCAACGTGGGGAAGCCCCGGGCTCAAGGATCTCCCGAGTTCAGGGCTCTCTCCCGGGACAGCATGCCAAACACGCTTCATAATCAATCATCTGCTAAGGGCGAACTCTTGAAACAGTGATAGCGCAAAAAAGGGCATCACATTTCTGAACGGCCTTTAAATATTTTGTGCCATTTAAGTTATAGGTAAGTTATTTTTACAGAAAGACAAATCCTCTTGCACAGTCACAGAATGTGTGCTAGTGAAGTCATCAGCCATCGAATCAGTTTGGCATTGACTTGTTGTGTACTGGCCCTTAAAAACAGTGATGTTTTGGGTGTAGTTTTTAAAACAGAATTTTAAAATGGAGGTTTCTGAAAATGCTACATTTTCCCTCCCGATTTAAATTATAAAAACATGATTTTGTGAAAATGGTGACATCAAGAGCATTACACATTTATCTATGCATTCAGTTTAAGCAGCTGACAACCAATACAACAATGATCAGTGTGAGTAAGGTTTGGCAGTGCTGCAATTGATTAGAGCTGGAAAAAAAATATTTCTTTTATTTAATAAATAAAAAATGTGCTCAATTCAAAATCAATTCTCAAAAGCAGCAAATCGATTACTCTGGCATATGTTTTATGTGATTGATGCCCTTCTAGTCGCAGCCCAGCACTCAGAGCATGCTAACTTGTGAACCAACTGTGCTGAGAAACAGCTATGCACTCTCTACAGTAATTCACACACACTCATATATTATGAGGCCAATTTAGTTTATACAATCCTCCAATACCACATGTTTTGCGAAGGTGGAGGAAACAGGAGCATTTGGATTAAATCTATATTTCACCAATGTAATCGAACACCGAAATTCCAATGTCTCAAAAGTATCGGCTGCAGTAAAAATCAGTCCAAGGCATTTGAAAAATGTGGAAGAAAATATTAAAAAGCCTTTATTGACATGGCTATTCCTTAAAACTGCACCTCCATGTTTAGGCAAACTGCCTTCATCAGAGTTATCTTCATCTATTCTGATGAATCCCTTACCCAGAGAGCACAGACACATTATCTAAGCTAACCATGAGCACTTTTTGTTTGATTTTGTATCATCTACATCTCCAATCTATTTAAGAAATATTTCAAAAGTACTAATAAAAAAGGAATAGCTCATTTTATCAATTCAAATAACATTTTAATAATAAAAATATTAAAATATTCATCAAAAAATAAATATTCTGTGATTATTTGAGCTTCTTTGTTCTGTTGAACATAAATATTAAAAACAAAATGTAAAAATGGGTAAGCATTGAGTTCTATGGTATTTTTCTCTCTTACAAAAGAATAATAATGACTAATGATTTCTAACATTCTTCAAAATATCTTTCTCTGTGTACGTGTGGTGTGTTTGTCTGTTAGAAATAACTTGAGGTTGATTAAATGGTGAATACATTTTCATTTTTAGGTGAACTATCTCTTTAAGATTTTATATACAGAAGAACCATTGAATTGCATCTCTATAGCAACAGCATGCTACAATTATATTGTAATAATAATAATTGTTTCACTGCAATAACAATTCTCTGCATTATGACTGGTAGTGTCAGTTTCATGCACGCACGTAAAAAACGTCAGCAGTGTTAGTAATTTGTAATATTCATTTCATGCTTTAAATGGACGTGAGTTTCTATGGGTTCTGTTCTCTTAAGATTAATTTTACTCTATGCTTTTAATAGTGTACCTGCCATCCAATAATAATTATAATCTTTGTGCCGTCACGTTTATGTTCTATTTATGTTCAGCTGCTGTAGGTTTCTTTGATAGTTAACTAGCCAAAAACATTGTAATAATGTTCTATTAATAATGTTGTTTAAGCGCTGATTCCACATGTTGTTGTCCAGCATTATTATTTTTTATTTGTATTTGGCTATGTGTTTGTGTTATCTCTCCATCGATCACCTGTGTTTGTAACTTTATTTATTTTTTAAAAATCTGGTTTCTACTCCATCAATGAGTGCTTTATATCATGTTACACGTGCTACAATTTAATGTGCATTTAATAATATTCTGTACATTTTTTTAAGAAGATTAAAAAAATAATAATTTAAGTGGTTTGAAATGCGATACAGCACAAAAGAAATTTAAATAAAATTAATATGTTTGAAGAAACAGAAAAAATGACTCAACATTGTGCTCAGGTATAGCACAATTAAGCACAGTTCCACAAAAGAAATAAATGTGATGTAAAATCAAGTTAAAACTATGTGGTTGCAGACAATGTTCTTTTCTCTTATGTTTGAATTTGAAAACTCTATTGGATTGGTTTAGAGTATGGTTTCAGTCAGTGGTTCAATAGGTGAACTACACAACTAGCTCTGTCTTATAGTGCACATTTACAAGAAGGATGTGAAACTGAAACATAAAATAAAGCACAGCTTAAATAACAAAATTCAGATTAGGCTTTTGATGGTATCAGATCTTCCTTTTGTAATTAATTGCTGGGGCTTTTATAACAGTATGTTATGCTGTGATAACAGAACACAATGATATCATCACTCTGAACTAGACTTCAAAATATTAAAGAGTTAAAGAACAAAAGGTTTATAAATAATCACAGAATTTTCATTGTTTTAGGGCAGATCTACATGTAAAAATGCTAATGTTTGAAAATAATTTACCTAATAAAGTCATTAAGCATTTAGTGCTAATAAACAAGCGCAGCCATTACAACAATATCCACATTCTCATACGAATAAGAATGCTCTTAGAGTTTAAATCATAAATAATTATTCACAGTATGTTGAAGTGCCCACAATCATTAATCACAATCACAAATTACAATTGAACGTTCGATTATTGGCGAATGTCTACTTCAGATTAGTAAAAATGTAGACATTAGTGGATTTGTCATCTAAAGCAGGCAACAAAATAAAACTAAAACATTTTTTTTTTTTTGCAAAAAATGTAGATTAATTTATAAACAATCTATAAATAAATAAATTTCCAATGTGTCTGGGCTGAGTGTATCATATTGCTCAATGTGTTTAAACTACAGAAAGACATCAGTATAACATTATGCTTGCAAACATTAAGTCAAACCATGCCTGATTAATACCAGTAAACCATGCAAGTGTATATAAACAAATAAGTCCATGACAAAAAATAAATAAATAGTGTTTTACTAAATATATGGACTGAATTGCTTTAGATGATACTGGTTTTAATATTTTTTTCTTAGTTTTTTCATGTTTCAATACATCTGTAAAAAAAAAATGTAAACATTTCACCCACTCCTGCATTACTATGCAAAAACTAGCTCTAAAAAATCAAATCAAATGTATATTTATATTTCTCTTTAAGAAAAGCTAAAAAGATCCCAATTTGGAACTGCACACATTCATGAAAGACTCACATCTTGACCTGGTCATTTAAATCAAGTGGCTGTAGTCCACTTCTCCCTCATCTCGAGTGTAAGAAGCTTCTCTCTAATAGAGGGTCCACATAAGAGACAGTTCCTGACCTCCATTTGCCTCTAAAACCCACTGGACACTCTTTTAAATCAGAGTAGGTGCTGACCTATATGTCCTGACTAAAGGCATCACCTTTACTGCTAATGTACCTGCTCAATCTCTCAAGAATGTTTTCTATTGAGTGAATGGTTGCTCACACACACCTGTAAATGTACAGTAAGATTTATTGGTTTATTGATTGAGTGTTAAGTGATTATATAAGCATCATGTAAGGTAAATGGGTTAACCTTTTGCTATAGATTAAGTCAGTGTGCTTCTGAAAAAAATCTTTCATGTTTTAAATGTTTCATTTTATAAATTAAACAATCAAAAAAACATAATCCAAGTGAATCCATCTATCATTTATTAAATAAAAGTAATATAAGTTCACATACATCGAGGGTTAAATAAGAATTTTTGATTCATATTCAAATAAATTATTTATTTATCCTTCAGTGTCTAGATTATTATTTAATAATGAAAGATTGCATCTAAAGGGCCTTCACACTATTTCAACCAAGATTTGATTGCCTTTTTGTTTTGTGGATTTATGAACTTTAGAGAGAGTCAATCAATT
Source organism: Danio rerio (assembly GCF_052040795.2). Taxonomy (NCBI): domain Eukaryota; kingdom Metazoa; phylum Chordata; class Actinopteri; order Cypriniformes; family Danionidae; genus Danio; species Danio rerio. The sequence goes on along the minus strand of NC_141041.1, from coordinate 25,302,385 downwards.
TTGGTGCAACTCCTTCCTGCAGTACACTTCAGAGACAGATCTAATAGACATGTGAAGAGATAAAAAAAAATACATTTTGTTCCTGCTGCAGACTGTGTTGAGTGGCAAGCTGCTTCCGGTGGTAGCCGCCAGATCCGTCAAGCTAGACTGGAAAAGAATGACACAGTATGTACAGTATGTAATTCCCAACAGGAGCAAAGGGTCCAAGGGCCAGCATGTTCTCTGACTCCAAGCGTCATGAGGAATTAATGTCGAAAACAGCTATAAATCGCTCATATGGACAATCTGGCATCTTCAATTTGTTCAAAATGGACAGGAGAATGAGAAGAGTGGCTGGGTGATCATGGCTATAATTATCACTTAGTTACTGGCATGTTTTGATACTGTGTGTAGCAGTGAGTTACTGTGTGCTCTGTAATTTTTCATAAACGTTGTAAAAACATTTTTTTATACAGTATATCTGCAATATTTTTTGACAATGTATTACTCATTTCCCCAGAGGTGGTATGGTTTGGTACGGTACACATTTATTTCTATTTTCATTGTAAGCAGTACCAAAATAGTGATCTGTAACTAATACTTTACCGCTTTTTTTTTGTAAGGGTATCTGTTATAATAGTAACCACAGTACCATGGGGGCAGAGCTAGACTCACTGCTGAATGTTATTGGTTTACAGAGAATTGTCACTTGTACATGCAACAAACAAGATGAACGACAACATAGGAAGTCACCATTTTTAACCACACTGTAAAAATAATACAATGATGATGCAGCAATGAACCGTTTTTAAACAAAACGCAAAAAAGCCTGATGTCTTCAGTTGAAAAATAGACACATGCCAAGTAGCAAGAATCAGCTGCATGTCTTCCATTGTTGTTTACAGAGCCATTCACATGTTGTATCAAAATAGAATACTCACATCTCTCTATTTGTGTGCAGTTGCATGTGCCTACATTTGAAATAATGAACCTGAGTGCACACATGATATGTGAATGGCCTATACTGGCTTCTTCTTCAAGCGAAAATTATGCCCATCATAACTTTCTAGTGTAACATTTCTATATCAAGTAAATGCACTGTTGGCAGTGGAAAAGCAAACCTGATCAGTGTGACCCATACCGATACATACTGTACTGTAATAAACTGTACAGTGAAGACAAGGAATAATTTTTTAACTAAACATGTCATTTGAGCTGTTTTCTAAATGCTAACCAATTATGGTTCAATATTTTCGGAGGATTATTTTTTTGTTGAATTACCTCTGATGAGATTTTAATGAGATAATGTTTTTTAAAATTGGTTAAAAGCAGTATTCAGTCTGGTGATGATTGATATTGGCAGCCATACCGGTATCAGCCAACAAATGCTTACTTTTGAAAGTTTCAGCAAGATTAAAAAATAAATTATAGGCTGATAAATAATGGATCGTTTCTCTCAGTGGATCTGCATCAAAATATGACAAGATGTCAGCAGTGTGGGAGTTTTTTACTTTGAGGCAGCTGAAATAGGCTGCACCACTGACCAACTTTAACCTTTTTTAAAAAGTTTAAAGTCAGGGATACTATAAACAGTATATAGTTGCTGATACATTAACACAACATTTATACACCTTGCTTTGTTTGTATAAATAGCAAATCTGTTGACGGATTTTCCTGTCGCTAAATTTTCAAAGTTGGATATAGACAAATACGGGCAGCATGGTGGCGCAGTGGGTAGCACAATCGCCTCACAGCAAAAGGTTGCTGGTTCAAGCCTCGGCTGGGTCAGTTAGCATTTCTGTGTGGAGTTTGCATGTTCCTCCCTGTGTTTGTGTGGGTCTCCTCCAGGTGCTCCATAGTCCAAAGACATGCACAATAAGTGAATTGGTAAGCTAAATTGTTTGTAGTGTATGTGTGTGAACGAATGTGTATTGATGTTTTCCAGTGATGAGAGGGGTCTGGCTGCAGACTCGGTGCACTGCAATCTTAGCTGCATCCAATGCTTTTTAATCCACTCACCTAACCCCACCCCTAACCCTACCCGTCACAATGATGTCACTCACTCCATTGAGTGATGCAATCTCATCTTGCATCATAAAGGCCTCAGCCAGATACTATTGTAGTGACGGGCTGCAGCTGGAAGGGCATCTGCTGCGTAAAACATATGCTGTAAAAGTTGACGGTTCATTCCACCGTGGCAACCCCAGATTAATAAAGGGACTAAGCCAAAAAGAAAATGAATGAATGAATGAAAACGTAAATACTTTATCATTCTCCAATGAATGTCAATTCACACAATAGTCTTAAATGCTTAAAACTTTGATTTAAAAAAAAAAACCATAAAACATAAAATATATACAGTATTAGATAGACATCTTATAGAAAACTAATTTACAATGTCGTTTACATAGATTTTTTTTTTCAAGCAGAATTTCTGCCATGCTTGCTTGATGTGTAAAAATCAACAAGGTCCATTGTTTTAAGTCACTTCATTGCACTCAAGCGTCTGAAGAACAGTCACGTCGTTCAGGTTAACGAAGCAATTTAATGTATTCAAGACGATGATAATACGAGACAGGTGTGTGCTGTTGTTTGTTTATTTCCATAGCGCTTTTACAATGTAGATTGTGTCAAAGCAGAATGTGTCAGTTCAGTTTTCAGAGTTGAAGTTCAGTTTAGTTTAGTTCAATGAGGTTTAAACTTCATTCCTAAAAGTCCAAACACTGAAGAGCAAATCCGTTTATGCAAAGTCCCAAATAAGCCAGTGGCAACAGTGGCAAGTAACAAACTCTACCAATTGACGAAGTGAAGGAAAAAAAAAACTTGAGAGAATCCAGGCTCTGTTGTGAACGAACATTTCTCGTCTGGCCAAACTTCTTGTGCAGAGCTGCAGTCTAGGCGCCGGAGGCTGGGGAATGCTGGACGTCCATCTTGGAGAATCTGCACGTGTGAGTAGGTCACCAGCAGGTGTTCAGGCTGGCCCACAGGATCAGTGCGGACACTCGTCTGTCACTGTGGTTTTTTAGGAATCAGTCTCACACTCTCCACTCTTCCATGACCACCACAGCATCAGCTCAGTATATGGCCTAGTCAAGGACTAGATACCATCAATTCTTCACAGGTCTTCGATCGCATCAATGGCGCTGCATAATCTCTAGGAACCTCATGATGAGCATCCCCAGGTGAAAATAGAGAATAAAGAAAATAATTAGTGTGCATGAATGTGTTGTTATTTTTTTGCAAACAAAGTATATGCACACTATCGGAATATATTGCATCTATATTGCATAAAATTCATGCGAAGTCTTTATTTTGACTTGAAATGCATGTTATAAGGGTTAAGTGTTTTAGCAGAGTGTTTGGATTGAAGTCGCTAGTACAGGTATAGTGACCTTTTTGGCATATTCCTGTAGTCCAGTTTGATGTATCAATATTAAAAAAGCACAAGTGCAGTGCTTGTGTGAGATTGTGCTGCATGTGTTGCATCCACCCTCATAATCATGGTGTTCATGAAGACTTTCTTTGACTGTCATTCACTTGCCTAATCTAACAACATAATAAAAATAGACTATGACACAAAATCATTAGGAGTCTCTTTCTTGTAGAAGAACTCTTTAATCCTACATCTCATCTTATAGATCCACTAAAATCAATGTGTACAGCCATAGAAAGTTTACAAACTTTATCTACCGTTTATGCCAATAGATGAAACAAGCATAGTAAAACAAAATATAGTTTTCAAGTAATTACGTATTACTGCATGGAACATTAAACTCGGCAACAATGGTTCATGAAAAGGAACATTATGCCACTATAGACATAATTACAGCAGTCATATAAAGAACCAGACAGTCATAACGCCGAGCTAATTGATGCGTTCATTACATCCCTTTAGGAGGTTTCAATAGGCCATCAGTATCAGTGGACAGGCTGTTTTGCTACAGCCTTTGCTAATTACATATCTACATTATATAAGAACAAGTTAGATTATTGTATTATTTATCAGGGAACAGCTTGTGATGTTCTAAATTTAAAACAAGTGCAAGTCTTTATATATTAATGGTGCTGTAGCTCAATGTAAAAGCATGCAGTACCTCTTTTTAAAAGCATATATTCTTCAAGATATATATCCTTATTCTCTGTTATCATCAGTATACTGAGGGAAAATGTTTATTTAATGACTTTGTAAAATATTGAGATTTCCATGTCTTTCCGTGACTATAATCCTTCAGCAAACCATATTCTTTTTACAAATGAATGAGACCTGTTATGAAAGAAGAGACTTGCATTATTGATGTTGGTACAGTATGAATGTTTAAGGATTCTAATTATTGTTTGGGCAGAAATATTGACATTGAAATCCAGAAATGACTGAATTCTTATTATCCAGATCAAAAGAAACCTAAAAGCAATTGTTGCAGAAAAGTTGTGTATTTGCCAATGGAAAGAAAATAACAAATGATTATATTTCAAGTGCTTTATAGACTTTTTTTGTCACATACTTGTGTTGCAAGGCTCGCTGTATTTGCTGTTCATTATCCACATTGCCTGGAGAAAGAAAGCATTTTTGAACAGAGGTTTGTAGAATTTTGATGGCGCCATCTGGAAAAGTGAATTTAAAACAGAGCGCTGTTCATTTCAAAGGACAAAATGTAAAAATGAGTAGGGTTCGAGAGGAAAGATAAGTCCTTCATTGTCATACTAGATCTATCTAAATTAAATCAGTGTGTTCATTTGGAAGTTCTTGTTGAAATGTGGAATGTGACATTTTCCTGCTTTATAATAGAATGTTTCTAAGTTGGTGGGAACTGATCATGAATACAGAGTAGAAAGACATCGAAAGGAAACATTCTTCCATGTCCAAGCTAAATGACTCTTCTTGTGTTATGAGACACTTGAAGTTTGACAGGATTTTTCGCTCACAGAAGCTTTATAGTAGGAGCCTTTATTGGTGAAGTCTATTGATTTTGCATAAATGCTGCATTATGAATTGATTTTCATGCCATGAGTAAATTTCTCTACTTCCAATTAACTAGACCTTGTCATTGTTAACTTTACATCTAAAAATATATATTAGTCATCAAATATGAACACCAGAACCTTAAACTTTGCATTAAGCATTGCATCCAGAGGTGTTCGTCCTGCTTTATATCTGCATGTTTCATTATATTGTTAACAATATGCCAAAATGAAGTAGAGTTTCAAGGATTTTTAGCACTAACATCAGATATAAGTGTTTTGTCCACCATGGTCACTTTTTGTTATCATCTATGAACAGATTTATTGTAGCTATGCTGGTGCTTAGATTTCCATGTCCTTGAATCCATTTGACCAAAATTTAATGCTTTAAAAGATGCATCAAGAACCATTTAAGACAGCTGTATAGGTAGACAATGACTGCTGGTGGTTGAAGTGCCAAGGAAGGAATTGAATAGAGTTGTTTACATTGTTGGAGGTCAAAAAAAAAAATGTAGGCTGTATCCAAAATCGCCCTGTACCCCCAAATACCACCACAATTTAACGAAACTGTTATTTTATTGGTGTCCGAATAATAGTAGACATTATAAAGTACACTCAATCAATTCCATAATGCAAAGTATTAATTAAGTGTACAAACCTTGTACACCCAACAGCTAAAAAATTTCCATAATGCTTTGTGAGAGATCGCGCACCCAGTGAATTTCCATGTCTGACCACAAGATGGCTTCTAAAACCCTACCCCATTGGTGTGTGGTTAAAAATAAAATATTATTTAATTAAGGTAACATTTGTATACATGACAAAAATCTAATCAAAACTCTTTGTCTCATTACTAATAAACAGCTTGCTAAGTAAAACTATCACAGAGTCTGAACAAGAAAAAAAATCGAATCAATCTGAGGGCCTTATCATCCAGAAAAGGACCAACAAAACAGCATGCCTTCTGAATTCACTCTCTCGTTTCATTCTCTACTTCTAGTGGACTATTGTAGGGAATAGGGAATGAGCATATAGGGGGAGATTTTGGATACAGTAAGTGGCACAACCCCAGTCAATAAATCATCTCTGACATCAAATAGGTCCCCTGGTGGTTTGGGGGCACTTTGCAACTTGAATACTTTGTCTATACAGGATGACCAGCACTGATTGTACTGCATTATGTTAAAGGGGCAGCTTTGTTCAGAGATTTGCACTGTACATGTGAGTAAACTGTCAAACTAAAATTGGACCACACTTGCTGCAGGATAAAGCTAAGGTTTTACAGACAGTTTGAGGATCAAATGAAGTTACACGTTTTAGTCAGAAGCTCGTTTTAAAATTGTCATTAACTGAATACTTGAAAAGAAAATATTGAAATTGGAGAGACATTATTGAGATACCAATTTTTGTATCAGTATGTATTTAGTTGGAATACACATATAGACATATTAAAAGTCCTATTTAACTAATAGAAGTATTTGTGGTCTCTATTGTATGTGCAGAAAGCTATTTGACTTTGTTATGCATGCTTTCCTTATTTAATCTGACAGCTCCTTAACTCCTGTGGCCTCATGGGACAGAAAAATGTCCACTAGTTCCACACGTCAGATTCTCAGCGGATGCAGGTCATTCAGGTCTTGTTCACCTGCTGTATTATGAATACTTAAAGTTTGAAAATCCTATTTATTTGACAAGTATTATATAATGTTAATGGTGCAAACGTAGTAACAAAAGTGTGATAATAAAGAAGAAAAAACACTTCAACAGATCTGACACATTGTCTCAAACCTACATCCCAGTGGTGTTCACCTATTGAGCAGAGCAGTTGATGGGTAAAGCTAGCATGACTTGACATCCCTACATTCTTCCCTTAGTTATATCAGAGCACTGGGCTGTTTTAATGAAGAAATTCTGTCCTTTTTACAACGTAGCAGACCTGAGAAACAGAGTCGACAAATAAAATGGTGAAAGTTTAATAGGAATGCTCAATATATTTGACTCTCTTCACACTCCAGGTTTGCATGGTCCGTCACCTCAAAAATTGGTATGTAGGAGAGACGTTATGCTTTACTCTAATGTTTGAGAACAAAAGAAGTTTATACATTGCTAGTCAAGTCATAATTTGATACTTCTCTTTGATGATGGCATTATCAAAGGTCATCATCTCTTTGAAAAAAAAAAAAAACGAGTCCCCTTTTATTTATCACTCTCTCTCTCTCTCTCTCTCTCTCTCTCTCTCTCTGTTTCTCTTTTATAACAGACGCTCAGTGCATAAAAAACAGGAAATATGACAAACTCAGTGCAGCACATATGCTGTTGCTGTCATTCAGGCTGTGGGAATATGAAATTACTGAAATGTTTCTGTGGCATTTTTTTCGAGACAAAAGAATGTTTGATTCTTTAGAGGTCATGGCTTTTGCTTTCCTTCTGCCAAAGATTCTTTATAATTCAATTATGATTTTATCAAACAATGTTGAATGCTATTGCATGTTTTATTTACTGTTTGTTTAATTATAGGTTGTAGTTAAGGTAGCAAATGTAGGGATATTATACAGTTTGAACCCAAAAATGACCAGTCTGTCAGAGGACGAAGAGCCTGAGACAGAGATTCAATTGAAAAGAAAGTTTGCAGTTGCATCAGCAGAAGCCAGCTATAACACTGGCAATGAGTTTGTCAGTCATTCTGCTTACAATCTCAAAAACATCAACAATTATTCTCTTTCTTAACGTCATTTAGCTGTGTGATATGCAGCTCTGCACAAGGCATTTGGCCAGAGGCGAAATGGTCATGCCCAACTGAGTCAGGTTTCTCTCTAGGTTGTCCTCCTTCACTTTCGTCAACTGGTGAAGTTTGTTCCTTGCCACTGTCGCCACTAGCTTGCATGGTTTGGGATGTGTGGAACTGTGCATCGATGGATTTACTCTTCAGTATTTGAACTTTAAACATTAAAAAATTAAACCACACTGAACTGAACTAAACTGAACTTAAATTCTGAAAACTGTTTCAATTGACTAGTATTCTATGTTAAATTGCTTTGACACAATTTACATTGTAAAAGCGCTATAGAAAAAAAGATGAATTAAATGATTTGAATTATACATATAGGTGTTTTAACCTGATTGGTTAAAACTCAGATAAACTTCACCAATAAACTTAGCATTTCCATCTGGGTGCGTGCGTACAGTTCTGAACAATATCTCTATATCTCTCAAGCATACAAACGTCACACATCCAATAGGCCGTTCAGAGATGACACACACCCAAAGTACAATCTGTTTCTTACCCAAGGCTGAGTGTACTCTCAGCCGTCTTCATCAAAACTGGTTAAAAACCGGTATAATCTACATCCAAACTGGCAGCTTACATACAAAGGAATTAACTTTCCTTAAACCTGGCTGGGTAGATCCTGAGGAAACAAATTATTTGGCAATCACACACACTTATTATTTCAGTTTTTCTCTGCTGTGGGTTGACACTATGGTCATATAATCCAGGCTCTTAAACATTCAACTTCATTAATAATCATAAAGACATAAGAAAGAACATGTGTTACTCCATCTTGGAGCGGACATCCATCAGAAAATCTATGCCATCAAGAAAAGAGAAATATTTTTTAAACTGTGGTCTATATGATCAGAAATCCTGATCTCATAAGCAAACATAACTATATTATCTAGTAGCTAATTTATACTGTACAGATTTTATTTGTCTGAAATTTTTAAAGAATGTGTGTCCGCAAATTAGCAAGTTGTAGTAAAATGTATAAATTTATAAAAATTTTCACTAGATCAAAAAAGTTAGGAATTGCTGTAAGATTATGTATAGCCAACAGCTACATAACATGTCAGTACAACAAATCTGTTCCAAATAGAAAGCACTAAAGTATAGAGGAGGCGATCAGATGTGATGGACTAAACAATCAGTCATTTCAGGGTGACTGACCATCACAGATATTGCCTGAGCTTGTATTATTAATCAAATGAATGTTGTTTCCAAATGAACTGTAGCTTTTAAGAAATAAATAAATAAATGATACAGGTTATGTTTGATGGACATAAACCGATAGTAAGAATGGAAGATTTGGTTTTTAAGAAATGAATAAAATAGCCTTGAGTTCATACGACCCTGAAAGCAATCGTGAGAAACACTGAAAGAAAATAAACTTTTCATTTCACAGAGCAGAAAGAACATTTCATTTCCCTGAATGTTTTACAGGGGCGGCACAGTGACTAAGTGGTTAGCATGATTGCCTCACAGCAAGAAGGTCGCTGGATTAAGTCCCAACTGGACCAAGAGGATTTTCTGTTTGGAGTTTGCAGGTTCGTCCTGTGTCTGCGTAGGTTTTCTTCCAGGTCCTCCGGTTTCCCCCTCAGTACAAAGACATGCGATATAGGTGAATTGGATAAACTAAATTAGATTTGGATCGGGAGAGTGTGTGGATGTTTCCTTAGGCAGGAAGGGTATCCACCTGTAAAACATACGCCAGTATAATTGGGGGTTCATTTTTACTGTGTGCATCTTTTAATGGCTATTCATTGTTTTAATGAATTTGAATTTAATTTATACGAATATGTCTTTTAAAATCAGTTGATAAATGTTTTTTAAACAGTGGCATGTTCAGAAACAAATAACTAAGTGTGCTACATAATTAATTGAAGGTTTTTAAAAGATATATGATATGTGACGCAAAATCAAAGCATTAACTCATAATCCCTAGTATAACAAGAATGGTATATTTACAATTCATCTTTTAAACATACAGATGTCTGTTAATTTCTTATTTATTTCTTATTTCGTTTTTTAAAACACACATTTTGTCATATCAGGCATGTCCCGATCAAGATTTATCTCGATAATTAAACCAAAACATCTTGTTATAAGCATCTTGTTTTTTATATGAACATTGCAATATCACAAAGGGATTCTATAATCAGTGAGGCTGCTCATTGACTTAGTTTTGTTTTTACAGTAGGTCTGCAATCATACACATATTATAGCTATATTTACTTGTTCGTTAATCTTTTAGTGCCTGTAATGTGCCCACAATTTATATGAGTGACAGTGCATTCAACAACCAAATGAACTCCTGAAAGACATGAGGCAGTTACTGTCGCATATAGTTATTGATGGCATATTTAAAGATATACAATATCAGTTTTTTTTTTCTTTTATGCCCAGTGCAATAAAATCATAAAGATTTAGATGTATAGCTTTATTTATTAGATTAAAAACAAAACAAACAAGCAAACAAACACAGTAAAGACAGTGTCTCCTGTTATTAACCCCAAGAATTTGTATCTTATAAATAAATGATTCACATACCAAAATATGTGGACCTGCCCCTGCCTACTTTGCTAACTCCATAATCTGGATGACTGAAGCCCAAAAATGCTTAAGTGTCACTTAAATTAAGTGGACATGGCAACATCTCAAGAGCACCTTTTAAACATTCATTCATTCATTTTCTTTCAGCTTAGTCTCTATTTCAGAGGTTGCCTTGGTGGAATAAACCACCAACTTATCCAGCTAATGTTTTACGCAGCAGTGGCCTTCCAACTGCAACCAAATATTGGGAAACACCCATAGACTCATACACACACACACACACACACACACACACACACACACACACACACACACACACACAATTATACACCATGGCTATACAATTATACACTATTTAGTTTATTCAATTCACCTATGTGTTTGGATTGTGTTGACAACCCACATGAACACAGGGAAAACATGCAAACTCCACAGAAATGCCAACTGACCCAGCCAGGACTCGAACCAGCAACCCTTATAGTCATTAATGACATATTTAAACATATACAGTATCAGATATGTTTTTTTTTCTTTCATGCACAGTGCATAAAATTATTAAGAATTAAATGTGGCTGCAGTTTAGTTTTGCCAGTAAAAAATAAATAAAACACCAAACACCATAAAGACAGAGTCTGTGTGTAACGAACCCAAGGATTTTTATCATAAATAAATGAGCCACATAGCAAAATATGTTAACCTGCCTCTGCCTTCTTTGTTAACTAAATAATCTGGATCACTGAAGCCCAAAAATGCTTAAGTGTCACTTAAATTAAGTGGACATGGCAACATCTCAAGAGCACGCTCTGCAAAGCAGCCTTTTAAACATAAACAAAACATGACACCACTGTCATAGTGGTTTAGTTTAAATCACAGACCATAGCGAGTCTTTGCAAACTTTTTATCTAAAACAGTTTTACAGTATTATTAATAAAATAAAAAAATAAAAAAAAACAGCATTTACCATAATGTACTAAATTTTAAAGTGTAGTATGCTTACTGCAGTGCCAATCTTTGTAATATTAGTTAGTTGTTTCCGTTTACACACACAATTCAAATTTCAGAGATTAATTACCCATTTTTAAATACTGGAATCTTTGTTTGTTATGAGGAGAGAATTTATAAGTGTACAACTCTCAGGCCTTTTGTGCAGGATTTAAACTTAAACACCTCTGTTCAAAACTCACAGCAAATCGTAACTTTAATTTATTGGCTAATTCACAGTAAATTGTACAATCTTATTCATACAATTTAGTACAGTTTGTTTATCTACCTATGATGGTTGGGTTTATGGGTAGGGTTAAGTGCCACACATCCTTTTAAAAATCATACTTCTGAACTTGTGTGAATTAGCCACTAAACTGACAAAACAGTTACAGTTTCCTCATAAGATCAGGTGGGTTTGGCTGTGATTGACTTCCCTTAATGCTGTAAAACATCCATGAAGCTTCTCAGCATGCAAAAACAAATAGGCAATGGACAGGACTCTAAACTAAGATTTGACAACACTGACACTGGTCCCGCTAAGACAGAGGGTATTGTATAATAATAGAGGGTACAATTTTAGTAATAAAACAATGTGTGATTCTTTTAAAGAATCACATTTGACAATAGACTTATGAGTAACAGATATACAGACTGGAAACTAGATGTCAATTTATTTTTCAATATCCATAATATTGGATTTGAATATTCCTCTTTTCTTCCAGTGATTCCCCTAATATTCCAGTAAAACTGTGAATTATTCAGCGCAATTTTTACTCAAATAGTTATATTTACTAGAAAATTGCATGAAAACCTCTTGCCTTAAATCACTTTAAAGTTTTGAGTAAATAGGCAAAAACAAATTGAACATAAAAATGAAGGTTCTATGCATGTCTATGTTAATCGAACTAGGGCTACTTTGTTTCACCATGTGTAAACCCTTAAGTGGTTTAAGACAATGGTTTTTTATTTGGGTTAAGAGTGTAATTTGTGAAATCGAGTTAACTTGTTAACTAAAGTTTGTCAGAGGGACCACGCCTCACTTTGCCACCCTAACCAATCACCTATTCCCTAAAACTTAATTAAGACAGAACAGCCTCTAGCACTGTTTTTCTCGTTCTCTCAAAGCCACTGTTACGACTTTTAAGTTTTGGTATCTAGGGTTTAAAAGGTAACATTTAAGGTGATAATATTTTGTGGTCAGTTGGTGGCAAAATATCAACACGACAACCAAAATACTGCAAAAATAAGTGAATTTATTTACAATAGTGAAAGGAAGTCAAAAAGGAATAAAGTAATATTTACAAGATCTCACAGCATAAATAAATCAATCAATATAGATTAAAGATGGTGGGGGAAACGAGAGTTAAGTGGCGCCAAATAAATGAAAGAAATATAACAAAACCCCAATTCTAACTAATAATTTCCCTCTAAACTGTCTAATACAAAATAAACAAACAAAACATCTTCAGCGTTTTCACGCTATAACTAATCTACTCTAACCAAATATATGGAGAAAACTTACAGCGAGTGGCGCTCACTTCTAAACTAGTGTGTTTAGACAGTGGAGTTATCTGCGTGATGCAATATGTATGTCACGTGACTTCTAAACTCCTCGAATCCAAGAGACAGGCTGAAGACAGACCTCAGGGGATTGCCACATATACACATCCAAGACGGTAACAGCGATCAACACAAGAACAAGACCAAAATCAAAACTAAGTTCACGTCAACATCACAGCACATAACAACAAGCCAAAAACACACACAAAGGCAAGCAAAGACCGCAAGCAAGGCAGAGTAAAAGCAGAACGAGCTTCCCCGCTCGCATCCCTTTTAAACTTTGAGCTCCTGTGCTGATTGGTTGTGAAGGTGATGACGTCACAAGGTGTAATTGAGATTGACGTCTTCACGGACGAATGGGATACTGGAATGGGCGAACCTGAGAACTGACAGAGAGAGGAGGAGGGAGCAAGCGAGCGAGCGAGAGAGGGAGAGAAAGAGAGCGCACACACACAAGCAAAACAAACAGGCATATACATATGACTGTAACACCCTGACCCTCAAGAACAAACCTGTTTGTTAAAATAAACCAGAGAGAGAGAAAAAAAAATTAAACTCTAGACAGGGCATCCGCCATAACATTATCAATGCCTTTTTTATGACGAATATCCAAATTATAATTCTGGACTAGCAGAGACCATCTCATCAGTCGTTGGTTATGATTGTACATCCTGGATAGGAATACAAGAGGATTGTGATCCGTATATACAATCACAGGTAAACAGCTGGAACCAACGTAGACCTCAAAGTGTTGCAAAGCAAACAACAGAGCAAGGGTTTCCTTTTCAATCGTAGAATAATTGAGCTGATGTTTATTAAACTTACGAGAGAAATAGCTCACAGGATGGTCAATACCAGTTTCATCCTCCTGAAGAAGTACGGCACCAGAACCTACAGCACTTGCATCAATCTCAAGCTTAAATGGTGATGCACAATCAGGAGCAGCAAGAACAGGTGCATTACATAAAAGTGCTTTCACACTATCAAAGGCACTTTGACAAGCATCAGACCACACATATGATGTAGAAGGGCTAAGCAAAGATGTTAAGGGGTTAACCACAGTAGAACAGTTTTTGCAAAAACTTTGGTAATAACCAGCCATACCCAAGAACCTCCGTAGTTCTCGGCGAGTGGTGGGGACTGGAAACTGCGAAATAGCGGTTACTTTCGCATCTACAGGGCGAACTTGACCTTGTCCAACCTCCTTGCCCAGGTATGTGACAGTCGCTTGGCCAAACTCACATTTAGCTAAATTTAGTGTTAGAGATGCGTTAGAAAGTCGTGTAAATATTTCTCTTAACGAATGCACATGATCACGCCAGCTCATGGAGTAAACTACTATGTCATCAAGATACGCGCTACAGTTTGGTATGTCGACCAACACTGTATTTACTAGACGTTGAAACGTCGCAGGTGCGTTTCTAAGACCGAAAGCCATCGAATTGTATTGCATAAATGAATCTGGAGTGACGAATGCGGAGATGTCAGAAGCTCTATCAGTAAGCGGAATTTGCCAATATCCCTTTAGCATGTCTAATTTAGAGACAAAACGCGCAGAACCGACATTGTCAACGCAGTCCTCCATGCGTGGTAGAGGATAGCTGTCTGGGACAGTGACTGCGTTAACCTTTCGGTAATCAGTACAAAATCTGTACGTTCCATCTGGTTTTGGCACCAGCAAACACGGTGAACTCCAAGGGCTACTGCTCGGTTTTGCCAATTTATTTTCAAGCAAGTAGTTCACTTCTTGACGCATTATAGATCTTTTAGCCATATTCAGACGATATGCGTGCTGCTTTATTGGACGTGCACCATCCACATTAATATCGTGTTTTAACACATTTGTTTGGGTTGGAACATCACCAAACAAACAGTTAAAATCAGATATTAACTTAATGATATCTGTTTTCTGATCAGCAGGCAAATGTTTGAGATAGGAATTTAGATCACTCAAAATTTTTGAATTGACTAACCTCACAGATGATTGGGGAAGGTCACGAAGAATTACACCGTCATCAGCATCTGACATCACAGCAGAAGTCTGTTCCGCAACTGCAACAACAGTGGGAACAACGGATTCTGGCTTTGACACCGGGGCATCCTTACCTGTCTCTTTGGAATGGTATACTTTAAGCATATTAATATGACATACACGGGTTTGGCGTTTTCTATCGGGTGTATGAATCATATAATCCGTCTCACTCAGTTTCTTTTTTATTTCGTACGGACCGGCGAAACGAGCAGAAAGTGAAGAACCAGGTACTGGTAAAAGTACGAGAACCTTATCTCCAACAGCGAATGAGCGCGCAACAGCCTTTCTGTCGTACTTGCGCTTCATCCCTTTCTGCGCACTGGCCAAAGATTCTTTAGCCAGTTTACACGCGGAGTGTAAACGATCACGGAATTGACTAACATAATCTAATATGTTAGTTTTCTTACTGGTCTCAACAGACAACATGCGTTCTTTTAGTACTTTTAACGGACCTCTAATTTCGTGAGAGAACACTAGCTGAGCTGGGCTAAATCCAAGCGATTCTTGAATTGTTTCTCTCGCAGCAAATAAAACCAAAGGGACTCCTTCATCCCAGTTCTTATCTGTACTCAGGCAGTATTTGCGGAGCATGGACTTGAGTGTCTGATGAAAGCGTTCAAGCGCACCCTGACTCTCAGGATGATATGCACTTGAAACACGATGGGTGATGTCGAGTGATTGTAAAATTTGCTTAAAAAGCTTCGATAGAAAATTCGTACCTTGATCGCTTTGAATGATTTTGGGCAGGCCAAATGTAGAGAAGAATTTTATCAGAGCTTTAACAATCACAGGTGCGGTGATTTTTCTCAGGGGAACAGCCTCTGGAAACCTAGTTGCGGCACACATTATAGTTAGTAAAAACTGATTACCAGATTTTGTTTTAGGGAGCGGCCCCACACAGTCCACAATTATGTGTTCAAAAGGATCGCCAATAACAGGTATGGGAGTCAAGGGTGCAGGCGGAATCACTTGGTTCGGCTTTCCTACAATCTGACATGTATGGCAAACACGACAGTATTTAACCACATCTTTTTTTTAAACCTGGCCAAAAGAAATGCTTCAAAATTCGGTTGTATGTCTTTGTGATTCCTAGATGGCCAGCAAGCTGATGGTCATGCGCCAGATATAGTACGTGTTGACGATAAGGAGATGGAACAACAATTTGATAAACAGCATCCCAATCAAAATCACTACCTGGATTTGTACACCATTTCCTCATCAGCAACTCGTTGTCAATGAAAAATCCACTTTTCATTTCTTTTATCACATCTTTTGTGACAGCGGAATCGAAAATAGGTGCAAGAGATTTATCCTCTTTTTGAGCAACCATTATTTTCTCTCGTGATACAGGTAACTTTAACGTTTCAGTATCAGTCACTACTTCAACATTTTGTGTGTTTTGTTTTTCTCTGGATGTCTCAGAATCAGGAATTTTCTCACCAGCTAGGAGAGGAGAGAAAAATGAATCAGCCAATTCAATTACGTTACCCAACTTGCGTGTCTGTGCACGTGTAACTGCGCATGCAGGGAAAACATCAGGGTAAGCGTCAATCAAATCTGATTGAGCACACAAATCTGGTTTTTCCGTTACCTCTAACACCGGCATTACTTTTCCTCCTGCCAGATCATTTCCAAGAATAACATCTACGCCCTTTACAGGAAGTGATGGGCGCACAGCCACCCTCACAAATCCTGTACACAGATCACTCTTCAAGTGTATACGATGTAGCGGTGCTTTGATGCAATTCATCTCAATGCCCTGAACAATCACACTGGAGCCACAGAAAGTGTCATCTGACAACTTTAACTTGTCTGCAACAATAAAAGATTGCAAAGCACCAGTGTCCCTAAGGATTTTTACCTTAATCTGATCCTCACCATTTTCAGACAACGAAATAAATCCTTCCAGAATAAAAGGTTTATAATTGTCATCAATTTTGTCATCATCAGATGCATTGAAAGCAGTGTGAGTTTTTAAAAAACCTACACTTTTCACTTGCGGCTGCTGTTTCCGTTTTAAAACCAAACAATCGGCTATGACATGACCTTGTTTGTGGCAATAATAGCACTCACGTTCTTCACGAGTTGTGCTAGATTTTGGTCTACTGGGTTGTGAAGAATTAGGCTGGGATTTCTCAGAACGTGCAGTTGCAAAAACATTCTTGTGAGTTAAAATAAACTCGTCTGCTAGAACAGCTGCTTGCGACAATGAAGTCACCTTCTGTTCATTTAGATAAACAACAACTCGCTCGGGCAAACAATTTTTAAATTCTTCCATTAACATCAGTTCCCGCAGTGAGTTAAAATCAGCCACCTTACTAGCGCTACACCACTTATCAAACAAGATTCCTTTCTCCCTTGCGAATTCAACAAAAGTCTGAGCAGATGTTTTCTTACATGCTCTAAATCGCTGTCTATAGGCTTCTGGAACAAGTTCATAAACTCGTAAAATTGCAGACTTGACATTTTCATATTTCAAGCTATCCTCAACTGACAAAGTAGAGCAAACCTCTTGAGCTTTACCAAACAACTTGCACTGCAGCAATAGTGACCAAACCTCTTTAGGCCAACGTAAAGAAATGGCTATCCGCTCAAAAGCACAAAAATAAGAATCTACTTCTGATTCTCTAAATGGTGGGACTAATGCAATGTGCTTACCTATGTCAAATGCGGTCGGAGCTGGATCAGTAGGCGGGGCCACATCAGAGGACACAGAGGCAGGTGCCGAATTGGGCTGCGCAGCTGAGCCAGAAGAAATCTTCATCGCCTCCAGATCTAGCTGTCGCAGCTTGATCACTTTTTCAGCCTCTATTTCTAGCTTGCGTATTTCTAAACGCAAGTTTATTTCAGCCTGACGTGCATGCGCTTTTTCTTGTGCCTCGTACTGCAGACGGGCTAAGCGGACTTTCAGTCTCGCATCATCTCTGTAACCAGAGGAAATAGGGGAGAACGGATCAAACACTGGCAAGCCAGCCTTCGCCTCCGCGCCGACATCAACTTGACCATTAGGATCATCCTCAGCACCCGGACTGAGATGCGCCACAGCAACGTCATCCTGGCTAATATTTTCACCAGTCTCCTCCACAACATTTGACAGAAGAAGAACACTTTTCTCATGTAACTTTAACAATATCTTACCTTTTATTTCTGCCTTACGACTCTGCTTGTTAACAACAATCTGATAATGATCAGCAATCAGTAATAAATCCTGCTTCCTACAAACATTAATCTGCTCTAGGGTTGGTTTTGTAACAAATTCCTCCAAACTAAAAACCTCCATGATACAGACTACACGAAACAAACAGCAAGATACCCTTCCGCAAACATCTATAATGTACAATACACAAACTAACACCAATTGCCACCAACAAACACAAAACTTATCACAATTTCAGGTTTCTTTTATTAAAAAGAGATCCCGGACGAGCCCCCATTTAAATGTTACGACTTTTAAGTTTTGGTATCTAGGGTTTAAAAGGTAACATTTAAGGTGATAATATTTTGTGGTCAGTTGGTGGCAAAATATCAACACGACAACCAAAATACTGCAAAAATAAGTGAATTTATACAATAGTGAAAGGAAGTCAAAAAGGAATAAAGTAATATTTACAAGATCTCACAGCATAAATAAATCAATCAATATAGATTAAAGATGGTGGGGGAAACGAGAGTTAAGTGGCGCCAAATAAATGAAAGAAATATAACAAAACCCCAATTCTAACTAATAACTTCCCTCTAAACTGTCTAATACAAAATAAACAAACAAAACATCTTCAGCGTTTTCACGCTATAACTAATCTACTCTTCTAACCAAATATATGGAGAAAACTTACAGCGAGTGGCGCTCACTTCTAAACTAGTGTGTTTAGACAGTGGAGTTATCTGCGTGATGCAATATGTATGTCACGTGACTTCTAAACTCCTCGAATCCAAGAGACAGGCTGAAGACAGACCTCAGGGGATTGCCACATATACACATCCAAGACGGTAACAGCGATCAACACAAGAACAAGACCAAAATCAAAACTAAGTTCACGTCAACATCACAGCACATAACAACAAGCCAAAAACACACACAAAGGCAAGCAAAGACCGCAAGCAAGGCAGAGCAAAAGCAGAACGAGCTTCCCCGCTCGCATCCCTTTTAAACTTTGAGCTCCTGTGCTGATTGGTTGTGAAGGTGATGACGTCACAAGGTGTAATTGAGATTGACGTTTTCACGGACGAATGGGATACTGAAATGGGCGAACCTGAGAACTGACAGAGAGAGGAGGAGGGAGCAAGCGAGCGAGCGAGAGAGGGAGAGAAAGAGAGCGCACACGCACAAGCAAAACAAACAGGCATATACATATGACTGTAACAGCCACCCTCCCTCTCTTTATTTTATTGCTTTCCATTAACAATCTTATAATCCTCTCTTCCAATCACTCTACCAAAATATTACAGAGACGGTGCCCCCACTCAGAGTCTCTGGGCATCATTGTAGGACGCCCGATTAACCTCTACCTGTTTACTGTTTATCCTCTTACTTCTCTTCCCCTTTATCCCAGTGTTCCCTTACCATCCCTTTCATCCCTACATCCATATAATGTACAGCTCAACATTAGATGTTTTTTTTGACCTAGCCTCCCTCCTCAGACTGAAGTACTGCATATGCTAGCTACCTGATGACACCAACCAGAGTAAGCCAAAAGTGAAATTCTTCAGGTCAGTGGATTACAAACAAAGTCAACTCAAATGTCTAAATAGGCAAACCTTTATTAGGAAGTGTTAATGAAGTGAATTGTGCAAAACTTTGGAAAACTTTCTCCATCAATTGTGTCTTCCTTGCAAATGCAAATAATTCAACAAAAGCAGAAAGTTTACTTAAGCTTTAAACATCCAGCAAGTAAACAAGAGCAAGTAACATCGAGGTCTATATTTGTTGTGAACCCAGTCTTACACTGTGAAAAGATGAGCTGTTTACATTTGTAATTGTCTACAAAATAAAAACTACCTCATGTGGATTTTATAACTTATAATTGATAAAATGCACTGTTTTCAGCCAAGGCAGCCCATGGTGCTGCAATATAATTGGGTAAACGAGCGGTGGGCGGGTTACGCAGAAAACAAAGATAGAAATTGCGACACAGAATGCACCTTTAAATGCAGAATAACTAATTGTAAAAATGCTTTTTAGAAAAACATGTTCACCTATCATGTTTTTTAATTTCTGTAAACATACTATAACATTTGTATGCTGTGGAATACTCAAAAACATACATACATCACCTTTAACTGAGCTGATAATTGGTCCATGCCACTCGCAGTTCAAACATGTACAGCTGTGTCACTCTGCTTTTGGTGTGTTTTAGACCAATGGATCTCACACGCAACAAAAAGTCAGCGCTTATCAGTCTGGTAAATCAGTAATGGCACCAGCAGGACCTCTAGTAAAATTATGTCTCTCTGGCATAAAAAAAGGTTGCAAAATATGACCATTTACTCGCATTCTTGAGCCATGCACACTGAAGCATATGCTAAATCTCCAAAACGCTTTTGCAGTGGGTTTTAACTGTGGGTGCTCTTGCTTTCGCTTGAGGGTGCTTTCCACCCTCTAGGCATAATTAAGTCAAATTTGGGATTCGATTATATTTATAATTTGTCAAAAAAACAAAATAACAACTTATGCTTTACAGAAATCCTTTGAATTGTCAGTAAATTCTTCTTCCTGTCATTTAAGTTCATCCTGTGGAGATATTATCATGTCCAGTTCCGATTCCAGTACCAAAAAGCCAATTCATCAGTTCAAAGTTTTGCTTAACCCTGCATGACCACTCTAATCATGACTTTCAACAAGCTAAAGATGTCAACACAGTTTCACAACTGTTGTTTTGCGCGAAAAACGAGCACTTCAAACACTTTTTACAAACTAAATGAACTGAATCACAACTGGTGATAATGTATTTCTTAGAAATGTGCTGAAGTTACAGGAATTAAATTAGAATAAACAGTAAGTATACGTACTTAAAGATCAAACCAGAAAAAGACATAAAGCAAACAGGCAGTCAGAAAAAAACGATCACCTCAAACTCATTAAAAACTAGCGACCGGCACACACGCCTGCGCAAAAAATATTCTTTTCATTATGTTATCTGAAAACCTGCGGTAGCCTGGTAGGGGAGTTTTGCACGGCCTTGGTTGTTAACGGTAGTTTTCACATATACCCTATTGCTGTTAATTATTTAAAACCAAAGTGTGGGTGAAAAAGCAAGAATATAATGTCAGACAGTCTGTGTTTACAAGCTTTGTGGTTTTAATAGCTGTTAGTTTGTCCTAAGGCACTATTCCTTTGAGATCTTGTTGTGTCAGTTTAACAATACAGAAGTCTTAGGAGAAGGTAATGATAGACAAAAACCTACATACACACACGCACACACACAAAACTTATAGTAGCATTTATAAATGCTTGATTGTGTTCTAAAAATATTCAGTTGCACTGGAAAGCTGTGGATTATCATTAACTCAAAATTATGTTTCCCTAAATTAGATCTAAAATGAGCCGTGTTTATAAAAGTGTATGTAAACACATGAGCACAGAAGAACAGAACGCTTAGGAGCTAATTGGAAGGTCCTGGTTAGCAAGCGTATCTGCGCCCACATCCGAGTTATTAAAAGTTTAGTGGCTAACTTTAAGGAACTACTAATGAACTTTTACACATTCGCTGAATTCAACCCACATATTTACACTGCTATGTCTAATTCCATCTGGCGGCAGTGATCTTCTGTTCTCCCTTTTGGCTGGGTGCATCTGTGCGCATGTCAGCATCACCCCAGGCAATGGCAATGGCTCGGACACTTTGCTAGCAGGACATATGAAATGATTACTTCTCATATCCAATCCAACAAAAAGAATGCTTGACAGGTTTTTCTGTGGAGCTTAAAAAGGTGTTATTCCACAACTAAAGGTCTCCAAAGGGATCAGAGCACAAGATCTTGATTTCCTGACGTTATGGCATTAAATGTTGCATGCACTGCAAATAATTCATATCTTGTTTTGTTTTTTTTGTTTTTTAACATTAATATCTAAGCATCCTTAAATCAAGATACATTTACTTGAGTTAAAAAAATTAACAAAATAAGTCTTAAAATTAAGTGAGTTTATGCTTGAAACATGAAAAAATAATGCTTATTTTTAAAAAAGTATAAACAACTTTTTATCTAAGGTAATTTTGCTTTCCAAGTAAATATGCCTTGATTTAAAAATCATTAGACATTAAGACTGTGTGATCAGAGGGTAGAGTAAGAGTTGTTTCCAAATTCACATGTTTGTAGCAAAGTTATTTAGCCTTAAGCATTTTTTTTATTGTAAAATGGATTACAAAGTGATGGAGATGGATGCAAAGGTGTATTTTCAACATTTGATATATTGCTAATGCTTCTCATTGTGTGCTCCCAAATAAAAAACAAACATATTTTTCTAACTATTCATGAAATCATCACCTTGGAATTATAAGGCTCTGTCTGCTTTCTAAATGATTTTGAGATATTGAGTTTCAAAGTTTTTTTCCCGCTAAATTAAGCAAATAATATGTGTGTAACAGTTATCTTTCATGCATTAACATGACAGAGACCCTAAATGTACTCTAAATGTAAATTATCAAAATTCTCTTAAATTTGCAAGTAAAAAAAAAAAAAAAAAAGGGAAAATGCAGATAGAAGCTCCTAATTCTAAAAAGTCATTTTCGCTTGGAATTATAAGGTTCTATCTGGCAGATCATTAATTGAAGCTTTACTTTTCAGGAAAATGCAATCAGTATGCTTAATATTTAAAAAATGTTGTAACAATATGTTGATGTTTGAGAAAGTTTATTTTTTTACTTTCTATAACATTTATTTAATGTTTTAGGATGATTTATGTTCAAATTAAGGATACAAGGCTGTGCTAAATATTTTGTTCAGTGCAGATGTTAATTTTATGTAATTAATATGATATTTTTTATTATATGCTTTATATGAAGTATTCAGTTAAATTTATTGAATTATATGCTTTATGAATTAAATTAAGTATTTGCCCTTCAATGCCTAATATCAAATTTAAAGACTTAAAAAAAAACAGACAATAAGCAAATTGCTTAACAAAGTTTAAGAAACACTGAAAATGATTCACTGACTATATATACACAAATAAAAATATTTCACATTTAATATATACATTTTTTTAGCTCCTGTTTCTTTAAAATGTAACATTTTCATCTGAGTGTCAAAAAATCTTCTAAAACACCATTTTTTTTTTCAGTTTCAGGTTTCTTCTCAATTTAGTTTGGTGTGGCATTATTTAGTCCACTCTGATTTGTGTTTATTTCTGGTCTTTCCTGGGGTCCGTTCTTCATACGTAGATTACTCAGTTAGCTGGATTTGGTTATTGATGATTTGACATGATCCAGGATTGTTTCATTCTTCAAAACTGATCTGAGAGTTGTTGTCATAGCAACAGTTCTGCTAGCTCAAACCTGGTCAGAAGCAGGTTTAATTAATATAAACAAGATTAGATCGGCTCAGTTCAAGCAAAGATAATACAGAAAGTATGTACCGAATTCTGATATCTTCTTACAGTAGCAGTCATATACACTTGGGAAAATAATTGTTTTTAAACCTATATAAAGTTATAGTTATTAATAAAATAAATAAAATATTAATAAAACTTATGTAATCTGCATCCACGAAATGAAAGTACAAAGACTGCCACCTGGTGGTGCAAAGAGAAAACTTATTGATATGTACTTTTTAGATCGCTTTTGTACAATTTGTGTATGATACTAGACATGCACAATATGTGATTTTTTAAAAGCAATAATACATTTATGCTGTCATAAACATGTTTTGGCAGTTAATATGATGGTGATTTGATGCTTAAAGTTGCAGACACCTTTACCAATATCAAAATGCTTTTTTTTACACCGACTTCTTTACTTAAAGCAGCTACTATAATAAAGAAAATCTTCTCTAAATATATAAATACATTGATATGCATTGAAATACATGATGAATACTCTTGAACCATGAAAGTGTAAAGCCTGCCGCTCATAACAAACGTGGAAGATTATTGCGTGTTATATTTAACAAACCGTTTACTGCAAATTTGATGTAATTTTACTCACATAGATAATTGAATATTAATCAAATTATGTCATTACGCTGCTGTGCCGTCAGCCAATCAGCTGCATTGCTGATCATGATTTCGAGGATCGATAGATCTGTCCTTCACAACACATGCAGCGATCTCAGATCAGTTTATCCAGACATTTTAATTTGATTCACGAACTTGTTTGAAGAACCAAATTAGCAAGAGATCAGTTATCAAGATTAAAAGATCCAGGATCTGCCAAATCATCTTAGATCATTTAAGCGAGGCATGAAGAACAGGCCCCTGTTGTCAATGGAGCAATCCGGTGAAATGACAGAGAGCTGATCCTGATTGGTCTTTGTGTGTGCAACTGAAATGCTGATTGGCTCAAAGAAAAAAACCTTATAGAGCCAAGTTAGAGTTTGTTTGTTTGTTCATTTGTTTTTAAATAAAAAGTCTTAAAATGTAAACAACCTTTCAAAAAACATCACATAATGTAAGTAAGTTGTCATTTAATATCAGATAGAACCTTACAATTCTAAGGTGACGAAATGTTCTTTATTTGTTATTTTAAAAAGTCTTTATTTACTTTTTAAATCATTGTAACCAGGTTTAGGCAGGTTTTAAAGTTCATAATAAGTGTTATTTCACGGTTCCATAATTTTAGGTTTTAAAAGATCTTAAAAGAAAGTCTGGGAATTATAGTGTATGTTGCATCAAGCACTGAAACAAACTATTTCCTTACATGATTTCCAGTGTACACATCCAATCATCTTTTAATCCAGATGCATTTATGTGAGATGCAACAATGTACACCATTGGAAGATACTGCTTGTTTTAATTATTAAAGTAAAAGTATCAAGTAAAGGTGGGTTTCAGTTCAGTCTTTAGTTACTAATCAGACACTACAGTAAAAGTTTGTTATTCAAGTGTTTGTTATTTAAGCCTTAAGCCTTTTTTAAAAAGATGGAAATTGGAGTGAAGTTGTATTTTCAAACTTTGAAGTGTTCGCAATACTGTGCAATTCGCTCTGTTCTTTCCATCAATTTACATTTGAAGAACATACAGTACATGTAGCCTATTGATATTTTGTCTTCCCCTTAAATCATTCTTTTGGGTCATTTGGGAAAGACATTCTAAAGTCCTTAATTTACCTTTAAAAACCTTCTTAAGTTCCTGCAAAGAACTGATATTTCTTGTCTTCACAAAACCTGAGATCATCCTCCACTGCTCACCTTTTCTCTCCTTCCACATCAGTTGTCAGTAAATGTCCCACTGGGGTAATTTGCACTTTAAGATCCGTTCCACAGTTTTTGGAAGAAGACAGGCATAGGATTGATGCAGATCATTCCCGTGTTTAAGTATCATTATGCATCCCTTTGTAAATGAGCTAGTGAGTCGGGAAACATTTACAGCCAACAGAATTCCCTTGTCAGTCATCTGCCGTTTTTCACTATGCTAAAGACCCACGGTCCATTTCCCATCTGCCTCCCAGAGTCCTCATACAAAACGATGAGTCCCAGGGTAGACTTGCTGACTATGTTATCAAAAACGTACAGTATGCGACAGTAAATTCACAGTTAACTGCCGTTATGACAAAGCACTGAGCGGATTGTAAACAAATAAACGGTTTGCGCTCGGATACCTTGGGAGAAGCGGGATACTCGGTGTGAGAGGGTTGTGGGACTGTGTTTGGAGTTTGTCTTTTGTTTACTCTTGAGGCTTTTCTGCTTCTTGGACATCAGCCACAAAACTATTTGGCTATTGTTGGTGAGCTGCTGCCATTGTTCGAGAGCATTGTTTTGCTTCTTACTCTTTCACTGTCGTGCTTCTGTTCTTGTGACCAATTCTCTCAGAATTCAGATTCCCCTGTTTGTTCCTCTTTATTTCATTCCCTAGCCACTCTTAGTGACTTTTGAAAATCTTGCTTCAGATAGGCTGTTTAATTAAAATAGTAATTACAGATGATCTAATCAAGAGAACGCACCTGCTGCACTTCAGAAACTGTGAGATTGGATGTATAACAGTTGCTAGTTTTAAGTGGAACCTAATTGTTTTTTTATGGCGTATGCTCTGTCAGAATTCAACACCTTTCTATGAAAAAGCTTATATCAGTTGGATTCTTAATTTAATTGTGAGCACTCAAGACACTTGAGAACACATTTGGGAGTTTAGTATAGAGCAAGAAAAATGTGCAGCTTTCAAATCAAACAAAACATTGCTTGTATAACTAGCAAATTTGATTTTTTTTCTCAGTAAAACGTGCTTCTAAAATAGATTTTTTATTTAACATTTTTTACCCCTCCTTACTCTTTCTGCCACACACACACTGAATGTATGCATGTATGTATATATATATATATATATATATATATATATATATATATATATATATATTCATTCATTCATACATTCATTCATTTTCTTTTCTGCTTAGTCCCTTAATTATCGCCACTGCAGAATGAATTGTCAACCCAAAATGAATTTAGCCTACCCACTTTACTTGGGGCCTCATATACAAAGACTTGCGTTGAATTCATACTAAAACATTGCATACGGACAAAGCTGTAAATGTGCATGTAAAAAAAATCTAATGTATGCAACTCTGTGTACGCGGAATCCCACGCGTATTCTCTTTGTACATCCAAATTAATGTGAAATTGAGCACAACAAAGAGAAGAGTAACTTCACAGAATGTGAATTGAAGGTGCTCCTATAGGAGTGGACTGAAGAAAAACTGCTATTTGCATGTTTTTCCTCCGGAAGATAACAAAAGAAAAAAAATAGAGTGGGAGAGTTTAGCTGATGTGGTTAACGCAGTGGGGTCTGAACAGCGTACTGTGAACGAATTTAAAAAAGAAATGGTCCGATGTAAAGGTGCAGGTAAAGAGGAGACCAGCGGTGCACTGTTAAAGTGTGGACCGAACAGGCAGGAAAACGGGATGATGAGCTAACACCCTTTAAGGAAAAAGTTGCCTCCATTGTGGGTGACACTAACTGTCTGGAGTCTGTGAGAGACACAGATTAGAGGAACAGTTTGTTAGGGCAGTATAGCAGCATCCCTCCGCTCTTATCAAAGCAGCGGCATCTGCATTTCAGCTGCCCAACCCCCCGCTCTACAACTGATTGAGTGCGAGAATGGGCATTATTGTATCTGCACTCTTGGTCAGTTTGTGGGTTGTTAAGGGGGGTTAACAGCCACGTCTTTAATGGATAACCATAGTCTCATGAAATGCAGTTAAATAATTACGCTCAATAAAATTAAAAATAAAAAACAACTTAATATCTTTAAATACATCACTCACCAAGAAGTAACCCATCATGCACCCTGCCACCTTGGAGTCTCCTCGCTGTCTCTCTTTCCAAATTTGGACCCAACTCAACACAGAGCTCCAAGTTATGTCTTGGAAATCTGAAACGGCTAATAAGCCAGTCATCATCATGTGCCAGAAAATCACGGTGATCCCTAAAAAACGTGTTCCCTTCGGATTCGACCATTGACAATGTCCTCAAATAAGGCCAACACTGCCATTGCCATAGACTAAGGGTTGTATAAATTTGCAAATGCTTTTATATGTTTTTAATCACATAATTGGTAAAAAATAAATTGTGTCAATTAACCCATTTTATCAGTTATCAGTTAATAGGAATATTTTTCACATGTGTTGGTGCGATACTTTGTAGTGTGTAATTTAACGTAATATAACGAAATACACGTACGCCAGACATGAAGTTGGTGCAGACCAACATTCTCAAGTTAATTTCATAGTTAGTAAATCCAAACAGGACTGTGAAACCTGGCGTATACAAAGTTTTGGTGCATACGCAGCATTAACACATGAGGCCTGTGTACTGCTGCCGCATGTCTTTAAACTGTGGGGGAAACCGGAGCACCGGGAGAAACACCAACTAACACAGCCGAGGCTCGAACCAGAGACCCTTTCAGCCAAGGGCCTATATTTGGTGCACATATACTTTTCCAATATAAGAAAATAAGCCTTTTCGCTTGCAGACATATATTTATGAATATAAGCTCCATCTTTTTTAACTTGATCTTTTTGAGATATAAATTAAATAACAAAAATGAAAGGACAAACTAGCATATTAACCTCAAAAATGTTTTCTATCATTTCTTTTACACCTTTCCAGAAGTTCTGTATTTATTTATAATCCCATATGCAGTGATACAGCGTTTCTTTTTAGGTCCAAGCAAGTATCTCGAATATTTTACATACGTGTTTGGGTCTGGTTGGAGCTAAACTCCACAACACACTTGTCTTCCAGAGCCAGTTTTGGGCACCCCTGTCTTAAACTCTTAAGTACTTGGAAACAACACTGGTGTGATGTCACAACTTCATTGCATTTTGGGACATACAGTAGGTGATGGAGTGAACATTTGAAGCTGACTCGCTCTCTCTGTCAAAATCGAGGGATCAAGGGTATGTGTTACAGTAGCTTACCTCTCATTCATTTGATGAAGTGGAACACACTTTAAACTGGTGATGGGGATCCCCCAAGAGAACGAGGAAAGGGAAGTTCATTTATGTATTTGTGTAAAGGTAGAGTGGAACAAACCCTAGATAGATCTTTGTGAAATCTATGTGGCAAGCTTAAACGTGCCATACCAGGACTCAATGTCAACATAAAGTAATTAATCTCCATGAACCTAGAGGTCTCTGTTTTCCCCTGTACATTATTTCTTCATCATGTGTCTTTGTTAGCCTAATCCAGATCACCTGTGCCTTGTTTCCACTATGGTATTTAAGTTGTGTTTGTTCCTCTGTCTCTGACTTGATTTTTGAGTCTGAACACTGTGATCCTGCCTTGGGTTAGCAAGACCGCTTGATCTTTGCCTTGTAAGATGTTTTTGCATTCCTTTTGTTATTTTCTGCTGTCTTGTTTTGAGGTGAATTGTTTTCTGCTGCCTGAAATGCTGGTAATTCCTCTGAGAAGGGATTCTGTTGGATGTCCTTGCGTAGCTTTTATATTATGAAGCGGTTCAGTGGTAAAACTGTCCAGCCGCTACACCAGAGACCCAAGTTCAAGCCTTGGTTTTAAGACCCAATAAAACCAGAAATCTATCAAAAAGTATTCTCATTTGTAAAGAAATAGCTCATCCAAAAAATAAGTCTTCGCATAGATTACTTGCTTTTGATGTATGACTTTATTTAAATGAACAGTCAACATAGTTTTCAATTTTATTTGGGCTCTTCCATGATTAATAATGATTTGAGTTTCCAAAAGTACATCAAAACCAACTAAACCATGAGGCTAATGTATGTCCTAAGAAGTGGATCTACTGTATGTGTTTTTGTAACTCAAATATTTCTAATTATTTAATAACTGTGTGTGTGTGTGTGTGTGTGTGTGTGTGTGTGTGTGTGTGTGTGTGTGTGTGTGTGTGTGAATGAGTGTGGGTGGATGGATGTTTCCCAGTGATGGGTTGTGGCTGGAAAGAAATCCACCGCGTAAAAACGTGCTTGATAAGTTAGCGGTTCATTCCGCTGTAGCGACCCCAGATTAATAGGGACTAAGCCGAAAAGGAAATGAATGAATATGAGTATTACAGTACAGTTGGTCTATGGTAATTGATTCCCATAAGATTGCAGTCATGTGTCGGTGCAATAGCCTAGTGTTTAGCTTGCTGACATATGGTGCAGTACCGTTTTACCGTCCTGTGTTCGAATCCCAGCTCAAGGACATTTCCCATCTCTCTCCCACTTCGCTTTCTGTCTATAATACCATTCTATTGACTTAATAAAGGTCAAAAATACATTTTTAAAAAAAGATTACAGTCTTGTTAATTTTTATTGTTATTTTTATGAGCAATATCACACGAGTAGCAGTGAGATATGGCTGTATATCGGCACTGCGGTCTCGTGCCTTAGTGCCCCCACCAATGCACGTGACAGTTACACGTGCATCTTTTAAACTTTAGAGCTTTAGTGTCTGCTTTTTGCTGGTTGTATGTGGGCGGAGTAATACACAAAGGGTAAAGAGGCTGTGGGAGTTCTGACATTGCAGAATATCGCACGGCTATCAGCCAATCACATTTGAGAACCAGACAGAACTGTTGTAAATATATATATATATATATATATATATATATATATATATATATATATATATATATATATATATATATATATATATATATATATATATATATATATATATATGTATTTATTTATTTTTTTTTTGCAAAAACACATTGATTCCTTTTTTTTAAGACTTGTGTTAACCCTGTGATGCATGTTATTTTTATGATGGATTTATGTGCCAAGGCCCACTAACCAAACACCATTATTCAGCATGGAAGAACCTGAATCAAATGTAAAACTATGCAGAGTATGTTTGTCTGACAGAAAAAAATACCATATACATTGAGGATGCCTCCAGGGTGAGGGAAGTATACATTTTCATTTTTGGGTGAACTATTCCTTCAATGCCACCGTTAAGCCAGCCATCTGCTCCTAGCTACAGTAAAATTGTAACTTTTTTTTTTTTCTTGGCTCCCTGACTGAGCTTTATTTCTCCCTAGGTTTTCTGTCACCTGATAGAGTTTGGCTTCATTACCACTGATGCTTTCTATCTTGCTCAGCTTGGGTCTGAAAGTCTTGCTTTTCAGAAATGCTAGTGGTCAAATCATGTCACTAAGGTAGGCATTCCTAAATTGTGCTTTTGTTATAACAGAAAATATATAAAGCTAAAAATGCCACAGAAAGTGCTGAAGGAAGTGCAAAATTTGAGCAATACCACAAATTAAGGAACACAGAGCTCATTTACATGATGACCAATGCAATCTACCAAAAGCAGCTCATGCTGGTTATCAGGTGTGGATAATCTATTGACAACACGGGCATAAAATGGGTTGAGATGTTTTAAGCAGCAACAAAAATGCAGTGCAAACTTTCATACACAAAGTTGCTTTAGATATTCTCCTATAAAATTGCATCATCTTGTATGATTCAGAATTTAATTGAATTTAGCTATTCTTGTAGATTGTAGGGAAAGTTCTACAAATGCATTTGCAGAAAGGTCAGCAGCAAAAATGACTTAAAAATCCCAACAGGGTAATTGCAATAGCAGTTTAATTTTTTTATTATTAAATATAGCTCACAGATTAATACATTTGAAATTATTATTTAATGTTTTTTATTGTTCAAGACTTAAACTAAAGCCAAAGTTTTATTTTATTGTATTTATTTTTATTTTTTAATTATGCTTCCAATAAGTTACTAGATTCGAATGCTTGGAGTCCATGTTACAAAAACTGAAGCTGAAGTATTTATTTTATTTTATTTTATTTTATTTTATTTTATTTTATTTTATTTTATTTTATATTTTATTTTATTTTTATTATAATTCTAATAAGCTACTAGACTACATTGTTTGTTTAGAGTTTCTGTAACAAAACAATAATGTATTATCAATTTATGTTTACCACAGACCTTATTTAACTGAAAAAAATGACAAATAACTAAAACTTAAAGATATGATTTTTAAACTAATAAAATTAAAGTTAAATACATAAATAAAATGTTGCAATACTTTTGTTACATAAATCTAGTGCTTATTGATGTTACTGGAAAAATATTGGTAGTCATGTTTTTTCCAATAGACATTGTTTTTAAAATATAATTTAGAGCTTTTGCTATTTTTAGCACCACTTAAACACAGTCTTATTTTCAGCTATTAATGTCAGCTTGTGGTTGTGATGCCGAAGTGTTTCGACTAATCATCTCAGTTTTATGAAGAGGGTATCAGTCAGATGTTTGTTTTGTGGAGTTGTTAGTGCCATTGTATGTAGCATTAAATTCCAAGATGGTCTTTTAACATTTAATCATGCTAATAACAAGAGCATACTTTGACCGTCAGCCTTCGGGAGATGCTTCCCATAAACCTTCACATTCAGCAAGTTCTCCAGTCAGCAAGCTTGTAATTGAATGGCCTCTCATTTCTGTCACAGTAACCTCTAAAAACATGTCCTCAGCATTAAAACCATTCCCTGAAAGGAAACAAGAAGGTTTCTGCGGTTGGTAAACCCATCAGCAATATTATAAATTGCATAACTTACAAATACAAGGGAGGAAAATGTGTGTATTTTCTTGTTTTATTTAGTGCAGACTAGACTATATTAAAAGTCATTTACAATTCAGTTTCTAATGACACTATCATGTCTTTTTCAAGAAAACAGCTGCTTTAGAACTTCAAATGTTCAACAACCCTAACAGTATTATATGTCTTAACATTAAAAATGAAAAGAAAAAAAAAAATACTCGGGTGAGGTTCAAACTCTGGTCAGCGGCATCGTAACACAATGTGCTGACCACAGGAACACAACGATACTGTTACGCTGGTGTGTTTGGAATAAAAAATTAATATTGCACTGTTATCTACAAGACTCTTAACCATAGTAGTACTTTCTATTGATGGCTTGATCTTTTTCTCCCCTTTTTAGATTTCTGATCAAGTTATTGATTTTAGTCAGATTTATTAAAGTAGTGAATAATCTGATTGTCATTGAGCAGGTATAATATTCATTAATTTTAATTATTCAGATTCTTAAATTCACTAAGGTGCCGCTGTTTGGGGTTAAATGATAGTTACGTCATCATTAACCAGCAGGCTGAATTCTGCTCATGGTGCTGCAAGAAAATAAATAGAAAGGAGCTGCGGCAAAATAATGAATAAAAAAAGTGAGGCTATAGTCAAATAAATAAATAAATTAAAAAAGTGCGACTGCTGAGAGTGCAAGCAGCTAAGGAGACCGCCCCTTGTGGCCAAAAAATGGACCGGCCCTCCGGTAATTCTACTGGTCCGTCCGATTAGCCAATCCGGGCCTGCTGAATGCTGATTTGAGGCTTATTTAAATCATGTTCTAGACAATAGCAGTGGCACGCAATAGAAGGAATCTTTTCATATTAAAAGGAGTGTTTGTTTTAACCAACACCTGAAATATATATTTTAGAAACGGCATCTATTTCAACAGAACAACAGAAAATTGACAATGATCACCTCAGGTGACCTCATGCACACCTCATGTGCTTTATTCAGTGTTGAATGCTAATAATGTGAGTTAGAATGCCATTTCATATGACATTTATTGCCATAGTACCGAAAGCAGCAGCAGATCAAATAAAATCAAATAAACCATTTGAAATGGAACTTTAGAACTGTGACTCAGTGCAAGTCAACGCATATTAGTGATTCAACATGTACATTTGATAATGTTAAAGAGGTTTAATATGTATTAATGAGATTGTAAACCTTACCATTTTGTTAGAGTGCAGTAAGTGCACTATTCTGTGCTTCTGAATGGATGTGTTTGAATTTTTGTCATGTTTCGTCAGGTGCAAACAACCAAATTGCTTATTAACACAAATGTCCTCAAGTAGCGTGTTGTTAGGCCACAACAGAAGTTACAATGTAACCTGCTCACCTAATGTTTACGTTTATAATATTTATATTATTTGCTAATTAGAAACTACCTTAAGTGGAACTTGAATCTGCATGTCATTTCGAAGGCTGTCACAATCCACAGGAGGTAGCATTTTGGTCAAGGACGCATAATTTGAGAGCCTTTATGACTGAATGAATGAAATACGTTGTTTTCCACCAAGACAACTCTGGGTGCTGGAATTATTATCATAATATAATTATATAATATAATTGGCTAAACTAACTTTGGGCTGGTTAAAGTGACAAAAACAAAGACCATTCCAGCACGTATATCTTGTTTTTCAGATAAACAAGAATGTTCACTTAGCATGTTTCTTAAATGTCTGCAAACATACTATAATATTTTTATCCTTTTCGAAGAGTAAAAAACTTACAAACAGCACCTTTAAGCTAAACTGACGATGAAGCCTCAAGTAAATAATATTTTAATCTTAGATGATGCTAATTTAAATCAAACATTGCAACCGTGCCATTTAATGAAGGTAAATTATTAAATGTATAATATAATATAATATAATATAATATAATATAATATAATATAATATAATATAATATAATATCACTTTAAATGCATAATTTGCAGTGTTTCATAGGATAAAACATTGATTGGCCTGTGGTTTCATGAGTTACATATTAAATTAGCATTGAATTAACATTTGTTAGCTTATGATTTGTCTCAGATTTAACTGGTTTAAGCCTGGCTTTTCAGAGTAACATGTTTTTAATACCTCTGCACTATTAAAAGAAGTTTCAAACGGAGGTTTTTGAAACCCTAGTTGAAATTTTCATTTAGTTTTTAAAATAAAATTTTGTCTTAGTTCAACAAAAGTTTTGATAATCTATAACCTTTCTCGAATATATTAAAACACACTTTACATTACAGAATTACAAGTGCGTTTTATGATAAGGGTTCTTCTGGAATGTTAAGAAAGAACCTTAAGTTTTTAGAGTATGTAGAAAAAATGAATCTAAACTAATGGGCATTCACTTTTGTGCTCCAGTGCACATTGAAATAACACATAAATTACACATGTGTCCGGTAAATCAGACTGAATCTAATTTCATCAGAAGCACAAGGGAAATAGGAACTGCTAACTACAGACTCTAAACCAGGGCTTACTAATGATGTTAAATTAATAGGAAAATCTTTATTCTTTACTTGTCAGTATTCACCGTAATAAATGTCATATGATTAAACAAAAATGATTAAATTCCTTATCCCTGTTATATTAACTTTGAGTTTAAGCCCTTCAGCTGTGCTCGACTCATTTTAATGATCACCTCGAGCAATTATCTAAAAACTTGTGCCATCTCTACCAGTCAATTAGGCTGCTGCTGCGAAAACATCCCTGCGCTTCCCTGAACTCAAATTATAAGTGGATATTTGTTATAGACTTGAAGCCATGTATGTTCAGTACAATTTCCACCATGTTCACACTCTTCAAAATACATAATTGGCCCAGTGCGGCAGCTGCTGAAACCTTATTTTGGTCCCACAACAGTGACTTTCAAGCAAATTCCCTTCTGTGTAAAGTAGCTATGTGACAATAATTAAAACAGTCTCAAATTTACTGTAGCTTTCAACCCCAAAAATCTCTGCGTGTTGTATTTTAATGGATCTGTTTATGTCAGAGTTTATTTGAATCATCATTTCAGGATTATTTGTTGATGCTGAAAAGCAGTTTGACTATCCACACTGTATTTCTTAATCTTTTGATATATTTTTGAAAAACTTTTGAAATGTTTAACTGTAACATTTTCACATTCCCCAAAACAATATGCAGAGACCAATATTATAATTACGACAGTTTGTAGATTTGTAACTTTTGAAATGTTGTTAACCAATAGCATATTAACAATTATATTAGACTCTAATACATTCTATTAAGTACAGAACAGAATTTATGGACCAATAGAATATTGTATATATTATATAATAAAATTTTAAGCCATGAACTAATCTGTGTATAACTAAATGTTAATATTCATTAACAGACAACACTGTCCTTGTTTTATATTCAGAAGAGTTCATATTTAGTTAAATAACCCTGATTCAATCACAAAAATCATAATCAAAATATTTGTTATTCTGACCAAAACGATTTATAGAATGTGTTGATGACATTTATAAAATAAAACAAATGTTTTAAGCTCAAACCCACATCTAACATATCCAGTAATTGCAATAAAATGATCATGTCTGCTAGAAAGACCATGGAGATCCATATTACATTGTTACTAGTATTAAATTACATTTATTTGACAAGAGTATTATTAAACAATTTTTTTATTTAACAAAACTTAGGATTCCTTTGGCAGAGGCCCCACCAGTATGGAACAAAACCAATGCCAAAAGTCTTGAATTAAAAAGCTTGTTGAATAGCACAAACTGAAAAAAATAATACACCGTATTAACAAGTTCTTGCATTTTAATGACTTGAATTCCAGGGTTTGTATTTTTAGGTCCTGAAATTTGACATATCTGTTTATTTAAGCTGTGAATATTTCAACGAAAAATATTTCAAACACGTTTTCATACTTAAAAATTCAATAATTCATATTAAATTTTCAGATTTCACTTACAAAATATTCAATACCCTTTAAAAATACAATGTATAATATTCAAAAGGTCATTTTCAGTTCATTTTATTTCAGTTCAAATATTTGCTTCCATGAATTCAGTGGATCAAATTCTACTGTTAAAATTCAACATTACATCCGGGAACTGCAGGAAAAGCAATAGATTTTTCAGATAACAAATGACAATAGACATTTCAGATAAGTTCTATCCAAACACACATTGGTGATGCATACATCTCCAAAACCCAGCAGGTGGACAAATCTAAACTTGTTTTATTCAAACAAATATAAATATGCACATAATAAATAATTCTGCTAATAATTATACAACATTATAAATGCAAATTGTCATGAAAAAACAAACAGACATGGAGGTAATGGTTTTTATATTCATGTGGAAACATTTTAATCCTTTTTTTTTTTCATATGTAAAGATGTTTGTGTATTGCTGTATATCCTGTGTGTATTAAGCAATGTGTACGCATTTTGGACCTGTCTATTTCAGTTTTTCAAAATAGCAATGTGGCAACAATGCACCTTAACACACTCCCTTTTTAAACCAGCACTCCCATGAGTTCACAAAGTGGTGCAAACGGATTTGCTATTGAAACAATGTGGCACAAAACGTGAAAATTAGGGTGGCGCTGGTCTGAAAATAGCAACAAATCACCCCAAACATGTCTTGTGCCTTATTGTGCCGGGTGTATGATGGAGCACCAGGTCTTTAGTCGAACTAGTGCTAAAGTTACATTTTCATGAATTGATGCAAACACAATTATATCAACAACAACAACAAAAAATATTTGTTTATCAGATGGAGTAAATGGAGGTATAAAAAGAGTTCTTATCTGTCAGCATAAGCTTTTGATATTTTACAATAAATTTAACCTGTGTTTAATGCTTAAAAGGTTGCGTTACAAAAAGGCATCAGAAGAGCCACGTTTCGAGTGAATGTGTATGAGAAATAAAGGGATATAATGACTGTGGAGAACAAAGTTGAATGAGAGCTTTTGTTATACTGTAGATGGCTGGGCATTATCATTCAAAGGCAATATTTTGTCTTCTAGATTTATTGAAAAGGCAGCCTCTCATCCCCGCATAGGGAGCATACATCCACAAACTCTGATACGGCTTGAAATAATCATCGCCAAAGAGAGTGGGACTGAAGAAAATGAATTTTCTTTTTACAATAAAACAGAATTTGAAGAGCCACACTCGAGTGAGGCATTTTAATACAGTATGGCTCATTAAACTCTGCTGACTTGGCCTGGGTGGCAGATGAACATTAGCTTCACAACTCATAATGTGGAACTGCAGTCTTGAGGCAATTTGGGTGCTCTGCAGACCCCATGAAGCTTTGAAACTAGTTTTTATTCTAGGCAGAACTGTCAATCAGGATGCGAGCTGAAAAGAGTGAACCTTCTGACTGTAATTTACGTGCCACACTTCACTACGCCAGATGAAAATCCCATTTATGATTAATCCGTACAGTGGAGACAGATACTGCGTGTTCTGTCTGAGGATCTCTGAATGGAACCGTAAATATCACCGTCGTGTGTCAGCTCTTTTGTCTGTCATATTTATGTAGATGAAAAAGGTAGAAGTGAGGGTTTGGGGAAAGGAAAAAGCTTTTGAATATGATTTGTTTACCCTTTTTTACTGCAGAGCATTCCACTAGTTGTGGTTGTGCACTTGCTTTTTAAATAAATTCCAATGTATTGATTACATAGCATGATCATCAACCTGATTATTTAAAATACTTGAATGTTTGATTCTCTTTCTTTTCTGCCTTTTTATTCTGAAGAAAGAATGAAAAACATGATTTTCATTGTAATTCACATAGTAAAATATCATGGATGTGTACGAGTGGAGCTTTGCTGTGTGCTCTGGAATGATAAAAGAAGGGATGACAGTAAATGTTTACTCTGAGTTTTCTTTGAAAATCGTGCAAAGGTCTGTGTAAACAGCCAGCATACTCGACCGCCTCAGTAACGAACTCGGCTAACATCTAAACAAGCCAAATTTTCTTAAAGAGACAGCAACAGCACCACCTGAATGATCATGTAGGCCTATAAATAAATGTTGTTGCCACTCTGCATGGTCCTTATTCTAAATCTCATTTAGGGTCTTAAACAATTAGTTATGCAAAGGTCAGAATTTACGTTTTTAATGATTAAATTTACATTAAATTATACATTAAATTATAAACATTTTTGAGAAAAAAATACACTTGAAAACATTAAATAAAAAAACTATGTTAATATTTAATTCAATAAATTCATATATTTTATATTTGTAAATTATGTGTTTTAGTATTCATTTTTAGTATTAATACATTATATTAGTGTTATATATTGTCTTGATCTTGTCATGAGCTGAGGGTACAGTTTTGGTCCTGGGATAACACAATATATAATTATACCTTTTAAATGTCTCAAATTGGTCCTTTAGGGTAAAATTTTGTACCCAAAATGGGCTATAAATGTACAAAAATGTAAATCTAAATCTGAACGTTTGTACCTTTTATAGCCCATTTGGGAACAAAATTATATATTTTGTTACCTTTAGGAGCAAAATTGTACCCTCACTGTACATTTTTTACAGTGCAGGCTCCTTTGTATAGGCTCAGGAATATTACTTTTATGATGATGAATAGGTTATTTTTATTGGCTTTGAGGTAATAACTGAACATATGCAGACTAAAAAAAAAGCTAATTTTGGAAAGAGCTTTCAGATGACATTTTTGGATTTGAATTCTTGAAATGTACCCTCTCAGCTTTCTTAATGTACTTGTGCATCTGATGATTTCTTTTTATTTTTATATTATTTGGTTGCATTACAAAAACACAACAGCAGAAACATAAATGGGCAGATGTAATGCCAAAATTACTGCCTTGCTATGAGGGGAATTCACCATCTGTAGACACATTTAGAATGTGTTTTCATTTTAGATTACCTCTGTAAATGCCGTTTAAAAAGCCCTCACTGTAAAAACATCCCTAAATTAACAGTTTTATGTATTTTGTGAATATTATTTATTATTTTGAATAGCATCATAAAACCTTGATCTTTCTTCTGTCAACTTTTAACCCCAAAAAGTTTGAAAAAGTGACTTGTATAAACACACTCAACTGCATAGTATATGTATGCAGTGTCATCACAAATGAAACACTAATGGTTTTTTTACTAAGCGGAAATTCAAACCATTTTCCTAATGAGGTTTACCAAATATACCTGTACCTGCCATGACTAAAACTGCATTCACCATCGAGAGGCAGCATAATACGCGCTCAATTGCTCTGCCCCTTCTGCTATGTGAGCAAGCTGCAGTCGTTGAGTGCGTGAAGTGTCCAACATTCCACACTTCATTTTAAGGGTTGAATAAATGCATCATCCGGGGATTTAAAGTGTATTTATAATTTTTTGAATTTTCAGTGTGAATGCACTACTTGCACTATTTATACTGCAAAATGGAGAATAATAGTACATAAGTATGTGATTTGGGATGCACCTATTGTCTGGGTTAGTGTTGTATTTTGTGCTGCAAAAACCTTTTAATAAACTGCCAGTACATTTTTTTGTTATTTTACAGATTTTTGTATGCATTATTTTTTTGTACGTTATATTTTTTCAAACTACGAAAATATCAACACAAATCACTCTGATCAACTGTATAGATAAATTTTCAAAATCAAAAGTTGAAAGAGCAGAGATCAACATCCCATAATCATATTCACAACCATAAATAAACAAAAAACACTAAATACCAAAACTAGTAATTAACAGATATTTTTTTACAGCTAATCAGTGGTGGAAAGTGCAGAAAAAATCATAATCAAGTTACCTTTACCTGACAAAATATGTAGGGCAAGTATGATAAAAGTATCTGCTCTGAATACAACTCAAAGTGAGTATCTAAAAGTACTTAAGATGGTGAATAGTCACTATTTCACTGTGAAAAATTTTCCACCTTATACCCTGCAAATTAAAAATAGCTTACATCAATGTCATTTTCTTTTAATGGTGTTTCTAAATGCAAGTTAAATTATTTGCCATCCATGGACTGTACATTAAAATATGAGAACGCATTACATTAATATATGCAGCTATAATAAGTCGACAGAAAGCCGGTAACCAAAGGGGAAAAAATTCTTGCTGTTATGTTAAAGCTTAGCTTGTGCACTTTAAACCCTGACTAGCAAGTTAATGTCCAGCAATTTGGTGTGTTACAAAAACTACAGTATTACTACTGGAAGTGAGGGAATTTACATTTTTATATAGCCTTGAGACTGTTTTAGATTATTAGATTATTAATTTGATTAATTTCAGGCTATAAGGAATAATTGATGATGAGCTGCTGAATTATTAGACAATAATGCACACCCGAGGAGGATCCTGCTACACCTTGGCTGTAATAATTCAATAAGACCAGAGTTAATTATTCTACTTGTACTATTGTTACCACATCTAAAGGTATAATTCAAATGTTGTATTTCAAGAAAATTGTCGTGTTTCTACTCAAACTGCTCCTATCAATGGGACTATTTCCTTCACATCTCATCCAAAGTCTCCATGGCTGATTCCAAAATGTAATTTTAGAGCTAGTAAGAAAGGCTTGAGCTATTGAAAGCAGACTAATGCAGTTATTAAAGCAGTTATTAATGCAGTTATGAGAATGAAAGATTAAGCGTGCATGAATTATGTGTGTCCGGCAGCAGTGTTTCTACTTATAGCAAAACC
The DNA here is from genome assembly GCF_052040795.2 of Danio rerio. NCBI lineage: Eukaryota > Metazoa > Chordata > Actinopteri > Cypriniformes > Danionidae > Danio > Danio rerio. The sequence continues at coordinate 25,261,657 of NC_141041.1, read as the reverse complement.
AAGTTTAAGTTAAGAAAAGCACATCTAATAGAAGCTTGAGCTAAGGCAGCTATTATCTTTGACTATGTATCTTTGCCTTTGCTTGTTTTGTTATGGGCTAAAAAGTATGCATATGGAACTGTACACCACTGAATGTTCATCAGCCAATCAGAATCAATCATTAAACAACCTTTATAGTATTCTATAATTTTTTTAAATTATATTTAAGATATGATATATTTTAATTAAATCACTGCTAAGCTGTTATGTTTTAGCATCTTCTTGAAATACTTACGTTGTGTTCTGAGAAAATGCAGCGTGTTTTCATAAAATGTTTGCGTTGTGTGAAAATGCAGAGCATTATTTTAAAATGTGTATGCATTCTGAAAATTTGCAGCACGTGTGTTGAAACTGATGAAGATCTTTTCTCAATTTGCTTGCAGTTTTTTTTTTTTCTTAAATTACAGCATATTAAACTCTCTTGGTCACCATCAAAATCCATTCAGTCAAATAAATTCATTAAAGTTTAGAACCACTTTAGTGTTAGTAAAAACTATATTTATTTTTATTTTTGGTGGATCTTTTGGTTATCTCTGGAAATTAACTACAGAGCCTTTGACTTGACTTACTTTGAGTAGCAGAGTTTGAGTTTGACTCTTTGAGTTACAGACATACAAATTTAGGGGAAAATACAAAAGAAGGGCTTTTTGAAACACTTTAATTGCGTCCATATTTAAATAACCACACATTGCTAGAACAACCATATTTTATTAAAAAATCAATCAGTCTCTGTGTAAAATAAAATCCAGATGTTGTTTAAAGATAAAATAAAATAAAAACGTTCATCTAATGGCTCCAAGTTACAGGTTCCATTTAAACCCTTTTCCAAAACAGTTGATAAGTAAATATCCATCCATGAGATGTCATATTTTTTCCTTCAACTCTAATTCTATTTTCTTTAGTTATGTTGTTTTAGAATTAAATATTTACAATATTAGTTTTTTTGAGCTGTGGCAGCTAGCTGAATTGGTATTACCCTGCAGAGAGAGAATAATAGGAACCTTAAAATCAACGCAGCATGCTTCAAAAACATATGAGGGAAAATCAATGCATCCCTTAAGTCATTCAAAATGGTTATCCAATTTTTATGGAATTTTTAAAATTTTTAAACAAAGTTTATTTTTCTTAAATATATGGTCAATTTAAATTAACAATTTATTTGTTTGTTTGTTCGTTCTTACATTCATGACAATTTTATACAATTTTCGTTAAAACATATAGGTTTTTATATTTTTGTCCTACAATTGACAGTACAAATACACTGAATTATAATTATATATAAATAAATGTTGGTGTATTTTGTTTGGCCTTCTGTTGTAATGCATTTCATGTTGCTAGCAGTTTCTTGTAAAAGAAAAAAAAAAAAAAAAAAAAAAAAAAATATATATATATATATATATATATATATATATATATATATATATATATATATATATATATATATATATACTGTATCTTAAATGTGCGTCAGGCTTAACATATATCTTATTTACAGATAAAATAAATGATTAATGCTCTGTTTTTGCACACTGTCCATCACACAATACATTTTACAACAGGGAGCTGAAATTCACTTCTATTTACTGAAGCCCTGGTGTTTTACTGATGCCAATCCTTGTCTCAAGTTAACATTTTATTATTGTGAAGATAATTGATCAGTATAGACAAGCCTAATTGGTTCCACCGGAGCCAAGTTTCTGTTCACATTAATGTCATTCTGTGTGAGGGAGAGATTTTTAAAATGGTCTGAGGCCTTACATGATCTTTCAAAAAAAAAAACAAAAAAAAAAACTGAAGCCTACAAAGATTGTTATTTGCCCCTCTAAATAAATAAAGCTACAGATTTTATTCTCCTCCTGTTTGCTAACCGTTAGGAATTTAATTAAATCTGTGAAAGAAAAATAATGGATCCTAATGCAATCAATTATCAAATACAAAATAAATTATTAAAACTTAATGCATTAATTAAAGCACAAATGCAATATAAACACTTTCAATGTATGTTTTTTTCAGAGATGTTTGCAGGGTTTTATTTTCTTTTAAGTGCAGATGCATAATATAGCAATGTGCATATAAATACATTTAATCCAATCCCAGTATTTCTTTAAAAGAAGTAACAGGGGGGTAAAAAAAGTCTGTCACTTCATAACATGGTAAAACAATTGATGTACAAGCCATCCATTTAATAATAGTCAAGGTTCAACTGTTTACAAGTTTTAGGTCGATTTTGCATATAGCCAACAATCAGGCAACTTAAAAATAAAATGTTTCCTGTGCGTCTGTGTTAAACAAATGGTGTTTAATATTATGTACAAAGCTCTACTTTAACATTGCATTAACCCTGAAACATTCACTGATTAATTGCTTTAGAGTTTTTGGAGTGGAAGAGATCCAAGGACCAACACCATAATACTTTCCTTGGATGCTTTAAACAGGCTTTATTGTGTTCTTGGAGCGAAGAAACTTGGCTCTGTCATAAATGTGCTTGAATATCAAGTGTCATCATGTTTTCTGAATATCATGTTTCATATAAAAACTGCATAGCCGGCATTAAAGTCATTGTGCCAATTACAACAGGCTTTAGTTTGAGGCCCAGGAGATTGAGCTGTTATGAAACAGCTTGTGCCACAACTGTGCCTTATTAAAGAAAACTGAAAGAGGTGATAAACCCACCATTACTTCCTTATGTTAGGTGTTTAAGCAGTGTACAAGTTCCTGCTTGCATAGTTCATTAATAACTTTTAATATATGGTAACCTAGTTTCTAGTTATTTGTCGATTATCATATGATAACTGATTTTCTCATTTTTTAATCAATATTAATATGAATTTATAAACCTCAAGACCAATCTTTTAATAAGACTTTTTTTTCTAATTAATAAATTTGAATAAAACTATTTTCTTAGTGCATCTGCAATCTAACAATTGCAATAAGATTAATTTTTTATTATATTTCTTATATTTCTTTTTCATCTTTATTGTATAGGACAGGGCGGCATGGTGGCTCAGTGGTTAGCCCTGTTGCCTCACAGCAAGAAGGTTGCTGATTCGAGTCTCAATTAGGCCAGTTGGCATTTCTGTGTGGAGTTTGCATGTTCTTTCCGTGTTCACACGGGTTTCCTCTGGGTGCTCTCACTGGATTGCGGTTTGAAGGGCATCCATTGTGTAACTCATATGCTGGAACAGTTGTTTGTTCATTCTGCTGTGGTGACCCCTGATAAATAAGGGACTAAGCTGAAGGAAAATGAATGAATGTATAGTACAATGGAGATGGAGACAGGAAAGCATTTGGCAAAAATGCATTTGGCAGATCTCTGAAAAAAAAAAATTTTGTAAAATTGTTGCAAAGAATTTATTAAGGCTGAATTTAAACAATCAAATTAAATTTAGTAATATTCAACGTGATTTTTGTTTACATTCAGCCCAGATAAATTGTTTGCAACCACTTGCATTAACAAAAATAGTAAATCCAATAAATCATTATTCATTCAGTCATTGACAATGTACCTTGAGCCAGGAATCGAACTCAAGACACTGTGAGCACCTCAGTACTATATATTGAAGTACTTTGTTAATATGTTACAAGGTCTCAGCTTTGAAATTCTGTCATGTAATACAAAAACATCATAATAGAAATTTATTGACAGAACATTCAAAGTAATTTAGTCAGAAACTAAAATATACAGACAGTCCTGTGGCCAAAAATGCTTTGTTGATGCCAGAGGTCAGAGGAGAATGGCCAGACTAGTTCGAGCTGATAGAAAGGCATCAGTAACTCAAATAGGCACTCGTTACAACTGAGGTATGCAAAAGAGCATCTCTAAATGCACAACACTTCCAACCTTGAGGTAGATTACAGCAGCAGAAGACCACACCGGGTGCCACTCCTGTCAGCTAACAACAGGAAACTGAGGCTACAATTTGAACTGACTCGCCAAAACTGGACAATAGAAGATTGGAAAAATGTTGGAAAAAAGTCTTAATTTCTGCTGCAACATTTGGAAGGTGGGGTCAGAATTTGGAATCAACAACATATAAGCATAGATTCATCCTGCCTTGTCTCAATGGTTCAGGCTGATGGGGGAGGTGTAATGGTGTGGGGGATATTTTCTTGGCACAATTTTGGCCCATTAGTACCAATTAAGCATGATGTCAATGTCACAGCCTACCTGCGTACTGTTGCTGACCGTGTCCATCCCTTTATGACCACAGTGCACTTATTTTTCTGATGGCTACTTCCAGCAGGATAACACACCATGTGATAAAACACAAGCATGACAAATTCACTGTACTCAAATGGCCTCCACAGTCACCAGAACTCAATCCAATAGAGCACCTTTGGGATGTGGTGGAACAGGAGATTCGCATCATGAATGTGCAGCCGACAATTCTGTCGTGATGTCAACTGCGTGATGCTATCATGTCAATATGGACCAAAATCTCTGAGGAATACTTCCAGAACTTTGTTGATTCTATGCCACGAAGGATTAAGGCAGTTCTGAAGGCAAACAGAGTCCAGCCGGTACTAGTATGGTGTACCTAATAAAGTGGCTGGTGATTTGTATAATGTAATCAATCATTTTGGGAAATGGGCTACTATTAACTTTTTGGGGAGGAAGTTTTGAGTTGCCATTGCTTTTGCCATCTTGGAGCTGGAAATCTTGAGAATGAAACTAATTTAATAGGAAATTTTATCACATAACATTACATTTACAGTACCACACAAGTCACTCAGTGTCCATAAACTCATTAGTCAGCTATACGAATTAGAATGAACAGTCTATATGCACATTTTATATTATATGTATATGTCTCCAGTGAAGTCTTTTCCAACCAGCAAAGCAAAATTTAGTTGACCAAACCACATCTTGTTGACTATTAAAGGGCAGCCCTAAACATATGTCTCTTTTATAAAATGAGCAAAGCATCAAACACATTTTCAATTAATTTATAAGGACTGCGAGACTTTTAGATTTTATTTTAATGCATTTCAACTCTTTCTAAACAGCTGAGTTTAGCGTGTTTTGTGTTCTATTTAGTTTTACTCTTAATTTTCTTATCACCATTATTAATGAAGGTGTTTTAGCTTTATTATGAGGAATTTAATGGAGGGTTTTCCTAATTAGTAAACAATCAGTCCTAACCATTGATTAAATGCCAGAAGAATGAACTTATCCTAATCAAGAAAGATTTGAGAAAGGACAAATACATCCACTTCAGTCAGTAGCATCTGCAGTCCTTGTGAGTTGCATGGCTTAAAGATAAACAGAGCCGTGATATTGATTCCTCATCATTCATAGCAACAGCATCTCCACAGTTGAATTACCGCTAGAAGAACGACAGAGAACTACCTGGGCTATTTTGCAGGTAAAAGAGTCTTTGTTAGCCTGAAAAATTAGGGCAGCGAAGTCACAGAATCGATCATTCAACAACAAATTTTAAGCAGATTGTCATTACCGAGCTCAGGCAGAGTGATCTGATGAATGAAGCAATGGTGTGCTCAAGACAGTCACCATTAACTGTTTACAGATGAAGTGCTGTGCCACAGAGTTTCTGTGTAAGCGTCTTGCTTCATTAAATCAGTGTCTCATATTACTTTGATCAAATCCTGTCCTGTCCAATCTTTCATCATAGTGCTGAGAAGTTTCCTCCAGCCAATGCAAGTCCCAGAAAGGCATTATGGTGACACATTTGGTTTGTTTATAAATCAAACTCTCTTCCACGTGAGTTGAAAACCAATGGCAAACAGTGTCCTTGCAATGTCCGAAGAGGCATAATGAAATACACCATTGGCTCTTTATCTTGTTCATAGACTCCAGCGGTGTCCTCCTTGTGTCAGTCTCCCAGACCTTCAATCATCAATACTGTACTGCCAGAGAAATGTAATAAAAGAGAAGCATGCTGTGTGTTCATTGTACTCCCCTTTCATCCATCTAGTTCATACGCAGTATTAATTATGCCTTTTATTCCTGAAATGCACAATGCATTAGATATGCTTCTCTAAACTAAGTACTGTCAAAAAATTAACATAGCCATCAAAACATTTTTATTGTGCCATGCAACACATACACAAAAAACACAAGCCCACCAAAATGGACATTTACAGCTGTTAGAGCACTCTGGGAATGAGACTTTATTTGTCTATGGTCCATTAGGGACAAAAAAGTGTATTGTTTGAATTCAGTACTAAAATATTGGAAAGAGTTATGTAATCAGCTTGCAGATCCTTTATCAACAGCCTAACGAATAGAATAGCCTTAAGTAATGTATAGTCACTTGCCTAATTAAGAGTTTGCAACCCGTGATAAATGAATCTAAATGAGCGCATTGAAAGCCAGATGTTCTTTACTGAGCCAATGGGTCATTACCTGGTTGCACAGGGTAATTCTGCATTAATTTTTTTTTTTTTAATCCACTCCAACAGGGGCACATTTCTTTAGGAAGAGGGGCAGGAAATATACATTTTTGTACAAACAGATCTCTACAAAATTATCAGTTCACAAAACTTCACATAAAGAACATGCATGGTAATTTTTTAAATTTAACTAATTTATCACAGGAACAGGCTAAGACACAGTGTGCATATATTTATATTTTAGTTTCAAGTAATATATATATATATTATATATTATATATATATATATATATATATATATATATATATATATATATATATATATATATATATATATATATATATATATATATATATATATATATATATATGTATGTATGTATATGTATACAGTGGTCCCTCGCTATAGTGCGATTCACTTTTTGCCACCTCACAGATTTTTTCTGTAGAATTTGACATTTTTTATTTATTTATTTTAATTTTTTTGCATCGCATTGTGTTCTGCATCCTGACTGCAGACCACTTTTAATCAGTCTCCTCCGTGCCGTGTCTTATACAGTACGGAATACATTCAGCTTGCCAAATTTACAGTAATCTTTAACCGCTAGCAGAGTCACTCTGAAGTGCTGTACTGTAGCCTATTTGCAAGTTTTCTCCCCAGAATGTCGACGAAACGATCTGCACCATCAAAGGCACCTGTGGTAACACCCAAAAGGCAGAGGAAGATGCTAAGCATCGCACAAAAAACTTGGACTTCTGAACATGCTGACGGAAGGTAGAAGCTACACAGCTGTAGAGCAATATTAAGTAATAAATAAATGAAGATCAAATGGTTTTGATTTTTTTGTTTCATTTTATAATACTGGGTTTCTTTAGCAAAGGTTTGAACTTCGAGAGTATTTAAACGAGAGAAAAATGTGAAAATTTTAATGCCTGTCTAAGAAAAGTGTATAAAGCGTGTAGTGAGGGGTTTTACAGCCTTAAAACATCTAAAATACTTGTAGGTTACTTTATTTTGATGGTCCATTTGAGTAATAGTTGACTGCTTAGTATGTTGATACTGCTCCTTCAACAAACATTAAACTGACTATAAGAAACTTTGCAGGTACTGTACATGTTAACTTACACTAACCCCAACCTTACAGTCTACTTATAATCTATTGGGAATACATTGGTATGTAGATGCAATGTAACTTAAATTCAACAAACAGACCATCAAAATCAAGCATGACCTGATTTTTAAAAAAGAAAAAGATGACTACTGCGCATATTTCGCCTATTTCACCTATTTTTTTTTTACGTAAATCCCATGAATAATGAGGGACCACTGTATATTCAAACTAAATGCCTACGCAAAAGGGATGGACAAGTCCTCTCGTCCAAAAAATATCCTTGATGTCCAAAAAATGTACATGATGTCCAAAAGCAAGCTCCTTATGTCAGATGGATGTCTTCTGATGTCCAAAAGACATCTGAAAGTTGTCCACTGATGTCTAAAATTGGTTCCTACTGAGGTCCGAAAGTGGCCCGAGAGCAACAAAAAGACATTCACTAATGTAAGAAAGCAGTCTACTGATATTCATTCATTTTCTTGTCGGCTTAGTCCCTTTATTAATTCGGGGTTGCCACAGCGAAATGAACCGCCAACTTATCCAGCAAGTTTTTTTACGCAGCAGATGCCCTTCCAGCCGCAACCCATCTCCGGGAATCTTCCACACACACATTCACACACACACTCATACACTACGGACAATTTAGCCTACCCAATTCACCTGTCTTTGGACTGTGGGGGAAACCGGAGCACCCGGAGGAAACCCACACGAAAGCAATGAGAACATGCAAACTCCACACAGAAACGCTGACTGAGCCGAGGTTCGACTCAGCGACCTTCTTGCTGTGAGGCGACACCACTACCTACTGTGCCACTGCCTCGCCCTCAGTCTACTGATATTTGAAAGATAACTGAAAGCTGTTTAGTGACATCCAATTGACATCTACTAATGTCCAAAAGCAGTCTATTGATGTCCAAAAGATTTCCTAAAAAGTTCCACTGATGTTCAAAAGATTTCTGAAAGACATCCACTGACATACAAAAGCAGTCTACTGATGTCCAAAAGATATTCAAAAATGGTCCAATGATTTTCAAAGGATGACTTAATGACATCCAGGGACATCCGAATCACATAGAAAATTACATTTTAGTTCCACATCCCAAGTGCATGGGCGTACATGGCGAGCTACTTGGCAAACTGGTAACATCTAAAATGCATAAATATGGAGGTAAACGTGAAAGTGTGAATAGGAACAGAAGTTATCAGCAGCGCCATACTACCCAATAGCATTAATTTTACAGGAAAAAAAAAAATAGCCAGTTGTATCCCCAGGTACATATTTGTGGTTTCTCAGAAATATAGACCTGGGTATGTATCCACAATGAGTCTGTGTTACAAAATGCATTTATTTATATACACAGTATATAATCATACATAAATTACTATAGTTGCATGACATTTTTAAAAAATCAATCAAAGATGCATCTTGCCTGTGGTATTGCTAAGGAAGCTATTGATCAGAGCCCCTTCAGTGATGCAAGAGCAAATTAAAAATCAAGCACACCTCACATATTCTCAGCCTATCACTAATACATAAGGACGCAAAAATGATGCATCAAAATGCAGCCTTGAAATAGCATTTTCAGAGATTTAATATTAATATTAAAATAATATCTGTTTGGATAGTTCCAATCTGATGCAGTCTGACCTCCTCCTACATTCACCTGAAGTGATTCTGGCCTGTTATAGAGCCACTGCTGTCCATTCAGCCACAGGCCCAGCACATAGTCAGTCATTTTAATTAACAGCAGAGGATGTGATGTGTCATCTATGAACAGAGTTGGGAAAGTGAGCGGCGTTTGTTAGAGCTGTGTGCTCAAGCTTTAGTCGTTACCGGCCCTGTGTGGTTAAGAAAAGAAAATTAACCTCAGGGGAAAAATGGGGTGAGAAGCGTGCGTGCGTGTGTGTATGTCTGAACCTGTGTCTCAGTAAAGGAACGTTCAGCATCAGCGCTCAGAATAACTGGAACAAATCATAGTATGTTTAGATGCCAATGTTTTTCTCCATCAAATCTGCATCATGCTGTTAAAACCAGCTAAATGGAATTATTGACCCGGCAATTGAAAGCCCACACTCGGGGAAAGCGCTCGATAATATGCAAGTGTGCTTCCAGCATAATCTTCAAGGTTATTTGGAATTGTGTATTATAACAAAACTCTCGTCTGCTATCAAGGCAGTCGAATTCGGAGGTTATTTCACCAAGAAGGCTGGCATTTAGAGTGTTTGAGTTCAAGGCAATATTTCAGACTGGAAATTCACATCCCCTTAAAGCAAGCAAATTGAAAGCTCATTAAGCGTTCCAAGAGCCAATTCCCATAATCATTGTAAAAGTACATATTGCAAAGGCTTTTCATGTGCGTTTTCAGGCGAGCGAAAATTGCAGACGGTTTCGTAGATAAATATGTTTGTTTATCTACAAAAACATGCTCGGCAACACTTGCAAAAATATCTGAATAATTTATCTATCTTTGTCAGAAGCAACAAAAGCAGTCCGGCGCAAGAAAAGACTTCCTCCCACTGCGCTGCACGGTAAAAGAGTCTTAAACGTAATGTCTCTGAAGAGGGAAAACTTTTATGGCCACAGCCGAGATGAGACTGAATTGGTGTCATAGCCCATCTGGACAGGTTGCTATCAAGGAGGCAGCGAACAACAAAGCGGCGCTTGTAAAATCCAAGAAAAAGATGACGAAATGGAGCGAAATTCCATTTTGATTGATATGTAATGCAGCATGTATTCCAGAAATGGAGAGCGGAGCCTTTTTCAGCTCAATGTGCTGCCCATACGGCCTGAAGGCATCTGTCACTAAGCCATTACTGTCCGCTGACAATAGTGGGTGTACAGCCTGCAAATCACTAGCATTACTACTCGCACAATCCCCTCTCATTTATTTATAATAACAAGAAATCCCTTGTAATTCAGCAGTAATGCCGTATTAATGTGTTGCATTGGCAGGCACGATGAAATCACATTAGGATTCAAATCTTAATTTTAAAGGGCCTTGAATCTTTAAATGTGGAAAAGAGTAAGCTATTAAATGTAAGCCATCTATTCTTTAACCATATTATGAGTGTCATTAAACCTAATTAAATCTCTGAAGTTCAAGAAACCTTTGTTTCTGGGAAAGTCAGAAGGTTGCAAAGTTTCAGAAGAGAGCAGAGAGGGGTTTTGGCAGAGGATTTTGTCTTTTTTATGAGTCATGCGGTACTGTATGTCTATGACGACACATGGTAGTTTTGATGTCTTGACTCACTTTTCAAAAGTGAATCCAAAAAGCATCAGCACCTCAGACGACTAAAATAACTTGAAGTCCCAAGGTCAATGTCATTAGCAGAGCCTTGTGGGAGCCAAAGAGAATGGATTCTTATTTCAGGAATTCAATAACCTTGTTAAATTCAGCTGAAAATTGTTAATGTTTTATAAAATGTTCATATTAGGTTGTTTAAACTTAAACTCAAAGGGTTAGTTATCGTGGCTGAGAGAGCCTAACATGCTGCAATTTAAAAACTTTATTTGTTTTTTAAAAAACACACTGCATTTTCACACAAAGCAAACAATTTACAAAAACGCACTGCATTTTTTTCACAATACTTTTAAATAGCATGAAATACAGCAGAGGCGACGCAGTGGCGCAGTAACTAGTATTGTCGCCACACAGCAAGAAGGTTGTTGGTTCGAACCTCGCCTCATTTGGTGTTTCTGTGTGGAGTTTGCATGTTCTCCCTGTGTTTGCGTGGGTTTCCTCTGGGTGCTCCGGTTTCCCCCCACAGTCCAAAGACATGCAGTACAGGTGAATTCGGAAGGCTAAATTGTCCGTAGTGTATGAGTGTGTGTGTGGATGTTTGCCAGAGATCCGCTGCCTAAAAACGTACTGGACAAGTTGGTGGTTCATACCGCTGTGGCGACCCCAGATTAATAAAGGGACTAAGCCGACAAGAAAATGAATGAATAAAATACAGCGTAAATGTTTCAAGAGAACCCTAAAACGTGACGGACCCAGCTATTTAGCTTATGGGCTGTGTCCGAAACTGCACACTTCCATACTATACAGTACGCTAAAATCAGTATGCGAGCCAAGTAGTATGTCTGAATTTATAGAATTCGAAAATCAGTATGCGAGAAACACCCGGATGACTTCCGGCAAGTTCCACTGCACTATCCCATGATGCCCTGCAAGAGAATTCATGCATGGGATTGAAGCCACGCAACTGACGCATGTAGGTCACATGACCATGACAAAATCGCGGATGTAGTATGTCCGAATTCCATTCATACTTTTAACTTTCATATCGTATAGAACGTCCTTTTTTAACATCTGAGTTTAAATTCAAATGCAGTACCTGCTAAGTGGGCGGTTTCAGACAGCCATGGTAATTTAGGCAAATAATTACTAAAGAGACGAGAAACTGGATGTTAAAATAAACAAACAAAAAACTCAAATTTCAAAGATCACCTACAACTTAGAGCAATAGTCACGGCATGGCAGTGTCACTTTTTTTGGGTTCACTTGAGACGTTTCCATTGTTTTCCAAAGTTTTGGAACGCAAGTGTTGTGAGAAAATACATTGTATTTTCATAAATTGTTTGCATTGTGAAAAAATGCAGTGTGTTTTATTCATTTGCTTGCGTTGTATGAAAATGCAGCACATTTTTTGTGCATGCGTTGTGAGGATTTGAAGTACGTGTGTTGTCAAATGGATGATGATAGTTTCTTAAATTGCAGTTTTTTTTATGTAATTGCATGTGTTTTCTTTAATTGCCACACCTTAAGTTCTCTCGGCCACCGTAGAAAGTACATGCCAAAATGAAAACTGAACTGAAAAATGAATAATAATACTAATACAGAGGGGTCCAAACTCGGTCCTGGAGGGCCAGTGTCCTGGAGAATTTAGCTCCAACCCTAATCAAACACACCTGAAACAGCTAATCAAGATCTTACTAGATATACTAGAAACTTCCTGGCAGGTGTGCTGATGTAAGTTGAAGCTAAACTCAGCAGGACACCTGGCCCTCCAGGACCGAGTTTGGACACCCATGTATTAATAAGACATAATAAATGACATTTTATATTTTTTATTCTCTAAAACAAAATAATAAAAAAGAACTAAGAAAGAAAGAAATAATAAGTTCATAGAATCTAAGTCTACTGAATTTTATGTAGGCTTTTGTTCATATTAAAATATTAATGGGAACAATGTTTAAGTTGTTTTTAATTTGATGAAAAGTTTGAGCTTGTACAAGAGCCAATAAGGTTATATCTTAAACATCAATCATAATGTTTGTATATCAGTGTTTATATAGTACACTCTCAAAAATAAAGATACAGGAGCTGTCACTGGGGCAGTACCTTTTTAAAAGATACATATTTGTACCCAAAGAGACTACAGTGTTACCTCAAAGGTGCATATTAGTGCTTAAATGTACCTAAAAGTACCTTTGAGGTATTATTAGGGACCCTTCGGGTTCTGAGAGTGTATACTATTAATATGTGATTTTAAAAATCCAAAATTAATCTGTTAAATTGTATAATAGATTGTGTCACTTCAGATAGCTTGGAATAAATAGCTTGACTAAAAAGATAGTTCATCCAAAAAAGAAAATTGCCATCATTTCCTTGTCCTTCAATTGTTCCAAACCTGTGTGATTTTCCTCTGTTGAACACAAAGGGAGATATACTGAAAAAAAATCGCCATTGACCTACAGTATTTTTTTTTCAACTATGTATGTCAATGGCTGCTTTTCCCGCAAGATCCTTTAGAATAGCTATGTTTTGTGTTCAACAGAAGAAAGACAATTATAAACGTTTAGAACCATTTTAGTGTAATTGAATGGTAAGGAACTTTTTATTTTTTTGGGTAAACGATCCTTTTAACATGGATTTATTTTGTTGGTTCTTATTATGTTTTGTGGAGCTAAATGAGTTTTGGAGTGAGTTTGGAGTGAATAGCACAGAGTTAAATGAGCTGGAGAATATTTCATGGAAATAAGAAAAAAACATGGGTAAATCACATGGGCATTTATATTTACCGGCCATTTTATTAGGTACACCTGTCCAACTGCTCCCTAACGCAAATTTATAATCAGCCAATCACATGGCAGCAACTCGATGCATTTAAGCATGTAGACATGGTCAACACAATCTGCTGCTGTTCAAGACCACACAACGTGCCACTCATGTCAGCTAAGAACAGGAAACTGAGGCTAGAATCCACACAGGCTCACCAAAACTGAAAAATAGAAGATTGAAAAAAACATTGCCTGGTCTGATGAGTCTTGATTTCTGCTGTGACTTTCAGATGGTAGGGTCAGAATTTGACATGGACAGCATGAAAGAATAGATCCATCCTGGCTTTATATCAATGGTGTATCAGTGGTGTAATGGTGTGGGGGATTTTTTCTTGCCACACTTTGGGCCCATTAGTACCAATTGAGCATTGTGTCAATGCCACAGCCTATCTCAGCTTTGTTGCTGACCATGTCCATCCCTTTATGACCACTGATTATCAGTTTTATCAGTTTATCAGTTCATCTTTTGATGGCAACTTCAAGCAGGATAATGTGCCCCGTCATAATGCGCAAATCATCTCAAACTGGTTTCTTAAACATGACAATGAGTTGTACTCAGTTGTACTGTACTCAAATGGCCTCCACAGTCACCAGCGCTCAATCCAGTAGAGCCCTTTTGGGATGTGGTGGAATGGGAGATTCGCATAATGGATGTGCAGCTGACAAATACGCATGCTATCATGTCAATATGGACCAAAATCTCTGAGGAATATTTCCAGTACCTTGTTGAATCTATGCCTCAGAGGATTTTCCGAAGGCAGTTCCGAAGGCAAAAGTGGTCCAACACAGTACTAGTGCAGTGGCTGGTGAGTACTGTATATCACATTTAGGCTATGTACCTGTATTTAGTTGCATTGTAAATATCCGCAGCTCATTTTTTTCTGTATTTACTGTACTTGTGCAGTGACTATTGTATGCCCATTTCTTTATTTGATTTCTGTATTTGACCAAAGTAGGAATTTCTGCAGTGTTTGTGTAATTAGTTGCATTGTAAAGTTTTGTGACATCAAACTGATGAATGAGTTTTCTTCAGTAGCAGTGCTCTGAGCTCTCTTGAGCTGCGTCCCAAATTGCATACTTATGCACTATTCTACGCCATTTTGTAGTATAAATAGTGTATGTAGTGTGTGCACACTGAAAACAATAATAAAAAATAATATAAAAATAATAAGTAATAAGGCGGAGCTATCGGGCGCACATGTTGGATAACTTTGTTTATTTTGGATGGTAAGAGCAACATTCTCCTACAAAAGTGATTATACATATACTATACTGTTGAGTGTGTAAGTGCATAAGTACATAATGCATGAGTGCATAGTGTACAGTATAGTGTGCCATTTGGGACGCAGCTTTAGTCACTGTACAATATAAGCTCGGTGCTAGAAATCACTTCGATTTCATTAAAAATACCTGTTTTTTTTTTGTTTTGAAGATGAACGAAAGCTTTGAGTTTGAAATGACATGAGGATGAGTAAATGATGAGAGAACCCTTTAATGTCACTTTTGTTTGAGCGTTTTGTATACAGAACAGCCTGCATAATAATCATCTTCATTTCAATTTCGTCAAATGGCAGAATGGTTTCATTCTTGTCAAACCATCAAATTAAGCTCTCATTCAGAACAAACCTTCAAAATATCAATCCTAACTGATACTAATCTTGCTCCCATTTAGTTACAAACATGCTATTTGGAAAGCTGTATTTATTTATTTAAACTTAGTAAGGACTATTTCTTTATTACCGCTGTAGGATCTGTTTGGTTCAAGTTTTGTTGAACTCCTGTCAGCGTTTGTTCTCGTTTCTGTCAAAAATGTTTATGCTAACATCACTGGGCAAACACGATTGAGCCGCTCCGTAGACTCGCATGCCTGGATTGTGTTGTGTGTCACGTTGACTTTCTGTCAGGTCGTTGCTTAATTAGTCACATAATTGTCACTGTTATAATGAAGAAATATACCATCGCTGCTCCAAATTTAACACCCACATTTCACATAACGCATATGCTTTACACTCTGGGGACCAAAAGTAACCACTGACACCACTGAGTCATGAAATGCTTATTTCTGTAGCTCAAGAGAGAGTGGAATTATTATTCGATGTCAACAGAAAGTGAAGCCTTTAGAGCTTGAATAAGAACAGCATGGCATTTAATATTATTGATCTAAATGATTGCATCTTAACTGACCAAAAGAAGCATATATATATTTATGGGTAAAAGTAAATATGCATGCAGTACATAGCTTGAACTTTTTTTTGGTAAAACTGCTGGCTTTGATAAACTCTTGCCCTACTCTATTTATTGTTTTCATAGTGCATGTTCTATATTTGCAATTATTTTGCTAAAAGTCAGCTTCAATCATGTCTTGGTAATGCTAATGAATTCTGTTTCTATAGAAAAAAATTGACTACTATGAATAGTGCCTTTGAGGGCATGCTATTTTTATTAGTTTGTTTGTTTCTTTCTTTCGAGTTTGCAGAACTGGTTACCTCGTTATTGAAAATATAAAATGAATATACATGCAAACAATTGACATAATGATGTGAGAAATTAATTTGAACAATAATTTATTTAAATGGGTGTGTTATTGTGTTTTTGTTTTGCTCCTGTCGATTTGTACCTTGTCTATCGTTTATATATTTAAATGCATGTTTACTTATTATACAGTTAAGGATTTTTATGTTTTATTCAAATGCCAGAAGTCTTTTTAGAGCATGATTGCATTACTATTAAAAAACTTAATTAAAAGTAATGCAATTAAAACAAAGAAAAACTCAATTGATCGTTCTAATCTACTGACTGAAAAGATTTTTATTTTCACTCTTAGATTTAATCAAACTTTGCTGTTTGAACTAGCAATCAAGGACTAATAATTTAAAGAGAAAGCTCACCCACCAAAATTTAAATTGGCTGTTAATTTACCTTAGCATTACAAATGTGGACCTTCATTTTCTTCAATGCAACATTAAAGTTATTTTATTTATTTATTTATTTATTTGTTTATTGGATAATGCAATTCATGATTAATAATAAATTGCAAGTCAACTGATCCTGATATTTTAATAATAATAATAATAATAATAATAATAATAAATGTTACAATGGAGATTAAAATGAATGTTCTAAAATTTCCTACACTCCCTGGTCATACAGTGCTGTAAGTTATCCTAACCGGAGTAAAATGGCTGTTTTTAAGTATAGTTCATGAGTTACATGTCAGAAGCACAATATAAAAATCTTTTGAAGAAAATAAAGTATTTAAAGAATAAATCTATGATTTCTTGAATATTGCATTTTTACAGCATCACTTATTTTAGTCTCATGAAAAGGCTGATCATCCATGAAAGACAAATGGGAAGGAAAGGACTGGATAATGTGGAGAATCTCAATGGCCAGTCAGTTCAGTGCTAAACAGGGTGAAGATCTACTGTATGTCTCAACGTAGTATGCAGACATATCAGAAAATTTGAACTGAAAGCCCAGTGATCAAACCTTCAACAGCAGAAAGAATCAAATGTCTTGATTAAACTTCACTGAGCATGTTGTGTGGACAAAGAGCTGTCCCAAAGTTTACTTAAATTTATTTGAGTTTTGAGAAAAGATTAAACTAAATTGTGTTGTTTATCCGAACCCATACTTAAATTTAATTCTTTATATGGGCATATATAAAAACATTAATACATTATATTTATAGCCAATGTATGTGAACATATGCACAAACTTGTAATTCCAAAAAATAAAACAAGCAAACAAAGAAACAAACAAACATGTAAACAGCTATTTCATAAGTCATAAATGTGACCTTGTGGTCAATTTTTGGAAGTATTGGTTTATACAGCATCTGAATAGCTGAACAGATAGGAATTTCAATGATGTATGGTTGGTTATGATAGGATAACACTGGGTAGAGGCACAACTATTTGTAAATCTGGAATGTCAGGGTTAAAAAAATGAAAGAAAACACTGAATTTTTAAACAATATTGCCTCATACAGTACTTTTTTTTTGGGCTGTTTCCACAAATATACCTGGTTTTGTTATGAGGCACAAACTTAATTTACATACAATGCCATAAACAGTGTTTAGCATAAATGAGTACACGGCATTTTGAAAATGAATATTTTTATTCATTTCTCAATAAATATGGGTAATATATATGGATTTGGAAAAAAAACAGATTTATTAAACAGATATATTCATTAAAATAATATTTTAGTTACAGAACATCTTTATAAATGGAAAAATGTTAGATTTGAATGAATACTAAATAGTGCAAAAATAAAAATACCAACTACAACAATTCAACAAAATTGGATAGATATTTTGTTTCTCTAGATTTTTGCTATTTTTTGAAAGTTTTATTTAATATTTTTCCCTAACATATACATTTGGGCTACTAATTTTTGGACTGTATCATGTTTCTATATACATAAGCTCCTTTGGCCATATGTGAAAGCCACTTCAGTTAGGAACTGAACCCATTTAATAAATTTCATGTGGAAGAGTTTTTATTTTGATTTAATGCAAAAGAGCTCTTTATTTGAGGATTATTCTTGAACCTGTCAGAATGTTTTGCTTCTAAAACCCATCGATACCTTCCAGACCGAAAGCAACTAGTGATGCTTTTAACCGCAGATTTAACGTCAGCTCAAATCAAGCGTTGAAAAATAGCCTGCTGCAGTTGCTGTAGTCTCGCAGCCCAGCCATGCTTCAAATATCGAAAAAAGATCCAGAACAATCCCATCCAATTTAGTCATAAAGATCAAGTTCAAGGCCTGCGGAAAAACACAGAGGCGCATTTTGAACCTCCGGTGATGGGAACGGCAGACGGGAAAGCCGTAATAACTTTTGAGGCGTAGTTCACAGTCACCGGAGATGGCTTTTACAAGGATATGTGATACTTGCCTTGCAACACGGAGGTTAACAGTGACACCCACAAATATTACAGGCGCTGTGCTCTCCATATGAGAAAAAGCCAACCTCTCCATTTACAAACACTCTCTCATTTGTCACTGTCAGATTCAGCCAGATATTTATTTAACACCCAATTTCATTTCAATTTAACTAATCTCAGCATGGTGCATCAAACAGAGTAAGTAAGACATCAATCTACTCTGTGTTCTCAGCCAAGCCTGTTAATTTAAAGTCTCACCTAAGTGCTTGCGTGATATTCCTCCCGTTGGGAATTCATCAGGTAAAAGTGTGCTCCGTCTTTTATACAGACGTGCGGGTGTCCTCCCTCTGACCTTCCAGAAAATTAAGCATTTCATAAACCATTTGTAGCGTTTTGACTGAATAACAACTGTCTGCCTCGACGCCGCAGCTCGAGGTTTGAAATGTAAGCAAGATTAATTAGAGGATCTCCATGTTGTGCAGCCCATTTGATCATTCTCTTAAGTGGCCTGTTGGATTGTGTACTGCAGATCATTTCGCTCTGCTAAGTTAAGATGGAATGTCAAAAAGAATAGGATATTTTCATGAGATGAGATGAGCGCTTCAAAGCATGGGCAAATATGTTTGTTTGGCTGTAAAACTGATGATTCTTTGAAGTGCAGCTGGTCTGTTAGACATTCGGAGTCTTTCTGTTCTGTCTAATTTTTAAGTCTTGCGAATAGTGTTGCATAAAAAACGCACAACTTGATCTTTCAGTGCCAATCAAGCTGTGGTGTTGTTGCCAAATGTAACATTGCATTGAAGTTGAAGTGTACTATAATTGAATTAATCATAACAATGCTAGGAAACAATTGTAATAGATTATTTAGTAAAGCTAGAATTTGAAAAACAAATAAAAATTTTGCATGTATTGTGTATATTGAAGTATATATACAATTGAAGCAATGTTGCTGTCACGGGTGAAAGAGCGAGGACTCAAGTGCAGGGAAAATTATGGGTTTTTATTAGTAATAAAATAAACAGCCAAACAAACTAGCCCCTATGGGTAAAACATTACCAAACAAATAAACAAACAAACTTAACCAGGAAGGCTGGCAGGGATCAGGGTTGAACATGACACTGTAAAACCACAAAAATTATGGTAACTCGAACCATTTGGTGAAAACAATTGCAACAAACCCTTTAAGTTCAAAAACGAATCCTAATGAGTACTATGAACTTAATCCATTTGAGTAAGCAAAGCAATTTGAGCACAGTTAAAACTGATAAATGAAGAGAACTCAAACCAACTGTACTGTAAAACCTTATAAGTTAAGGCAACTCAAACCGTTTAAAGAAACCGATTGCTACAAACCATTTGAGTTAAAAACTAATCTATATGAGTACTGTGAACTTACTCTATTTACGTTGAAGTAATGAGGTATTTAATTAACTGATTACCTTCAACACTGAGTTCAAAACTCTTTCAAATGAGTGGAATTATCTTTCAGTAAATTTTGAGTTAACTACACTCTACTTGATAAAAATGACTGCTGTGTTTTACAGTACAGGACAAGGCAATACTCAACAATGAACTGGCAGAGGACAGCAGACATGAGGAGAATATAAAAGAGAAATAATTGACAATCAAATAGGTAAACAAACTAAAAATGGCTTAACAAGTAGGGTCGGAGTAGTCAAGAGACAAGAGCACATGACAAAGAAACAACAAGAGCCATGTGCTCTAAATGAGACTACAACTACAACCAATAAGAGAACTCAATAACCGCGTGTTCACATGAAACAACACTAACAGAAGACATAATGCAATACACAATCACACGTTAAATAACAATTACTGTGCACTCACACATGCAACGTGCATGTTTCATCCCAGTGCCAACCAAAACCAACTAGACAGAGACGCTGTGAATGAAACAGCATGCTTCAGACAGAACAAACACAAAGACCAGGATGAGAGCATGCATCCCGAGCACGCCCAGACCTCTTGCCTGTGTCAAGCGAAGACAAAAAAGACAAAGACAAACAAAAACAGAAAATATATGCTCGACCAAAGAAAACATACAAGACAGGACAGGAACAGTATTGACAACTTAGCGACTTTGTTGCTAGATTTAGCCACTATTCTGACCCCTAGTGACAAATTTCCAAACAAGCGACTAGCAACAAATCTAGCAACTTTGTGTTACTAGAGATTTCTATAGACTGTCAGTTGTCCATACTGTTCCATTCCTACTCTTCTCATTGAGCTGTTGGTGATGCCGTTGGCCCCTCCCCCGCCTCAGAGCACTGACAGGCGGCCCAGTCCTCATACAGCACCTGCAGCCTGAGAGCAGGTCACTCCTCTGCGTACCGACGGCAAATGATTTAGCACCGCCAGTGTGAAGGTATTTCCCTAGTACAGTCAAAACGATCTGCTTCTTCTTTATTTTAACAAATTAATTTGAATGTTTATTCTCTTCTTGTTCACAATCACAGATATTTTAAGTGACAGTTTCAAACTTCTCTGAATTTATTAAATCTGAGAAATTAGCCTACTGCAAATTCACCACATCTATATTGATATACTGTATTCAAACAGCAATCAATTTTATTAAATTGACATGCATATATAAAGCATAGTGCAAATATAAATATCCCTTTATTGACCATTAGCTGTAAACAAACAGAAATGGTAGAAGGTGATGATGTCAGTAATATGCAAATTGACGTATGACATAATCTAGCAACTTTTAGCA
This sequence comes from Danio rerio, assembly GCF_052040795.2. Lineage (NCBI taxonomy): Eukaryota > Metazoa > Chordata > Actinopteri > Cypriniformes > Danionidae > Danio > Danio rerio. Next base: position 25,240,461 of record NC_141041.1, on the reverse strand, counting down.
ACTTTTCGGGCAGAGCTTAGGGCCTTTCCATTAAAAATAGTTGGCAACAATAGACAGGACTAGCGTTTGGACTGAAATTGACTAGACCAAAGTGGCAGAATCCATCATTGGGAGACACACTCATTCACACATACACTCATACAGTACGGTCAAATTTAGCTTACCTAATTCCCCTGTACCACATGTTTTTGGACGTGTGGGGGAAACGGAAGCACCAGGAGGTACTGGGAGAACATGCAAACTCCACACAGAAATGCCAACTGATCCAGCCGAGATTCAAACCAGTACCTTTCTTACTGTGTGGCAATTATGCTACCCACTGCGCCACCATGTCACCTTCTTTTACCATGATTTGGAAAAATCTGAATTTACAAATTATATAAATTGTGCAGCGGTGGCCCAGTAGTTAGCCTTTTCACCTCACAGCAAGAAGGTCGCTGGTTCGAGTCACAGCTGGGTCAGCAGGCATTTCTGAGTTTGCCTGTTCTCCCCGTGTTGTCATGGGTTTCCTCCAGATGCTCCGGTTACAACCACAGTCTGAATACATGCGCTATAGATGAATCGAATAAACTAAATTGTCCGTATGTGTTTGTGAACATGTGTATGGTTGTTTTACAATACTAGGCTGTGGCTGGAAGGGCATCCGCTGTTAAAAACATATTCTGGAATAGATGGCGGGTCATTTCACTGTAGAGACCTCTGAAATAGAGACTAAGCAGAAGGAAAATGAATGAATGAATGAATGAAGAAAAGTTGTACACTTAATTGTGTATTTATTTGAATTAAAACAGCCAAAAATTCCTGAAAAAACAAATAAGGATAATTATTATAATTGAAGATTAATCTTTAGTAAATATAATTTCTAAACAATTGCAAATTATGTACGTATTGATGTTGATTTAACCAAAATAATATCTGATTTATAAATGAGCATGTTATTTCTTGCTCAAATAAAACAGAGTAAAATATCTTTACTTAAGAAAAGGCAAATCTTTTCCATCAATATCCAAATCTTATTTTAATGACACAAGCTGTAAATGGCATAAATTATAAACTCCAAATAGTTTTATTTATGATTTTATAAATTCAAGGGCATATGGTTAGAGAACCAACAGTTCATGAAGAACTAATCGCATCGACGCATAAGCAGAAAAAGAGGAAGACCCATCACAACACATCCAAACAAAAACGCTGCTTGTATTTGTTCCTGCGTAATGGATCGCAATTGCAGTTGAAAAGCATGGAATTTTGTGCAGATGGAGAGAAAACAAACAATTATGAATGGCTATTAAATGTCCAAAGACACCAACCATGTCATTGCATTTGAGCGAGAGAAAGACGGCTTCTCCTGCACTCCACTGCTCGTATAAATGTTTATGGTCTTTCTCACTGACCCTTTAAAAAGTTTATCACGCCAAATTTACTCTGTGATTATCAAGTTCTTGTTGTTTTCCCCAGGCACAGGATGCAATTACTTGTCTTAATGGCAATTTTGATGGTGACCTTTTGTGCGCGCAGAAAAGAGATGCACAAATGACTTTACAGCTTCTTTCGGAAAGACAGCTGGTGTAACCGAGATGCTTTTATATTTAAGTCTTCACACCACACTAGCTTTGTGTTATACCCTGTTTTCACTAAAACGGCAATAATGTTGACAATTACACATTCATACATTGTAGAAATCAAACGCTGAATGAAAACTGTACGCTTAATTTGGCTCATATTCATGTGTGCCTTGATATCTTGATACAGCCTGTGGAACCAGCTGCACACGTTTTAACAGATGTTTTATAGCTCATACTGATTTGTAAATTATGCATGTTCTTAAAGGTAAAGTGTGAAATTATTGCAGTGTTAAAATGTATTATGTATTCTAGTTTAATATGCAGAGGCAACTGTAAATGAGGTTGATTTATACAGCTGTAATACTGCCGTTTTCAACTCAAATGCACTCTATAAAGCAATAAAACAAGTGCAACTTGTGTTCCTTGTCATGCAAATTATGATTATGAGACAGATTATTAAATACCAAGGGAAATTTTCAACACAATTCTTTGCACAATACTGTCACCAAGTCAAATCATTTTTATCATAGTGCATGATCTCTAAGCTAATATATTTTAACATACGTAGTGCGCGTATCTTCATCTGTACTGATTTTACCAAATAATAAACTTGCTCAGTAGCTCACCTGAGCCCTATTTTAGAAAGGAGGTTAAGTGAAAACTCAGAGTATGTTAACCCTGAAATGAGAGAAACTCTGGGTTTTTGTTTATGTGTCAAAATCGAGAAAGCCAGGTAAGTCAAGCTTGTTTCTGAAAGAGAGGTAGCCTTTATTCAGAGTCAGTTATCATGCAACTAACTCTGTACACCTAACCTGGGTTTCTGTCAGACTGCTCCCCTTTTTTAAAGACGAATCTGTATTTCTCATAAGCCTGATTTATACTTCTGTGTCGAGTCACTGGCGTGACCCATGGCGCATACCTTGCACGCTGCCATGCATTTACTGTATACTTCTGCTTGCTGTTTGTGTTGCTCTGCAATAACATTTCCGAAACGCTAGCTGCCAATGAGGTTTTTATCTTATATGTCCAGCTTCTTCACTGGTGTTTTGTTTGATACCTTATTGTAAAAGTAGCTCAAACTCACTCATTTTGAGGCGGGAACCAGGGGACGTGCATCAACAATAATCATAAGGTAAACACCAAACAAAAATTTCCATCTGGACTGGAGATTCTTCACGGGACTCGACACTTGTAAACAATAACTCCAGCAGGTTCGTGTGGCTCTCAGTCCCACCCAAACTCATCAGCGATACCAAGCTGACCAATTGCAGAGCTTGCACTATACGTTGTTTCAACATGTGCTTACATTTTTTAAATGGTGCTTGATGACCACGTAAACGACAAGGGCTATGCGTCTATGCGAAGGGTGCGGCGGAGCACACGTGTGCACTTGACACAGAAGTATAACTCAGCCTTTAGTCTGGTTTATACTTCTGCGTCAAGTGACCGGCGTGATCCACAAAGCATGCCTTGCATGTTGTCGTGCATTTATACTTATTTATACTTATACTTTAACACTTCCGAAATGTTAGCTGGTAGTGACGTTTTATGCACCTCTCGAGTTTCTTTGCTGGTGTTTTGTTTTTTTTCCTGCTCAAGTGCACTTTTAAAACAAAAACAAAAAAATCTATTTTAGAATTTTTTAGAACGTTTGTAAAAGTAGGAACCTTAAATAAAACATTTCCACTAAACATTAAGTTAAGGTTATATTTTATAAAACTTAAATAACTTCAAAATTATGGCCAATTCCCAACTTTTTCAACTGAAAAAAAAGTTTTTTTATTTTACTTAAATACTTAAAAAAAAAATTTAAGTGTAAACTTGTTTATTAACTTGAGTGTTTTTTTGTTTGTGTTTTTCCACACTAATTGTCTCTGTTTCGCCTATGAAGTGGTGTTTTTTTTTTTTGTTAACAAATGGTCATATTTGCTCTGCATGAGCACATTAAGTTCAGCTAGAGAAAAAAATGCTGATTTGATTCATTTTCAGATGTTTCCATAGTGACTCGTAATATCTGCGATTCATTGATAAAGACTTTTTATAGTTGCGGTTTGCACGCTTAACTCTGAATTAGTCTACGCAGATTTGATTGACCTAATCTGATCAGCTGTTCTGAAACCTCTTGGTTTTTTCAATCTCTTGGTAAGTCAACTTAGAGTTCAAGTTTAAACTTCAAGTTGGTTAAACCTCCTTACCGAAACAGACCCCTAGTACATCGATACCCTTGTGAAGCCATTTTTGTCAAAATGACTGAAAGTAGTGTTAACAAAAGTGTGAAATAGCAGGGCTGCTTTATAGGTGTATTGGTATTAGGTAAGGTTTAGTAACGGTGGTGTGTTAAAGTCACAGCATTAACTGTTTAGGCTCTAAATTGTTGCACTACATGAACCAACACGATAAAATGTTGCCACAGTTACCTTAATTTGTAAAAAAAATCTAAACAATCTAGCATGATTTTTAGTGCCGTTTCACTTTTAAACTGCCATGAAACATGCAAGATGCAACGCAATGTCACATTTGCAAATAAACTGCCACAGGCACATATTTTTCATAAGCCTAGGTTGAATATATTTTACGAATATATTTGAATTCATTTTATTCTTATTCCTGCTATGCAAAGCTGAATGTTCTGCAGCCAATTCTCCAGCCGTATTATACAAATTGTTGTTTTAATTTATTTATTTTTTGTTACTAGGTTTTTTTATATAATGTTTTATACACATTAGAAATAAATGGTGTAGAAGTAGAGGTTAATTTTTTTTTTTCAAAAATGTCATTAAAACACTCATTAAAACATTTTGTTTTTGTTTATAGAAAAACAAACAGAAAATATATGCATGTTTGTGTGGGACTAATATTACAAATATTCAGTTTGTGCACTCGTGGGTGAAACATGTTGATAAGACAGAAGCAGATAAATAGATATGCATTCATATGTTTTCAGGAAATAAAAATGATTTAAAGTAATCAAAATAACGACTGATGTTAGTCTAATAAGTCACAGGGAAAATCTGAAAGTATATGAGCTAGTGAATGAGACTGAGCACATTTAGAGCATTCTAGATTACAAGCAGCAATCTAGATGACACGTTAGTGGTATTTCCTGATCAGTTTTTTTCATTAAAAATTAGACATTTAAAAATATAAGTGGTTTATGAATATAAATAAAATAAAAAAACATATAGGTTATATATTCAAAATCGTATTTCTGATTTTGAGTAGAAATTAATTTGATATATTCTGTGTACCTGCTATACCACATAAACCTACCAAATCCGGTATGGGCAAACTTGATTCTCAAGGGCTGGTGTTCCTACTGAGTTTTGCTCCAACACTAATCAAACACACCTGGACAAGCTAATCAGTAGCTGCGTCCGAGCTTGTGAGTCCAGCAGTGTGCCCGAATTCATAGAATTTGAAAAAACAGTCTCTGAGAAGTACCTGATGTCTGACCCACTACCTACCCATTGGATGGATAGTATGCTACACTATGCCATGGTGCATCATTTAAATGAATCGATCAATCAGTGGGAATAAATCGATCTGGAATAGATGCAACTGACGCGAGTAGGTGATGATGACAAAACGGCAAATGTAGGACATACGAGGTCCATTCATACTTCTGACATACTGTGTAAAACTCATACTGTAGAAAACTTTCCTAACGTAAAGGTAGCATAGTAAATTTACATTCTAATGCAATACCTACCGAGTGTTAGGCAAATTCAGACACAGGTAGTTTCTTTAAGATCACTAAAAAAGTTACAGGCAGGTGTGTTTGATTAGGGTTGAAGCAAAACTATGCAGGGCATAATCCTATCCAGGATTGAATTTGCCTATACCTTTAATAAACTTACTAGGTCTCTTAAAATCAACTGCATGCTTTGGCTTGTTTGTCAGACAAAATGGTGGATGTAAATATTAATTATTCATATCTGGGCAACACACTTTTTTAAATTGCAGATTCTAAAAAGGGTCTTCTCTGCCATTGCAGCAAAAAACTGAATTCCTAAAAAATCTTGTGGAACATGTATTTGTAAGAGTAGATCTTATCGGTCACACTTTATTAAGGTATACGATACCTGCTATTAATAAGTTACAAACATATTCTTTCAGCTCAATAAAACACTATTTTGCTGCTTATTAATTCTAAGTAAGGTACTGGTATTGGATAGGATTAGAGATGTAGAATAAGATAATAACTAAGTACTAACAAACTGCCACAAACTAACAAATGACTTAATAATAGGAAGATAATAAGCCAGTAGTTAATAGTGAGAATTTGTACGTAATCTAAAGTGTTACCATCTTCTGTATTCAAATTTCTGTATACAATACATTTTATATACAAATGTATAAATGTTAATTGTCACATTTTATTTTAATGTACAATTCATGCTTTTAACAAATCATCTTTTAGCTTAACAAACTACTAACTAGCTAATAGTTAGTAAGGGTTTAAGTAATAGGTAGGACCAGGGATGTAAATAAGAATCATACAAGTGCCAATAAAAAATGTATATCATCATAATAAGCAGGTAATAAGTCAGTAGTAAATGGTGTAAATTGAAACTAAAGTGTTACCACATTACTGAATACAGATTTATACACGCACTGTCTCATGAAATCCTTCATGTGAACACATCTGTCCAAATGAAAATATCTAGGATGAAAGTGCACATTTTAAAAACATTTTTATACATTACTTGACAAAGAAAAGCACAGCTATTTATTGTTACTCAACAGTCACTCTTTTTATTCCCAAATTGAAGGTTTCTGCCATTTAATTTCTGCCATTGCTTTGTGTTAAAACCACTGAGCAGTGCACTTTCTGTACCTGAGAAAACCGAGGAAGGGTTTGAGAGCTTTGCCATGTTTTTGCACCCGTGGAGTAACCGTTGAAGTTAAGTGGCATGCTCTAGGGCACAATGACCATGGGCAAAAAGACCAGCATGGATATAAATACCAGCAGCCCATAAAAAATATCCCAGGTGTCCCACCTGCCAGAATAACACTCAGACTGCTTGTGGGAAGCTTTTTTCCCCAATGCGCCATTGCTTTATACACTAAAACTACAGCTAAATCTACAGTGCCGCCATAATCGTTCAAATGTATCCTAGCAGGAACAGTCACAAACCTGTCAAATGTTTTATCTGTAGCATTATACCATTCATCCAAAGTGCTCAGGGCAAGTTTTTGAGTGTGATTCTAGTTTTAGTAGCTGTACTCGTATAATTTTATGCTTGTTTATACATGCCTTAGTGCAAATTGAAAGCATATTCTAAAGATGACAGAAAAGAAACAGGAGTCTGTCAGGCTGCTTTGACCAATCTACTGTCGGGATATATTTTTATTAAGATATGTTTATCTACAAAAGCCCAGCCTGTTCATTGTAATCCCACATTAATTTCTGACCTTTAATTGGGCTCTTCTTTCGCTGAAATATGGGTCAATATTAATATCCACGTATTGTAAGGATGATCAGGTTCCATTATTTAAATCTCCCTTATTAGGAAACCTTTTCCTCCCTGCTTTTATTGCCTCATAAACTTATCATTTCCACATTTATCATGCTCCGATGATTTCCACTCCTCTAATTCCTTGGAAGATCAGAGGCCAGAGACAGAAAGGGGTTGTGGTTGCGAGTGGATGAGCGATGTGTGTGCAGAACGTGCTCGTATGACGCATGTGTGCTTTCTGCTTGGTTACACTCACACAGGTGCTCCACGTTTTGGCAGTAACAGGAGTGGACGTGTATTAACTGTGTGCCCCGAGTGCAGGCCCATCTCGTTTCCCCCGCATTTCAATTTCAGGAAGAAAGAATGCAGTGATGGACACAGAATCGGACAGGTTGACAGTGCGAATGCAGAATGGTGTCATCGGGCACTCGCCCCGTGCATTCGGAAGGTTATCTGACACTCCGCAGACAAGATGTACTCTGTTTTTGGCTGGAGTCTGGTCTGCCTGCCTGTCTCAAAAAAAAGCAAGCTGAAGATTTGTACTTGAGTGTAAAATCTATTAAAATAGAAGGATTTCAGTAAAACCTGTTATGACCTGCTGCTGCTTTTCGTGGATAGATAGAGCCACATTCAAATGAACTGCAGGCTCACTATCTCATCAAACTCGGACTGCTTGCTAAACAACACTCCTAAAAAGAAAAGTTCTTTATTGACATCAGTGGCTCCATGAAGAACTTTTAACATTTTATTGAATCTTTTCAGAATGTTCTTCATACTAAGATTTTTTTTAATAACTCTTCACTCAAAGATTCTTTGCAGAACCATAATTGAGTATTTTATCTATTTTAGAGGGCATTTTATTTTTAAGGCTGAAGTGTTGGTCTCTGAGTGAGGCAGTGGTGCAGTGCTGTTGCCTTACCGCAAGAAGGATGCTGATTCGCGCATCGGCTGGGTCAGTTGGCGTTTCTGTGTGGAGTTTGCATGTTCTCCCCGCATTCGTGTGGGTTTCCTTTGGGTGCTCCGGTTTCGCCCACAGTCCAAAGACATGCGGTACAGGTGAATTGGGTAGGCTAAATTGTCCGTAGTGTACGAGTTTGAATAATTATGTATGGATGTTTCCCAGAGATGGGTTGCAGCTGGAAGGGTATTCGCTGAGTAAAACAAAAGCTGGATAAGTTGGCGGTTCATTCTGCTGTGGTGACCCCAGATTATTAAAGAGACTAAGCCAAAAAGAAAATGAATAAATGAATGTTGTTCTCTAAACATTGGTAGGGATGTTTTAACATTTAAGTTGTAGGAGTATTAAAAAGAGTATTAAAATGTTCAAGGAGTATTAAAATGATAATTATTAATAATAGCATTAACTTGCTTACAGGCAATATAAAAAAAATAGTACATTTGCTTTTTTATTGCTTTTTTATGCTTTTTATTTTTATTTTAAGTACAGTTTTTTAACTTCTTATACACATTTTCAAAACAGCGCCACCATTTATTTTAAAAATCTACACACAATTCCCAAAACTGCACACACAAAATGCAAAATGCCTCACATTCCCTTCAAAATGTAACACTGAATTCAAAATGCCATAAACACATGTTTTAATGAAGCTGTAACAGAAATTAGTTCATTTTATGAATATTAATAATCAACATTAATGGTTTATTCTTAATAATTAATATTCCGGCTTAAGCTTCAGTCAATTTGGTCAAACAAACATATAATTGTATATGATCCTGCCCGCGCGACCGATTCATTATTCGACTCTCAGATTATGAATATTAATTATCAACAATAACGAATTATTATTCATTATTAATATTCTGGATCGAGTGGACACGGTAATGATCTATTCATTTAGAAAAAGGGAATTTAATTGCTACTTCTTGTGAAGTAGATTGATCATTTATAAGTTTTAATCAACTTATAACAGCTAGGCAGGGGAATCTGTGTTTCAGTGACATTTCCGTGTGAGGCAAACAATACAATTTATTTGATTATAATGGGATTTATTGACTAGTCAGACAGATAACGAACAAACACTCGAACATACATTAAACATAGAACAAAGGTAAACCACGTGGAGATCGGCTGTACGGGTCTAGAGAATATGTAACAACAAAGAGAAATAGTAAAGCGAGGAAATATAGTTTTCAGATAAAGAGTGACAAAACTTCCAGTTCCACACGCACCATTAAGGATCACCAAGATTATAAAAACAAAAACACTAAAATAAAAGGGGCACAGCTTAATCGCATAACTAAAAATACCTGGACTTTAATGTCTGGGGTCTCTCCCTTTATGCTTCCGTCCTGATGAAACTCCTGATGTCCTTCTTGATGCGTTGAGTTTGTAATACAGTTCGGACGAACACAATCGCAAACCTTAAACTGAGTTTACTTTGCCGGAAAATAAGAAATGTGGCTGGAAGTCCAGCGGCCAGAGGAGCCGCTTGCCCCTTATAGGGGCGAAGAGTTCTTGAGTTCTTTGTTCAGACGTTATCTGTTCAGAGGTTGGGGGTCAGCCCGGTTATACCTGCGGGTCACGTGACAACCCGTTCAGCATTCTTGACCAATGATTTTAGGGCAAAGTTTGAGCGCGAAACCTTCCTTTGTCTCGAGGCTGCTCGTATGCAAACTTGAGTGTCCGCCCAAAGCATGCCGAGAGGCATTAATTCAGAGCATTAAAGAATGCATGCCGTACGAGTTATTATCCTGCTCTACGCATCATGTGTTGTAAAATGTCAGCAGAAACCTATCTGTACTAAACATGGGGGGTTTACAAGTACATCAACATAATTTTTCACATCCTTACATTATTTATGCTCTAAACAGGCCTAAAGCAAGGGTGTCAAACTCAATTCCTGGAGGGGTTGTACAGGTAGGAAAGGTCAGAAATGAGATACAAACATAACATTTATGTTTGCAAACATAACATTTTAGTTCTGTGCTAGTCCCTGGTTTCTCAGTCGATTTCTCTTTGGACTAGTGTCCTTGTGGGTGTGGGGATGAGTGTGTGTGTAAGAAATTAATGTCTTTGAAGCATTCTCCCTATCTCTCCAGTCTCTCTGGGTAGCGTAATATTCTGTCGCGGAAAACCAGACTTCTTGGAGCCAGGAGTCGTAAAACGTACGCAAGATACTCCGTGATAAAATCAATAAGTAATTTTATCTGTGGACTGTACGCTATAAAGTATTGTCATCAAACGGCAAACAATTCTTTCGTAATTTAATCCTTTTGCATATAGCTTGTCAACACTATTGTTCTAAATCTAAAGCTTTTTGCTCTTTCATAGACATTTGTCTACATTTCAGTACGGTGCTCTGCAGTGACAGTTTGTTCCAACTGCTTACGCACTAAATCTATTCTTGTCATACAATTTCTGAAACATCTCACTCAAAATGCAAAACTACACCTCAAATCTCCAAAACCAGAAGCTATTTCTCAGCCTTGAACTCAGTTTTCAATTGCATAAAACACTTTTTCAAAACACACAACTCTCTACCTAAAACACAAAACTCTATCAGGAAGCTAACTTACTTTCCTTTTTCAAACACAACAAATCAAAATGCTACACATATTAACAAGTTTGCACACACATGCTCCAAAAAAATGGTTTCCATTCACAATTTGTAGTTTTGTACCTACAGGATTTTTTTCATTTTCTAAATCCTGAATTCTAAAAGAATAGAGAATTCTTCTGAGCCTAGCACTGTAAAGTATATGATGGCCAACCCTATGACCACATGATGCTTTTCCAGGTAATGGATACCTCCTCCCTGAGACTCCATTCACACACAGTTGTGTTTTGTACTTTTCTATACTTTTGCTTTACATATGTTCAATTTTTTTTTATTTATTTACACACAGTACTGTATGTTTATGTTTTTTATGCTATAAACAACAACGATTTTTGGCCTAATAAGCCTAATGAGCAAAGAAAAAAATAATCTGCTGAGAGGAGTAATAAGTACACTGTAAATACTGAATTTATTATATAGGCCAAACGTTTTTGACGTATATAGCATAAAAAAAAAAAAAAAAAAAATATATATATATATATATATATATATATATATATATATATATATATATATATATATATATATATATATATACACACACACACACACACACACACACACACACACACACACACACACACACACACACCCCAAAAAAAAAATAAATAAATAAACATAAACATACTGTATGTAACAATGTAAAGTTTTTGGGGGCCAGAACAGCCCCCAAAGGTGTCACATCACCTTTGGCCTATACTAGAGTAAAACAGTGATTGATTATTGATTAGATATAGAATTAGTGTTTGCACTTGTGAGGAGTCTTTTTGTGTGACCTGGATAAGTGTAACATTTTGATTGGTTGTTTTGAAAAGGAAAGCAAGTTAGCCAAGGCTGAGGAATAATGTCTGGTTTTGGAGATTTGAGATTTTTGAATTTTGAGGGAGATGTTTCAGAAGTCATGTGACGAAAAGATGTTGTGTGTAAGCAATTCAATACATAATTTTAATGCGATTAACATTAGTCATTATCAGTACAAATGATTACGCATCTTACCCATCAGTTTTCATGTTTCAACGTTAAGAATCATTGGAAATCACTAGACACATTTTTTTTAATATTGTACACTTCTAATTTACAACGTAGAAGTTTTATTATCTATTGTTTAGTCTTGTCTACAGAGTGCCACTAAACATACCAAGTGTCCGCTGCTTCTTGCTGCATCAGCCAATATTTCTCGGCTCTGGGATCGGTTTCCATTCTGATGCAACAGAAAATGTATTAGCTATAAATGCTTCTCAGCTCCACCAAAGTTCCTTTGAGGAAAGCCAGTCCCCTGGGCGTCCATCTTGGTAATGTCTTGGGCAGCTATTTCTATTCACATGAGTAGGACTATAGCTCATGCCTTCAGTTTGAAAAGAAAAACTAAAAAAGTTAGTCTCCAAAAATACTTTTCATATCATATATGAACTGAGAAGATAGATAGATAGAAGCAATTCCAGCGTTATGATGTGACATTTGCAGTAAAAACTCAAAACATAAATTTGCATAGAAAGTATATGTTAACATTATATTGAAACTTTATATTTGAAAGTTTATATTTTCCCGAACAACTGACCACAGAGTTAAGGAACCAGAAAAATATCAATCTGTAAATATGTTTTGTCTATGCTTAGACAAAAAAAGTCTGCTGGTTTGCAGTATACAACATACTTTGTAGAAATTCTGTGAATTGAACTGCACAACCCAAAAGAAATAATGCTAATCAAAAGGAGAAGTGCTGGCTTTTTATAAAACAAAAATGATTGATTTAATTGAATATTTTCACATTTATGAGGAAAAAGTGTCGCTATGGATGTGAAATTGCCACTTGTTTGGTAAATCAAGTAGAACAGTTTGTAAACATTGACAGATGCATTTTTGAGTATTTATAAAGAACTGTAAAATACTTGCTTACCCAAAAAACCCAGAAAAGGTTTCCATATTTTGTTGTTTTTCATGGCAAGGTTGACATTTGCACAGGATAGCTCCGATAGATGGTGGATGGACGGACAGATAGATGGATAGATAGATGGATTGATGGTACAACAATTCATCTAGCATTCCCTTGCATTATATCAGTCTTATATTCTAACTTTCTTCCTTTCTAATACAATTCTTATTTTTCGATCTAGCAGACATTATCTATATTTTCTCATTTATATCGAACATTTTAGTATTTTATCTCACATTCACTGTCTAGTATTCTAGGTAGGGTTCTAGAATTCTGTCTATAGCATTTGTTCACCTGTTGTTGCTAAAATGGATCCAGATCTGCCAGAATTATTATTTAATATAACCTTTTTAATATCATTTAAATATTTAGCATTCTGTCTGTCTAGCTTTCTAACCTAGTGTCTTGTTTATTGTTTTTTCTATCTAGCATTCTTGCATCTGCTTTTATCTGTTTTTCCAACTAGCATCCTCTCTTCTAGCTTTCTAGCCTGCCACTTACAGTAGCATTTTAGCATTCTTTTTGGCATTTTAGCGCTCTCCAACACTCTTTCTGTCCAGCATTTTGTTCATCTTGTACTCCAGCATACTGTCTAAGCATTTTTTTGTCTAGCATTCTATCTCTCTAACATTCATTCTCTTTAGCATTCTATGTAGTGTTGTTAGCATTTTCTAGCAATTATTTTTTAGTATAGCATACTGTCTAGCATTTCTGCAGATAAAGTCCCTTTAAGGCAAGTCCTTTTACTCAGTGGCGATCTTTGAAACGTCTCTCGGGCAGTATTCTTGGGCATTTTGTCTGAATGGGGAAACATTAAACTCTCCAATACTATTTGCCAAGCTTACGATTACATTACATATTTGGACCCACCAATAAAATTAAACAACCATCCCACAAATTTCGTTTCTAAACATCCTAATTAAACAAAGTTGGCAGATTTTCAGGTTGCCCAAGCTAATTTGCATGTTTACAAGTTTGTGGGCATTTGAGGAATTGCTGTCACGTGATGTGCGTTTGACAGAATGGACTGTACCTCACGTTCGTTTCATGCATATTACAAAATCAAAAGTTGTTTTCAAGTGCACTTGGTTCATTTAAATGCACATATTTCGAAGTTGATCTTGATATATTTCCTATGTCTGTGAAGCAAGTTTTCGCTGAGATGCAGTGTGTTTGTCGACCACCAAACTGTCGTAAAAGCACACGTCTGGTCTGAGCTTTTCCCCTGGAGAAATGTCAGCCTACAGCAATCACTGATTGGCTCCTGTGCTACTAGGCGGGGCTTCATTTGCCATATTGACCTTTACGCTTTTCCGCATTCAAAACTATACGAGTGACATATGTCTTGTGTATTCTATAGACTTTGATTCTCTTTAGCATATATAGTAAAGCTAGTGCTTTAGCTTTCAGTTTAGTAATTGAAGCATTCAACATATGAAGAGTTTAGATGCTAAACCCTCTAAATGCCATCTGAAATTTTCCTCTAAAATGAGCATTTTTATCAGGCTCCTGTGTGTATGTTCAGTAATATCACTTTTATGGCAAATAATAAGTTTTTTTCCTGGTCTTTAAAGTAAAATATCTCAACATAAACAAAGGAGGCTGAGAAAAATGTTTATTTTCGATGGAAAATTAAGACAGGTATTTTGCAGAGGTTTTTGTATCTGAACTCTTCATATTTTATCTTAAATCTAGCATTAATTTCATTAATGGTTTTAGCATTTGTCTGGTTTTGGCTTTTTTTTTTTTTTTTGGCATTGTACCTAGCATTACCACTAGTGTTCTGTTTCATGCAAATAAGGAGCTAATTTATCATTTATCAAGGTAAATAGATCACTTTACAATTGTTATTTATAATAAAATATTTATTTTACAGTAAGTAGTCATAATCCATTTAAAGTAAGTCATTATTGGTAATGTAACCCACAGCCTCTCAAAATAGGCTTTACATACCTCTATATGACGAAGCTGTTCTCAATTAATCTCATAAGTCTTATTTTTCTTCTTTCTCTGCCTCTTTTGTTGATTAGTCAACCTTGATGAAATCAAGTTGCCATGCACTTTCCCATTCATCACCCTCAGCCTTGTCTTACAGTATGTGTTTTTCTTTGCATAGCTCTCTTATTGATTCACAACATAAAAACACTAGATATGACATATGAAGTAAGTGAGATGAACCTCTTGAAATCTATGCATTGTGAATGAATCGTTATTTTGATGAATTAGCCCTTTGGCTGGAGCAATCTAGATGAGCTGTGAATTTACAGCTGTTGGGCAGAGAGCCGGCGTTACTGTGAGTGTTTTTGTAGCATAATGAACCGAGCCGAGCAGTCACTGCAAGGTCATTGATGCACCATGGAGAATAAAGAGGAACTCTTGGCATCCTGTCCTCCTACACGGCAAGGGTAAAAACATCCATAATTCGGTCGTCTATGCTTCAAGTTTGGTCCGTAAGCTCTCAGGGGTCTTTTGGACCACCTGTCCCCCCTTAAAGCTTTTGATGCTGACTGGCAGACTTACATGTGAAAGTCATGCATTGAAATCCATAAGGACATTTGATGGACATAATTAAATTTCATGAATATTATTATTTCCTTCTCACATGTAGCATACTTTGAACTTCAGACTTGTTAAAGACCCAAAGTAAGTTTTTTATGATCCCTTGTGCATCCAGCACAAGGCATAAACGGCATAAATTTTGTCAAACAGTGCATTTTTATTGAAATGTATTATTCAATTCAAGTCACGTTTATTTGTATAGCCCTTTTTACAATAGTTATTGTTTCAATGCAGCTTTACAAAAGGTGCACATTATAGCATTACCATGAAATTAAGTTAAAGTTACAATCAAATATAAGTTATTATATACAGACATAGTTAACCTGCGATAGGCGATGTCTATATGTGTATATGTTTAACGAAGTGTATTTGTGTGTTAAGTCTATGTGTTGTCCTGCAATACTCGATGGTTGGCATTATCTCTTCATAAATGTTGTCTTTAAGGTTCTGGATAGTTAGCATCAGCTCTTTACAGGCCTTGGATTCTATCAATAGTGCTGCACAATCTCTAGAGGCCTCAGGATGAACATCCCCAGGTGGGAATAGACAACAAAGAAAATAGTTAGCATAGCTGCTGTTTATAATGCATTTGAACAAGAGATATTAAATGTCATAATGAAAATGAACTGCTATAAATAAAAAATAGCATACATATAAACAAACATAGAAAACATAAAAGTATTTCTAACAAAATACCTGATGCGTTAAGACATTAGGAGTGTGTTCTACAGGTGTTGTCAAGCCCAATCACCTGCATAGAGCACACTCATACATCATATCGTTATGTGATGCATTGTGTGTATGCTTTACTAAAAAGATAGGTCTTTAATCTAGTTTTAAACTGAGAGAGTGTGTCAGCCTCTGACATTATCAGGAAGGCTATTCCAGATGTTAGGGGCCATAAATGACAAGGCTCGACCTCCTTTAGTAGACTTTGCTAATCTGGGTACTAACAGAACCCCTGAGTTTTAAGATCTTAAAGAGCGTGTTGGGTTGTAGCAAGACAGGAGGTTGGTTAGATAAACAGGAGCTGGATAATTTAAAGCTTTATAGGTAAGAAGCAATATTTTATAATCAATACAAAACTGTAAGTGTAATGTGGATTAAATTTGGATGATATGGTCATATTTTCTATGCCTGGTAAGAACTCTGCCAGTTGCATTTTGTACTAACTGAAGTGCATTACTAGAGGATGCTGGGTAACCGGTGAACAGAGGATTACAGTAATCCAGCCTAGAAGTCATAAAAGCATGAACCAGCTGTTCTGCATCTGAGATGGACAGCATGCTTCATCACTTAGCAATATATTATCAGATATTATTTCAGTGACACTTTCTTTCAGTTTCTGTTTTCAACTAGACATACAAATTACTGTATTACTGTATAATACAGAATTACTGTACACTCAGGATCGTCAGAACGAAAACGTCCCTATTTGAAAGTGCATTTAAAGCTCCAGTTCCATTTAAGCAAACAGTCCAATATAAAGTATTTTTTATAAATGTCAAAATGTGTAATAATTAAGTGCTTTTCAAATAAAGTGTACAAAATATTTGTAATTTCTATTGGAATTGATATTTTTGTCCAATGTAGCAAATAAAACCAAGCAGACTGTCAAATATCCGGCTTTAACATTTCACTGAAATAAAAAATAGTGAAATACAAAAACAAAAAAACACTGGTTTATTTGTACATTTATCACATAGAAAAAAAAGGTTCTCAGTGCCTATATTCAAAATTGCATGACAAACCTGATCTAAATATGAATTATGGCAGGCCAAGAGCTTAAATTAAGATAGAGTATAACAATAGCATGCCAACAAACCATTTGATATATATGTTTTAGTCCAGGAATGATCCAGGAATAAGGAATAATCCATCAAAAGGCATAAATACAGTACATAACCCTCACCTAGAAATGAGAAAATGTTATAGAACTGCTTTTTACTTCTTTTCCATGCCAAGCATCCTGAAAATAATGTGTGCAGACACAGAATGAAGAAATCTATTGATAAAACATCTTATAGCAGGACTGAGTCTAAATTTAATGATGTTTTCACAGTCGATTTAATGGGGTGGTCCGGGCTACACTTCTCTATCCACAGGTCTCTGTTCACATTGTACTGCTGGGGTCTTATTGTGTGTTTGCATCACGGCAGCTGTTCATCACTGTATCCAGGTAACGAGTCAGTCGGGGAAAATGCCAGTTTCACTGTTATTGTAGGATCCGTCCCTTTGGATTAGCCAACAAAACCTTACACGCAGAGGCATTTGCGTTTATCAGTGGATGCATTGCAAAAGGTGCAAAGAATGAGAGCTTCCCTCTGAAGGCGAGTTTATTTTCAGAGCTTTGCATTTCTTTTTGATGTCTTTACATGCTTCAGGTCACATTTATTGTAGCATGGACTAAAAAGACTGTTTGACGTCATAGTTTGGATTGTAATTTTTTTTACCTTTAGAGCACACAGAATGTCAATAGTTCACAAAGGTATTCCGGTCACACTTTACAGTGCCATAAGATTTCAATTACCAATATTGTACAGCATTTATTGACAACATTTACTAATTGTGCTTGTTAGCATTGCTTAATGCAATGCGAGTTAACAAGAACTAAATATTTTTTTAAGAGTTATTTTATTAACACTGCAATAATGTAAATGTATATGTGTCGTTCATTGTTTGTTAATATTTACATTAACATTAACTAATGGAACCTAATTGTATCTGTTTTTTCTTTTTACCATACTTTATCATTCATTGTTTCAGGGTTTTAATTTTAATTGTAAATTAAGCAAGAATATATTAATTAAGGAAAATTACAGATATAATTTTAAGAAGTTCTAATAAGTTGTTTTTCTTTTTCAACAGTTTTTTTTAGCATTCTTAATTTGAAATGTTAATCATCATGTTGCAATTATTTATTGTCACAGTGAATGCAGCCTTGACAAGAGACAAATCTCACTGATCACTTTATTATAGTGTTATTTCCCCCCAATCTTTTTAAATCACTTTTCCAATATTCTGTTTTCAGTGTTTTAATTTTGTATTGATATGTATTAATTATGGTTTCATTTTAATGGTTCAAATTCATTTTAGTGATCAAAAAGCATGTTAATTCAAATTTTATTAAGAAGTGTTTTTTGTAGAACACTTAAAAAAATTTTCATTGCAAATTGTTACAAACAATTTATATAAGCCGAATTTAAACAAAGCAATTAAGTAAAACATTACTAAATTAATTATGTTTGTTCAGATTCAGTCCATATAAATTGTTTTAAAAACACTCAATGAAGAAAAAAAAAGTAAATCCAATTAATATAAGAGTATAAGAGAATTGTAAATAAATAAAGGAATACATTTTTTTTATTTGATGGTTTGTAAATAGAATATTTGCTTTTTGGTAATGCATGGTACAACAATAGTGTTTTTTACTCTAGTCAGATCAGCTATAGATATGAAGTTCATGTCTTCATGTTTCCATTCGCCATGTTGTTTAGATTTGTCCTCCTGTCAGGTTTTAGAGACGTATGCATCACCATATCGGGCATAAGAATCGGACATGTGTTTAGAACTCAAACACACTTTCTTATTATTGTTTAGTTATTCATTTGCTGGAAATTTGAACTGAATTTAGAAACAGTTTTAAAGACAAATATTTGCGCTTAACAAAACAGTATTAAATATGTAGGCTAATAGATGTCTTCAATGGAGTGCGTGAAAAAACACAATTTTCTTATCCACGAAAGTAAAGGAGTAAAGTAAAGAGTAAAAGTAAAATTAAGAGAAAGGGGCTGATTGGAGAAGGCTCATTCTTTATTCTCCCACTGCAGATGGTCTGTTTAACTGTTCTCTCCCTAGTAAAGCATTCAGTTTTTTCCCTCTATAAAGTCTGGCATGTAAATAGCAGCATGGTGCGATGCAACTGACTCTTAAAGGGAATGTGAGATGAGACTCTGATTGGTTTAATGCACATTATGCTCAAAACACACCCATAACTCATTAAGAGAATAAGCACAACCCTGTTTAACATGTGCTGTGCTGCAAACCTTATTTTTCCATCCATTAAATAGCAAAAGTGGATTCAGACCACTCTCTTGATGTTTTTACGCCATGTGCTTTAGACTTTGGACCTAGATCCTTAAAATAGAACCTTTTGAGTTTAAATAGTAGTTTTTGTATTTTAATATTTCTAGACATTATTGCAATATAGATGCACAGCCCTAGTTTTGATTTATTTGTCCAAATAACATTCTTGGACTTTTCACTTTATGACTCTGTCCACGATTTCCCACTTCACTGAAATCATAGAGTACCCCTAAAAGGCGCATATTAAAACACCTGACTTGAAAACATAACTTCTATTTCTAACTGCTTTTTCTCATAGCCCAGTTTTAATATCTTGAATCATCCATGCTTTCATGCACACTGTAACTGTATCAGTGTGAAATTTGTACATTTAGCATTCATAATGTGAATAATGCACAGCTGATCAGATAGCTAGATAATAACTCAAGCGAAATCTCCAATGCTTGCTCTGAGGGTTTAACATAATGCTTACAGTCTAGTAAAAATATAACTCTAAAACAAATGAAAGCACTGAAAATCTTCATTATGTTTACACACTCAAGCTGCTGTTTATTCCTTAACAAAAATAATGAGATGATTAAAAGAGGTAGAAAATAATCATGGAAATCTGGATTTTTTTCATGATTTAAGAATTTGTGCTCCTATGACAGCTGTTTTGTGAAGTTTAGCACTCTTATCCTTTGGCAAGGTGAATGTTGTCAGTCAAACGGTGAGGATACGGCACATTTAGAGGAGGGGGTGGCACTAGACAAGATGCCAGCTCTGCTTGCCAGTCAACACTAAACCTTCAGAAATATGTTCAAGATTACATCAGATCTTGATATTGATTGCCAGTAGTTGGATATTCTACACTCTTTTTGTTTCTTTTATATTACATATTATGAAATGGATCCTTTATTCTGGTCGGAGCCCTGCCATCTAGCAGAAAGATTGAATTAAATGTTTGCTTAAAAAGATAAAATAAATATTCATTTCATATTGGATTGAATTTAATCCTTTTGTTGAAAGCAAAATTAGACATTCTTAAGAATGTTGGAAATCCGTAGCCCTTGACTTCAATAGTATTTTTTTTTTTTTTGATCTCACAAGGAAATGTAACTACAGTATTTTATGTATTTTCAAAAAAGTGGAAGGTGGATTTTTAAATTGAGTCATGCCCCTAAACCGCTCTCCTAAAGCCTGATTTTTACTTTCGCCGGGTACCGCGTCATGGAACTCCGCTGACTGCGAGCGCACCTGACATAACGGACAAGGCTTTTATACTTGACGCGTTCACTGTGATATTCTTTGAAACGGGGCGGTCAAAATAAACTGACCGTAAAATAAATTACACAGATAAACATAGCAGTAGGAAGCTTCCAGAAATAAGTCATATCATTTAATATTTTTAAAAAAATTATAACTATATAAAGTATTTTAATGATTCTAAGTATTTTTATAACCATTCAAGATTTTTTTGTAAGTCAAACTCGAATGCATCACTAGCTTTTGTTCATAGTTCTACCTATTAAAGTAAATTAAATTCATATGTTAATGACAAAAGAACATGGGTTGCTCTTCGAATATATATATATTATGGCAAGTATAAAAGAAAAATAAAACTTTTTTTTTTTTTAAATATAGCCTGCTCCGCAATTGACCCTTCAGTCTAGTTAGTGTCTGTCCTCTACTACAGTATACGCTAAAAAGGCTATAATGGTCCAACATTTCTGACCATTGTCACCAATAAAGCCTAGAAAAACAGGGCATCAGCATATTGTAAACTGCTTCAAATATTCATTTCCAGTTATCAAAAAAATATTTGTTTCTTAATTATAGTTTTGCAACTATTAAATTGTTTTAAATTCAAAATTGTAATGTATACATCAGTGTAAAGCCTATAAATGGTGGAAAAACATTTTTCTGTAATGTGCACCTTGATGTCCACTTTTACCATGGCCTCTTTTGGCTTAAACAAACTTATCTCTCAGATTTGATGAGTTCGTTCCGACTTGATTCTAAGTTGTCCAACATGATGACAGTGTTTTAATTGTTAAATGAACTATTACTTTAAATTCAAAATAAAAAAAATTAATTTGTGTAGTTTTGTGTGGCATAGCCTACTCAATGCACGATGTTTCAATGTATTGTACAAGTAAGGAAAGAAGGAAAATGCTATTCACAGCAAGCAAGCAAACAAATAAACACATTGATTAGGACATGTTGATCAGTCAGCTCCAGTAGCTGAAGGCTAGGACAATCAGTTTCCAATGTTGAAAGAAATCATGACGTTTTCTGAAACAGCAGTAGTATTAGAGCAGTCGAGCAGGCTCTAGAGGAGGAATTGCTGGTGCCTTCTGGAGTTTGTTTTGCAATATATGCATCACAGTGCCAGACATTGGAATTTAAAATTGATTTAAACCATTGAATGTTAGGTAGGTATATAAAACACTACTGTACATGTTTGTTTTATATCATACTTATGTTTTTTTTTTGTTTTTTTTTTACAAAATGCTGCATCATTGAAGGAAGATTTTACTATGGTTTCCACCATTAACAATAAGTTTCCTGGAAATGGAGTGCAACAAATAGGTTTTCCCTTGTTTGGTTGGTTTCAATAATATCAACCCAATCAGCAGCAATGTATACTGTATGTAAACCACACGGTATTAATGCTGAGATTCAAGTAAGTAAATGTAGTTAACATCAAAATAATTTCACAAGAACATGTATCTGGTTTGCACAGTTATTTACATTAATTAATGTGACATACAATAAATTTAAAATGTATTCATTTTGTTATAGTACTGTGAAGTGACACACTCATAAACCTTTCTATAATCCCCTGGTTGTATAATGGTAAATATTACAACATCATATCACAACAACAGTGATCAGCACTAATGAAAAGCCAAATACTCATAATAAAAGTGTAAGAATCAGCTCTTTGGTTTAAATCATGTTTAAACTTTGGGGATTCGAATCAAAGATTCGAACATGATTCACATAGAATTATTTAAAGCTTACACTTAACTTTAGTATTTGTCCAGCAAATAGAACGTTTAGTGTAAAGCAATTCTGTATTATATTATTACGTGGCCAACAATAACAATATAAAAACAGTATCTAATTATTTAATGAGCAAGGTAGCAGTATCTGAAGCTGAGGCATTAACTTATAAAGCACACAACACACCAACACGGATCTTAAAACGAAACAAAAGTTTATTGCTACTCTATAACACAAAGTACTAATCTACGTAAAACAAACAAATGCACATACATACACACACGCACAGGCAGTTTGAGGAGAGTTTTGACTGAGTGGATTCAACTTCTAGCCTTTGCTAAGTTCTTAGCATTGTAACCTGAGAGAAACCATAAAAGCAGAGAATCTTGCTATTCTTTACTACTTAAACATAATTCACACCAGTGTCAGCAATGGATAGAAACCTCGTTTGTGCTACTTGCGTTCTGATGTAATTTTTGGTTTCCTCGACTGGTCCAAAGGGAAATCCCGGCGAAGCTGATTGGTCAGCGTAGCAACTTCAGTGACGTGATGGAATTCCCTTGTCGGTGAAGAGGGGTTTCCTTAGTCGGTTGCTAGGGATACAGATGTTGGACAAAGCGGCGTTCGAAGTCCTTCCTGGGTTCCTGTAGTTATGATGAGTTTCAGAGTTTGGATGTGTTGACCCGATGGCTTGTTGTTGAAGCGGTTGCACAAGCAGATCGGGGGTCGAGCCGGCAGCAAGTGAAGGTCGCGGTCTGCTCCGTGATGTAACGAGGCTTCCGGCGAGGCGATGTAACGGCCACAGCACGAGAAGAGCGACGTCCGGGCAGCGACGGCGGTGACGACTGGCAAAGATGACCGGCAAAAGACGACGATGAAATTCCTTTGTTCAAAGTTTTATAGGCTTTGGTAGAGGCTGGGTCTACACAATACTTGTCCAATCAGATAAGGTGCGGGGTGGAGTCACACCCCAATTCTGCCCTCTAGGAGGCCGGGTTGACACCTGGTGTGGGTGCTGCTTTGATAGCATAGTGGTTAAAATAAAGTCTTATAACGTCAACACTTTTCATAGTATGGTTTCTTCATATAAACCAATGCATTTAAAATGTTCCTAGCTTTCAATCGATACCAAACATGAAGTATTTCACAAACATTCTGTAGATTTCATTTGTCACTGAGGGCTATTACTCAATAACTATCATAACAGTTTTGTTAAACAAATGGAACATGTACACACAAAAACCTACAGAAACATAAAGCAAACGTACATTACTCAAATAAACTGTTTTACTTAAATGTCCATTAAACTCTGGAAGCGTTTCTGATCGCTTCTGTGTCTGCCTGAGAATGTGTATTCCTTGCAGACGCCAAAGGACAAGCGAACCAAAAGGTACTTCTCAAAAACCGGTTTGGTGGGTTTTTGATTGTAGAGCCTCTTATTGTTTTAGGGTGTAAAGTTAATTAACACGCAACTGTGATGTTGACTGGCTAGGTATCCTGTGGATTTGCCTTTTGCTGGGTGCCTGTGGATTGCTTTGAAAATGAAATCAATCTCAGACTCGTAGGCACCAACCAATCTTTTAAGGATAACATGGTCTGTGGCTTGTTCGGTTCTGGAACGATCCGTTGACTCCCCACATCCCCCATTTGGATGGTGATGTTCCTGGCATGAACATCGGCAGACACTGGAACAAGAGGCATAGGTAGAGAGAGAACAGACACACAAGACACAAACCACATTTCCATTCCATAGACTGAGTTCTGGTGCAGGTTTTAGCTTAAATTGTTCGGGTTAAGAACACAAGGTGTAGTGTAACATTGCCTGAAATAATTCAAATTTAGTTATTTAGCTAGTTTACTTCATTGCAAGTATGGAGTGGCGCTAGCTTCAACTTAAATAAGCAATAATTCTGCAGCAATTGACACTAATTTGGGAGAAGGAGTCAATTCTACTTTTAGGCCCTATGCATGAATTTGCAGGAGTTCCCTGTAGAGGGGACTGGAACTGCAAATCAGTTAGGGAGAGAGAGAGAAAGAAGGAAATCAAGAGGTACAGGGATGCAAAAAAACAAGGTAGGTTAAAAACCAGCAATAACAGTGTTGCATATGTGAAGTGGCTCCTCTCTTACTAGAGGTTGTTCTAGCAGTGCTGTAGAGGAGAAAGTATTAGTGTTGTGTTTAACTAGGTGTTCCCTAGAATGTCAAAGGATATGTTAGTATGTAGAGGGTAGAACAGTTGATCTGTGTCAAGTTGTGGTCCTCCCCCATTTGTTGTTCAGTGATGATAGAGCTGTCAAATGTTCATCCAGTAACGGAGGTAGCGGAGTTTGGCATGGGTCAGGAAGAGTTTAGGACTGAACTGAGGTTTGTCGGAGAAGTGGCAGACGACCCGAACGGCACTTTTGGGAGCCTGAGGGCTTTCACCTGCAAGTGTTTGTTGGTTCAGGCGGTTGTTGCTTCTCCGCTCGGCGACTAGTCAGGCTGAATCTGCTTTTTCCTTTTCCCGTTTCCTGTCCTCCTCTATGCATTTGAGAAACTCTTTCATCATCAATTTTACCAGTTCTTGAGGGTCAAATCCCGGTGGGGCATTTTCCTCTTGCTGGGATTGATTCTGAGCGTTGTCAGGGTGGAAGTTTTTGGAGTACCTTCGTTGACTCCTTGGACTTGATGATCCAGGTTTTTGATGTCTTCCCTTGGATGGTGACCAGTTTTTGTTCGACCCCCATTGGTTTCTTTCCCGGTGGTGTTCAGGTGAGCGTCGTTGTCCACGCGGTCCATCCCAGTGACTGTTCCTCTGTTTGAATCTTGTGTCAGCATAGGAGTTCCGTTGTCTATTGGACGGAGACGCATTCCACGCTGGGGATAGTGGTCTCACGCTGTTTGGGCGTTGGGCACCCTCTAGTGCCAGTTCTGGATTCTGGGTGTTAAAGTCAAGAACTTTTGCAGTTTTAGTGTTCTTCTCTAACACCATCTTTTGTTTGTCGTGGGCTTTCTGTGTCAAATCTCGCAATTGCTGGATGCTCATTGTTCGTGGGCATGCGAGTACTCCGAGATGTTGGCTTACTGCAGGATGGAGGTTTCTCAGGAAGAGAATCTTAAAGTTCAGGTCTTCTTCCATATTCGGTTCGTTGCGAGTTCCGAAAAAGGCTTGCCTGAGTCGGTTGTAGTAAGCATGTGGGGACTCGTTGCGAGCTTGTTTTGTCTCCAGAGCACCTAACAGTCCTTGATCTGATTCAGGGTTTGCAAACTCTCTGATGAGGGCTTCTTGGAGCAAGCGATAATCATTCTTTACCCGAGCCGGTTGTCGGTCCAGGAAGCTGCGCACCTCAGTGCTGGATGTGGCTCGAAGCAAATACAGTCTTTCTTTATTAGAGACATTAGGTCTCATTTCCAGATGGAAATCAATGTCTTGCAAATAAGTGTGGACCTCCAGACCACCTGACACACTTGGAGTAAACTTGCCAATGTTTCTGGCCAGCTTGTCAAGGTCTTTAAGGTCCAGACTGTATGACGATCTGTGACTGGCTATCACAGGTTCTCGTCGCTGTGGGGTAAGGTAAGGCTCTTCAGAAGGTGCTGGTGAAGATCTTCGGCATGGTTTCTCACATCTTTCAATAGGTGAGAGCTCAGGGACAGGGGATCCTATCCTGCTTGGCAGGGGCGAGGCTGGTGCACATCTTGTCTTTGGAGGTTCATAGCGCAGTGCATAGGCATGCCTGAGTTCACTGGCGGACTCCTCTTTGATGTCATCCACTTCCTGCATTAGTCTGTCGATCTCATGTCTTGCTTCGCTCAGGTGAGTTTCAAGGGCTTTGATTCTGGCCTTTTTGTCTCTTAAGTCCACCTTCGCTTCCTTCAGTAGCTGTTCAGCGTAATCTAGCTTGTTAGCGACGTCAGCGTGGTCTGCTCTGGCTTGTTCTCTTTCTTCTGTGATGGCTGTTAGGGCTTCTTGTAGTTTGTTGATCTCCTCTGTGGTACCTTCATCCACCTCACTTGGTTGTTCCAGACGTTCCTGAGCCTCTAGCTCTAGCTGCTCGATGCGGGCTTGCAGGCGTGTCAGCTTGTGTTGGAGTTGGGAGGCATGTCTGTCACTCAATTTGAGGGTGGCTATGAGTGTGTGACTCAAAGTACCAGTGATTTTGGCCAGCTCCTTGTGGTTGAAGCTTTGACTTGGGTCTTGCTTCATGATGCTGTCTATGTTCTCATCCAATTGGTTTTGCGTCAGGGGCTGCAGTGTTTCGGCAGCTTTAGGGAGGAGACTGCCTGTTACAACGCTCAGCCACGTTTCCAGGTCCTTCCAGTGGCCAACAGGATCTTTGGAGTGAGCCATGTTTTGCGGCGGGGGGAGGACTTAGGATTTTAACTGACACAGACCTTGAAGAGAGATAGAGAGGAGAAAGAAAAGAAAAAGAAGGTAGAACAATGCAAACAGAAAAGGAGAAATGTTAATGTGCAATGTTAAGTGTGTTCTAATGTTGAGTGAAGTGTGGTTCTCTGGAACTGTGGCCCTCTGGTGGGTACGCGTGTCTAACTGGTAGTCTCTGTGGAAAGAGTCAGTAGCACAGACACAGTGAGAGAACAAAGAAAAACAAAAGTGATAGGGAGACCAAGGAGTAGGGTGAAAATCTGTAGTTTCCACTTTCCTAGAGAGAAGGTTCCTTTAGCTTTTGTTAAATATAAAAATAAGATTTCTAAATACCAGGACTGAAGTTGATATTAACTTTCTTCTGAAGTGACAGAAAGTAGGACAACAATAACAGTATTGGCTTCTGAATAGGATTGACTCCGTACACCAAATAAATTGTTTCTGGATGCGTGTTTAGAATTGGATCTAACGACGCCTATCTTCTTGGTGACCTGATGAGTGAGAAAGGAGGGGTGAGATCAGACAATTTTAACAATTAAAAGTGTTCAAGTGTCCCAAACATCTATTAAATGTTTCTAAAATTCTCTGCTTTTTGACTCTCACAAGCACAATCCTTAAACCAGCATCATTAGTCTAGTTAAAAGAAGATAACTAGTAGAAAGAGAGAACAAAGGAGTTAGTTTTCTCTTAGCATTAGGTGTATTTAAGGATGTCAAAGCGGTGGCGCTGTCGAGTTGACACTACAAGAAGTGTTGGTTTTATTGTGTTATATAGTAACTGCTTAGCCTACGTAGTAGAAAAATCTGAATTTTCCTTTTGAAGTTTGGCTAATTGGAGGGCTCCACTAGATGAAAAGACTAAATTCAAATTTGAATTGAACTTAACTTTAAACCTGTAAAGAAGTAATAACTTTTATAAATTATCATTAAGATTGATAAGAACACTTATGACTAAATTAAATTAATAATTGTTATTAAAATGATAGAGCCATGCATAAATGAACCATTAATGAAATTAAAATTTCAAAACAATGAAGTTGGTTAGAGTAACATTTAATGCAGTTTATCATCAAATTAAACAATCATAATTAATATAATCAAGGAGTCTTATCCGTATAAATCAACAGTCATAGGAAATGGGTGTTCCTAGATGTTGATGAATGGAAAAAGTATTTATACTTGAATAAGTCAGAGAGCATTAATTTATAGTCATGAAAACAAAACTATAATTCATCACTAATAAAACCAACAGCTTATGTGAGTTCAAACTGATCAAATTCAACAGGCCAGGTACAGCAGGAAAAACAAAAATAAAATAAAATAGTAGTGATTAAACTCAGCAGTTAGATCGTGCACACTTTTATTAACTTTGCATTCGTCAACTTTTCCAGGTGAGTAAAGAGAAACAACTGAGATGCAAGAGTTATTTCAAGCATCAGCCATGCAATGCATTTAAGACCACTAAATGCTACGTGCTATCTATTAGCCTTCGCTGCTACTGGAAATGCATAAACTTTAATGCAAACGCGTTAGCGTTAGTTTAGCTTAGCTTCACGCTATGCTCTTTGTTTACAATTCAAGCTGGCGCTGGCGGACTGCACATGCGCGCTTGAATGTAATTCCGGCAAGTCTCTCTGTACTTCCGGACCAGGGTTGCTGCTATGGCAACGACCACAAAGTGGAATAATAGCAAATTTCACAGTATCACTTGAGATGACGGCGCATCTCACACTGTTCAAGCAAAAAGCACTAGTTAGATTTTATATCTTAACAGTACTGAATGATTCTCAACTTATGAAAGTGAGACAAAATTAATCAACAGGATTTCTGAGATTAATACAAATCGTGACAGAGATATGGGGGATCTCAGCACTCTGTGTTAAGTCTGTGTAGACTGCAAACACATCCGTGGATTCAAACCACAATTTCAATTGATCAATTTCAAAACTTCTCCTATAAACTACGCTAGTCAGCTCTCTCTGAGCTCCGCGTTTTAAATAATTTACTAAGTATTAGCAAATTACAGGGCAACAAGAATTTAGTTAGCTATGCTAAATCAGTTACCAGGAGAAAACACAGCTGAGTTTCCATCCGGGAATCGCGGCGTACGAAATCATACTGTGAAGGCCTTATATAACGTTATGAGATAAGCACAAAGGAATACGCTTTGTCTTTCTCTACATGCGCTTTAGAGCGTCTTACAGTTTGTCTCGGCGGACAACTTAAATGAAGTTTTACTTTCTTAACAACACTAAATGCAGTCAAGCAATAAAACAACTGGTACCACAATGAAATTGTGCAGTAGCAAAACTTTTGTTCCCTCTAATCTATTCTTTCCGGACAAAAATAGAAAAGATTAACAACGTGATTTCTGGGTTTTGTGCTTTAAAAGTTAGATCTGCTTGCCCGCATTCTCCACCACTATGTAAGAATCAGCTCTTTGGTTTAAATCATGTTTAAACTTTGGGGATTCGAATCAAAGATTCGAACATGATTCACATAGAATTATTTAAAGCTTACACTTAACTTTAGTATTTGTCCAGCAAATAGAACGTTTAGTGTAAAGCAATTCTGTATTATATTATTACGTGGCCAACAATAACAATATAAAAACAGTATCTAATTATTTAATGAGCAAGGTAGCAGTATCTGAAGCTGAGGCATTAACTTATAAAGCACACAACACACCAACACGGATCTTAAAACGAAACAAAAGTTTATTGCTACTCTATAACACAAAGTACTAATCTACGTAAAACAAACAAATGCACATACATACACACACGCACAGGCAGTTTGAGGAGAGTTTTGACTGAGTGGATTCAACTTCTAGCCTTTGCTAAGTTCTTAGCATTGTAACCTGAGAGAAACCATAAAAGCAGAGAATCTTGCTATTCTTTACTACTTAAACATAATTCACACCAGTGTCAGCAATGGATAGAAACCTCGTTTGTGCTACTTGCGTTCTGATGTAATTTTTGGTTTCCTCGACTGGTCCAAAGGGAAATCCCGGCGAAGCTGATTGGTCAGCGTAGCAACTTCAGTGACGTGATGGAATTCCCTTGTCGGTGAAGAGGGGTTTCCTTAGTCGGTTGCTAGGGATACAGATGTTGGACAAAGCGGCGTTCGAAGTCCTTCCTGGGTTCCTGTAGTTATGATGAGTTTCAGAGTTTGGATGTGTTGACCCGATGGCTTGTTGTTGAAGCGGTTGCACAAGCAGATCGGGGGTCGAGCCGGCAGCAAGTGAAGGTCGCGGTCTGCTCCGTGATGTAACGAGGCTTCCGGCGAGGCGATGTAACGGCCACAGCACGAGAAGAGCGACGTCCGGGCAGCGACGGCGGTGACGACTGGCAAAGATGACCGGCAAAAGACGACGATGAAATTCCTTTGTTCAAAGTTTTATAGGCTTTGGTAGAGGCTGGGTCTACACAATACTTGTCCAATCAGATAAGGTGCGGGGTGGAGTCACACCCCAATTCTGCCCTCTAGGAGGCCGGGTTGACACCTGGTGTGGGTGCTGCTTTGATAGCATAGTGGTTAAAATAAAGTCTTATAACGTCAACACTTTTCATAGTATGGTTTCTTCATATAAACCAATGCATTTAAAATGTTCCTAGCTTTCAATCGATACCAAACATGAAGTATTTCACAAACATTCTGTAGATTTCATTTGTCACTGAGGGCTATTACTCAATAACTATCATAACAGTTTTGTTAAACAAATGGAACATGTACACACAAAAACCTACAGAAACATAAAGCAAACGTACATTACTCAAATAAACTGTTTTACTTAAATGTCCATTAAACTCTGGAAGCGTTTCTGATCGCTTCTGTGTCTGCCTGAGAATGTGTATTCCTTGCAGACGCCAAAGGACAAGCGAACCAAAAGGTACTTCTCAAAAACCGGTTTGGTGGGTTTTTGATTGTAGAGCCTCTTATTGTTTTAGGGTGTAAAGTTAATTAACACGCAACTGTGATGTTGACTGGCTAGGTATCCTGTGGATTTGCCTTTTGCTGGGTGCCTGTGGATTGCTTTGAAAATGAAATCAATCTCAGACTCGTAGGCACCAACCAATCTTTTAAGGATAACATGGTCTGTGGCTTGTTCGGTTCTGGAACGATCCGTTGACTCCCCACAAAAGTAATAAAGTAATATAAATCATAACAGTCTCAGAGGTAAGTGGATTGTCCTTCACCTGAATAGATTGTCTATTCATTTTGAAAAGTGGTAAATGCTGGATCACAGAAAATAGGAACCACACTCTCCACAAATCCCTTCACTTGATTGAGATGTTTTCTTATATTCTGGATGGAGTGACTGTAACATTGAGCTTATTTTGCAGTATTAAACACATATTTGTAATGACTTCATGTGGCTTTGAAAATTCTTCAAAAAGAACACAATAAATGGCCTTCTCAGCTTCTATAGATGCAATGCTTGCGTCATCAGAACAGGCTGCTCAATGCACCAATGTTTCCAATTTTAATATCTTTTGCATTGTCTTGTCATGGTTGATTGCATCCCAGACCAGTTTGAGGATGGTAACCGTATACAGCCTTAATAGATTATCAGATTATAGATTGTGTCCATTTATAAATATATATATACAGCTCACTGTTATGCATTTCAAATCCAACATACCAATTTGTTAGCTGTTTACTTGTTTTTTCTGGCAGAAATCAAGTAGATTGCTTACTGTTCAGTATTTATCTAAGCAAATGTTTGCCAAACTCGTTGGTTCTGTTCATTCCTTTCCTCTCATCTGAAGTTTAGCTGTGACTCATGTGCAACAGTCCTTGCTGTCAAGCTGACAGTGTCCTCTTGCTTTCACCCTTTAATCTCTGCTCCAGGTCTCTGTGCCAAATTGGATTCCACCTACGCAGACCCACCACCTGTTCTGCCCAGCCATGATGTTGTCCTCCAACACCTGCTGACCCCTCCGAGCACTCTGGTATGTCTTCAGATTAATTTCTGCCCCATTACTGCACTAAAACCAAGGCGTATTTCTACCCTTGGGGTGTCTAACACCTCCCATGAGTATTTAAAGTTAAAATTGTATGCCAGGTTTTTTTTTTTTTTTTCAAGAAAGCCTTGATCTTGATTTTGACAGAATCAGCAAATGCACTATAACACAATTGTAGAGACTTTATTTATTTATTTATTTATTTTTGCACAAGCTGCTTTAGAAATGTGGAATGCATTCCATGTGAAAACACTTTACTTTGAACCAAAATGTCATGTTTTTACCTTGTATTAAAGGTAATGCTAAGCCAGCTTTTTTATGATATATGATTCATGAATATATGAATAAGTTGCAGAGTTTCACCTCACAATATGCAAATCTCCATGTGAAGATAAGATGTAGAGAGCGTCTTTGTCATTATAAATCTACCTCGGTGAGATCCGTGTATCGCTTGTATGTTATTACAAATCAATTGTGGGATGGAACAAGCAACGTCTACAATAACCCTGAAATGTCAGCTTCGCTGCATGTTAAAACTGGCCATGCAGCTAATCATATGCATGCTGCAAGATTCAGACACACATTTTCCGCATCTCAAATCTGTTAATTTGTCAATGTTGAACAGCAGTGTTAAGAGGGATGTTTATCAGCTGAGGGGTTTATATCATGCAGGTAATGAACCATGCAGTGTGCTCATCAAACACGTAGTGCTGCCTGGCATTTTTCAAGTCAGACTCGATGTGTTACCGGAATACCACTAGAGCCCGGGATCATGCTCTGAATATACTGAGACATTCATGCTGGTTCCGCTCACTTACATGCAGCAGTTATCCATCAGTGTGGCATTCAAATGTTTGCCATCCTTCTGCCATTTGATGCAATCGTTGTAGCAATGGACCTCCAGCTACTACCGATTGCTCACTTTATCAGCAGAAATGTTATTTAACGTGCTCTTCCATATGTTCAATATGGTGTGACATATTTGCAGGAAACTTTGAGGGACTACTGCAATGTTTTGTTTTCTTTTTTCACACTGCTCAGTTTGGCTTTAATAAGGGGATATTATTATTTAGGAAGAGCTGACCACTAAAAACAACTAATCAGTAAGAATCAAGGGTTCTAGAGAACTTTGTAATACACTGAAATTTTTTTTAAAATGTATGGTAAAAAAAGAGCTGTGGTTGCAAGAATTTTACCCTCAGACAATAGAAAAATCAGGTTTCAAAATATTATGGTGAGCTACAGGATTTCATTCATGTTTTGTGTTTTTCACCAATGTTTTGAAGTACTAATATCTACAGACCCAAACATAACCATAAACAGTAAGCATGTGAGAATGAGAAAGTCATGTGATGAACCAAGTGGAGAAACACCAACCTGATTTCACAAAGTAGAACATATTCCTGGATTAACATCTATGTTATGATAATGCCTTGATAATGCCTTAATTTTTAATAATTTATTTTGGACAGTAAGGTCTGACTTTGCTGAGATAAGTCTTGTCATTTAACAGAAATAATGTACAGTATAAAGTAATGCTGCAGTGGAAAAATAATTTATATTTTCTATGACTCCCATAAGCTTGGAGGACTGCATCAATACATTTCTGCAATGACTCAAATTACTTATTAATAAAGTCATCTGGAATGGCAAAGAAAGCGTTTTGCAGGACTCCCAGATTTCATCAAAATTCTTTGGATTCATCTCCAATGCCTCTTCCTACATGTTACCCCAGACTTGCTCAATAACAGTCAACAGCCCGTCTGGTAACTGGGCTGGCCAATC
The DNA here is from genome assembly GCF_052040795.2 of Danio rerio. Lineage (NCBI taxonomy): Eukaryota > Metazoa > Chordata > Actinopteri > Cypriniformes > Danionidae > Danio > Danio rerio. The sequence goes on along the minus strand of NC_141041.1, from coordinate 25,207,176 downwards.
CTAGAGCACCTTGACCTTCTTTGCTTTTAAGAACTTTTATGTGGAGGCTGAAGTATTAGAAGAAGCACTACCCTGCTGAAGAATTTGCCCTCTATTGTGGTTTGTAATATAATGGGCAGCAAAGGCTGTTGATGTTGCCATCCACTCTGCAGATCTCTCACAGGCCCCATACTGAATGTAATACCAAACCACAAATTTTCCTTCACCAAACTTGACTGATTACTGTAAGACTCTTGAGTCCATGAGTCCATGTTCTTCCTCAGTACTTTTGAAGATTAGGTTGCAGCTCATTTATCGAAAAAAATCTACCTTCTGCACCTTTTCCAAATGATCAACTAGAAGCCATTTATTATTTGTTGCTTTTACAACTGGGATCGATGACAAAACTTTTGTCAGGTAGTACATGATTATTATCCAACTATTATTCTCCACGGATTTTGGGAATAATTTAAAGTTATGGTTGGGTTTATGGGTAGGGAGTAGGTATGTATTACATTTTTTAGACAACAATGATAATAACATAAATGTTAATCCAGGATCACATCAAACTTAGTAAATTCATGTATCCGCAGAGAAACATACTGATAAGGCACTCAGTGCCAATCACACAACTACTAAACACCATTATGGTTACAGACATGAAATTAATGTAATGTAATAAACATTATTATCAAAATTAGATGTACAGTATCATAAAACTCTAATGTACACAATTGATAAAAAATACTGTAGTAATGTCAATAAGAAAGCTTAAAAGTGAAGTGTCATTCAGGAAAGTAAATTGTAATAATTTATTTTGTTTTAAAGTACTAACTGACACACATACAGTATAACCATAAATATAAGGGAAATAGAAAGTCATATAATGAACCAATGCTCATCACAAACATTTCCCACAAGAATTCCCATTTATGCAGGGAATTCAATTTTTATGAAAGTAAATGTAAGGAAACCTAGTGTTAATCAGATTACAGATTTTTACCGTAGCATTTTAGTTGTTTTACTAATGATTTGTTATAGTCCTGGTTCTCAAATTTGATTGCTTAAGCTTCTTATTCTGTCCAATACATTAGAACTTTTCATTATCACCGTGCTGTTCATAATGTTTGTGTTTCTTGTGAAGTCAATTCTTTTGGTTTTCTTCTGAAGTCAAATGTGTGCATATAGGGCAGGGGAGTCAAACCCACAGCCCTGCATAGTATTAACCCTGCTGCAACACACTCACTTGTAGGTTACAAACAAGCCTGAAGTACTCAATAAGTTTGATCATGTGTATTTAATTAGGGTTGGAACTAAAACTGTGCAGAGCTGCAACCCTCCGGGAACTGAGTTTACAACACCTGTGATATAGAGAATTCTAGTGTTAAACACTGGTTTGAACTTTGACGTCTGTGGTCTTCTTTGCTTTTAAAATCAGTTCATATTTGAAAAGTGTCTTGTGTGAACAAGACATAAGGCACAAAAAATAAAAAACACTTTGGGCACATCAAAGTCATCTTCTCATTGGATGAATTCTACAGGATTTCTGCAAGATTTGTGTGTTGATTTTTATGACAGTCTGTCTGGCTGTAAACACTTGCTTTTCAAACGTATGTGAGGTTCACACCACGGTGACTCTTGATAACCGATGACTGAATTCTTGAATTAATGATGTATTGGTTTATTATGAACCACTAATTTAAATTTTTACAGTTAAAGATGCCTCTAATATAAACAAACTGTGATTGGTTGCTGTACAGTATATAGGTCAGATAGCATCTTGAGTAGTCCTTGGCTAATGAAAATGGTGATGGAGTCCGGATCTTCTGCTATAAGTACAAAGGGGTGTGTAAGACTATTGATTCATTTTCTCAGTTGATTTATTTAAACAGTGATTCAATTTGAAATTGCACTCCTCCTAATTCCCCACTATATGTTTACATGTTTGGTTGGTTCTGTCAATGTCAAACATGTCCGGATGTGTTTGATTTTTTTTGACGTATTCTGTTTTGTGAAGAAACATTTTCTATTTACAACGAGGGTTCTAGTCCCTATTTACATGCAGCAGTTAGTTATTATACTGTAAAAACTGAATACATTACAAAAGAAGAGACTGTGAATGTGATAACATCTGTTATTGCTGGATGAATTTGTTTAACTGAATTTTAATCAGAATTTTAGTTGTGTGATTTGTTAAAGATGTAGACAAAATAATTTGTTTATTAAAATAATTAAAAGTAATAGTAATCGCAATAGTAAATTGATGAAACAAATTAAAAATTTCTATACTACAATAAATGAATAAAATATAGTAATTTTTATTTTGAATATTTACTATTAACTATTATACTAGACCATTTACTACTAACTAGTATTTAGTACATGTATTTACTTGATGGTTAAAAAAAAAAAAATATATATATATATATATATATATATATATAATAATTATAACAATAAAATAAAAATGGTCGCATGGTGGCTCAGTGATTAGCCTCACAGCAATTAGTTTGCTGGTTCGAGTCCTGGCTGGACCAGTTGGCATTTTTATGTGGAGTTTGCATGTTCGCGTGAGTTTCCGCTGGGTGGTCCGGTTTCCCCCACAGTCCAAAAACATGCGCTATAGGTGAATTAAATAAACAAAATGTTTGTAAGTGAATGTGAGAGTGTATGGGTGTTTCCCAGTAATGGGTTGTGGCTGGAAGGACATCTGCTGCGTAAAACATATGCTGGAATAGTTGGCGGTTTATTCCAATTTGGCAATCTCGGATAAAATCAGAGACTAAGCTAAAGGAAAATGAATAAAATAAAATAAAATAAAAAAAAATTAAACATGATAATGACAAGTGATTTGATAATAATTGATACTAATGAAGTAACATTTGCATAATCTACTCATACAAAGGATATTATCAACTAAACCTTTATATTTTGTAAATATATATCTCTTAATTTGTATATCTAAAAATAATTGATTTCTTTCATTGTATATCATCAGTCTGCAGTTGTGTGGTTTTGTCAAATGTGTGCTTAAAGAGGTTTCTAGTGTTTACCACTGGTTTGAACTGTCCTTATGTCTGTGGTTTCTTTTGCTTTTAAAGTTAGTTAAGATTATTTATATATCTAAAAACAATGAATATTTTTTATTGCACATCATCAAATGTTGCTAGCTAATTCGTCACACTTAATTTGACACTGTCAAGTCATCATTGGGTATCAGAATTGAAAACATGTTGTTGTACTATCATGACGTGTCTATTATAAGATACTCTCAAGTGAAATCTACTTGGGTTATGTTAACAAAAGTTATTTCTTTAAGTCAGCTCAGGTAGATATACTGCAGATTCCTGAAATCACACACTTTGGCTGTTTTCAGCATTGCTTGCTTTATTTATTGGCTAGCTGTTGCACTGCATTTTGTTTGAGATGTTCAGTCCAACACCTGGAAAGGTTGCTGGAAGTTTTTCTTGTTTTTCTTTGATGTTTGAAGAAGGATGCTGAGAGAAAAGTCCACTTCCTTTGAAAGTCTGAACTTTGCCTCGGCAACTTCTAGTGGTGTTTTGATGGTGTTCACAGACTTTCACCCAACTTGTGCTGAGTGGACAATTGGTGAGATGGATATATTTTTTCATCACAGACATCCGCATTCTCTAAGTAGCCTCAGCATCCATCATTCAGCTGGCTTGATCTGAGAAAGATCTGAAAGTCATCATGCAGTTTGTATATGAAACGTACACATCTTTCATCCCCCGTGTTCGAAATATAGCCTTGAGCAATCAGATATTTCTGAATTGGACATATGGTTATGAAAAAGAATATGAAGCCTTTTTAATTTATCTGGATTTCTGCATGAATGGATCTTAAAATGCGAGCTGCTTTTCATCATTTTAAATCTTCCCTGAGGGAGTAATAAATAAGGCCTGTCTGTCTGTCTGTCAATCTCTCTAGCATCTGCTTATCACCACCAGATACACTGCATATTTTCTGAAAAAACAACCAAGGTCATTGGTGATAAAAGTAAACAGCGGATTAGTAAAGGTTAGAAGTTATCAAGTATAAATGGCTATGAGCAAAATAATGAATATTATGTTTTGTTTTGTTTTTTTGACATTCTTAAAAGACGCCCACTAAAATGTCATTGTTATTTAGTAAATTGTACTTTAAAAAAAAAAAGAAATCTTGTCAGTCATATTTATATACAATTATGACTACATATGAATTAATATGAATCATATGCTTAATATGTGATTATAACTCAAGCCATCTGAGATTTATGATATTTTTAACGTGCAAACTATTAATAGGGTCTGATACTTCAGATTTCTCTTTCTGCATTAAATATTCATTCTTAAGACAGCCAGGGGATTGAACTTGAGTTCTTTATTATTTCACACATTAACAGCATGGCTTATTGCGCTGGCTTGATGGAAAGACTCACAGGATTGAGAGAACAAAGGAGAGCTGGTAAAAGAAAGGGATTAAAGTCATAATTTCATTCAAAATGAATAAATAAATAAAATGTTGGAAAATTAAAGTGTAGTAATAAAGTGTTAATCAGGTGTTGCGTATTGAAAATTATTAATGTTAGAAGTTTATTCATATTCATTCATAACGTTCTACATCTTTACTGATGTTTGTATTTTCAGGATGGCTTTTTATTTTCACAGAAGATGTGAACGTTGATCTATTTTTCTCCTTGTACGATGCTTCCATCTGCAGGTTGAAGAAAGCTATTGCTCTTTTTGTGTGTCACTACTGTAGTTCAAAACATTAATTACTGTTTACTTGCTTTAAATTGATGTTAGATTGAACATTTAGGCCTACTGAATATTGAATATTTATTAAAAAATAATAAAAGTAACGTTTGTTGATATTAGCTACAATTTTGTGAACTAAAAAGTAACATGAAAATAATAAATTAGCCGAACAACGAAAAGCTTTTAAAAACCTATTTTAATTTTTAAAGACTAACTAACGCTAATAACAAAAACCTTCACAATCGAAACATTCTTTACTGCAATAATGATAGTTATGCATTACAGTACATTAAATGTTGTGTATTTATAAAATGTATATCTTAAACTTTACTATTTAAAAAATTGGATTCAGTAAAATTTACTAAGACTTTTAAAAGTCATTCATTCATTCATTTTTCTTCAGCTTTGTCCCTTATTTATTAGGCGTCACCACAGCAAATGAGCCACTTATCTTGCATAGGCCTATGTTTTATGCAGCGGATGCCCTTCCAGCCACAACCCAGAACTGGGAAATACCTATACTCTCAAACATTCACACACTCATACACTACAGTCAATTTAGTTGATCCAATTCACTTATAGTGCATGTCTTTGGACTGTGGGTGAATCCGGAACACCTGGATGAAACCGACGCAAACATGAAGAGAACATGAAAACTCCACACAGAAATGCCAAATAGTGCATTGTGCACACTGGACAAACCTAAAGCTCTCAAAGCACTTACAGTATATATAGATCCTGCTCGTAATCACTGTAATTCCACCCCAGCCACAGCATGCACATATGTTTTTGTCTTGTATAAAGCTTAACTGCTTTTGGGACACTATTTTAAAACTATGTGTTTTTGGGGGGTATATCTATATCCACTTGCCCATTGATTGCCACATTTGGGATTTTTCCCATGTCATTCATTCATTCATTTTCTTTTCGGCTTAGTCCCTTAATCTGGGTTCACAACAGCAGAATGAACCGCCAACTTATCCAGCACATGTTTTACGCAGCGGTCGCTCTTCCAGCTGCAACCCATCTCTGGGAAACATCCATACACACTCATTTACACACATACACTATACAGACAATTTAGCCTACCCAATTCCCCTATACCACGTCTTTGGACTTGTGGGGGAATCCGAAGCACCTGGAGGAAACCCTTGCACACATAGGAAGACCATGCAAACTCCTCGCAGAAATACCAAGTGACCCAACTGAGACTCGAACCAGCAACCTTCTTGCTGTGAGGCGATCGTTCTATTCACTGCTCCACTGACACCTTTCCCATGTTATATGATTTAAAAAAAAAGCTATGATTGCATAGCTTCCATTGTGCTCCTGGCCAAACGACTAATGTTAGGTGGAAGGGTCAGAAACCACCAACCCAAACACAGGATCCATGATATCCTCTTCTTCCTAAAGTTGGAAAAAATTAGACTGTTTAGAAGTTTGTCTAACCAGTTTAAGAATTTTTGGGATCCATTTAGGAAAATATCCAAGAACATGTTTTATTGTAAAATATGTACCAAGTCCTTGCTCCAGCTAATTGATACTTTTTCTTTGCCAAGTTCAAAGTAGAGTGTATTGTATGATACATTGCACAATTAAAGTTTAAGCCACATTAATTCAATTCAATTCAGCTTTATTTGTTTAGTGCTTTTACAATGTAGGTTGTGTCAAAGCAGCTTCACATAAATGGTCATAGTAACTGGATTATTATTTACCTTTTTTTGCTGGTGTGTTTTTTCCCCTTTTATTTCATTGTATGCACTTAAGTTTATACTACTTATACTTTTTAAAATATAATTGTTTTGTCTTTTTTTACTGTAATTTGCCATAAAATTCATACTGTAAATAAAATGAGATATATATATAAAAAAAAAGAAAGGCCAACTGGTTTAGCCAGCACTCGAACCAGTGACCTTCTTGCTCTGAGGTGACAGTGCTAACCACTGAGCCACCATGCTACCCCAAATTTTAAAATGTATTTATTAATTGAATTTTTTTAATCATTTGTTAAATTTATTAAATTAAAATAGATTTATTTAGCATCATTACTCCAGTCTTGGGTGTTACACGATCTTTCAAAAATCATTATTTTGGTAACACTTTAGTTTAGGTCACAATTCCTGCTTTAACGACTGGCTTATTACCTGCCTATTATTAAGCTATAAACTGTTCATTAGTAGTTATAAAGTCTTATTCTGATCTTATTCAGCATCCCTAATCCTACATAAAACCTAAACACAACTTCTATCTTACTAACTATTAATAAACAGCTAGTTTATTAAGCTAGTAGTGTAAGTAAATGGTTTGTTAATACCATGAATTGTGACCTAAACTAAATTTTACAGTTATTTCTTATGATTATCATATTATCAAATTATATCATATTTCTTATGATTTGTGCATCTGTATACATTCATGAAAACCTTTTTTTTTTTTTAGGATTTTTGATCATCACACCATTTGAAGATTAGCCCAAATATTATTATTAAAATACATTTACTCAGTAACATTCTAAATATATTTTCAATTGTTTTTAAACAAGTGAATATGTCCCTGCTGAATTAAACTATTTATTTATTTTGCTGAGAATAATGCAGATCTCAAATGTTGGACCGTTACCATACATTATGCTAATAAACAAATGTCACAATATCTTTAAACAATGCATACATACATTCTGAAGGCCAAGATTTTCCTTTTTGCATCAGTCACAACAACACCGCTTTCCCCAGCAGCTGTTAATGTTACTGTGAGATAATGTGAGAGTTTCAGGCTTCGTGCAGCTGATCAAGGGCCCATTGGCTGAGTAGGAGTGTCCTGTCACTCAAAGCACAAAGCTCAGACATATGGGCACACGGGGGCGGAAACTGACTGAAAACAGCCTCCACCGGTTTCTCTTTTCAGCTAATGAGAAACTGAATGCACTGGATTGAGCAGCCCACATACAAAAGTCACCATATGCACCTTAAGGGAGGCGTGCTTTTGCTGTCTGCAATTCTAAATATGGTACAGCATGGAGCTTTGTTGGGTCTAGTCTGTTAGAATATGCCTGACCTCACGAGGAAACGTAAGTATTTTTACGTTTTGTCAGTATGGTGGCTAATTTGTACGAATTAGTATGAGTTCAGTCAAAAGAAAATGTTCAATTTTAAAAAGAAGACGTGGCACCCAACCCCAGCCCTAACCCCAACCGCCATTGGGTGAGGAGCAAATCATACTAAATTGTATGATTTAGATTCTACGAACTCATTCAATTTAGCCACTAAATCAAAAAGTTATGAATTGCTGTAAGATTGCGTTGCATATGCTGCATTCTGTGTCCTGTTTATAATACATTTTTATTTACACATTTAACATAATTTCTAATGAATAAATATATTTCTGGATATTCTAAAAAAAACATTTAGTCCATTCTGTAGCACACCTCCCATTCAATAATGGCAAGAAGCATTCTCTGTTACTTTCAATAAGAAAACAGAGTCTTATCTTTTAAATTCTGTGCATTTTATGAGGAAATTCTAACTATAAATGCTGTTTTGACTTTAACACATACTATAAACCACAGGTAAGTGTAAATATGATTATTTCACCTATACTACTTACTTATTAGTTTGCTATTTGCTCAATTACATTCTATTTGCTCAATCAGATATGCTCACCAGCCACTTTATTAGGTACTCCTTACTAGTAACGGTTTGGACCCCTTTTTGCCTTAATCCTTTGTGACATAGATTCACATAGATGATGCGAATCTCCCGTTCCACCCCATTCCAAAGGTGCTCTATTGGATTGAAATCTGGTGACTGTGGAGGCCATTTGAGTACAGGGAACTCATTGTCATATTCAAGAAACCAGTCTGAGATGATTCACGCTTCATGAGATCAAATCAGAAGATGGGTACACAGTGGTCATAAAGGGATGGACATGGTCATCAACAATACTCGGGTAGGCTGTGGGGTTGACATGATGCTCAATTGGTACTAATGAACCCAAAGTGTGCCAGGATAATATCCTCCACACCATTACACCATCATCACCACCAGCCTGAACTGTTGATACAAGGCAGGATGGATGCATGCTTTCATAATGTTAATGCCAAATTCTGACCCTACAAACCGAATGTCGCAGCAGAAATCGTGACATCCCTAGCTGAAAGGACTGCCACCCGGTGTGGTCTTTTGCTGTTGTAGTCTATCTGTCTCAAGATTTGACGTGTTGTGCATTCAGAGATGCTCTTCTTTCTCAGTTTTGACGAGTGGTTATTTGAGTTACTGTTGCCTTTCTATCAGCTCAAACCAGTCTGGCCATTCTCTTCTGACCTCTGGCATCAACAAGGCATTGTCGTATTGTTGGCAAAAAATGTTGCTCTCTGGATAAATTCTTTTTCGGACCACTCTGTGTAAATCCTAGAGATGGCTATGCATGAAAATCTTAGTAGAGTTTCTGAAATATTCAGAGCAGCCTGTCTGGCACCAACAACCATACCACGTTTAAAGCCACTTAAATCACCTTTCTTCCCCATCCTGATGCTCGATTTGAACAGCAGGTCATCTTGACCATGACCACATGCCTAAATGTATTGAGATGCTGCCATGGGATTGGCTGACTAGAAATTTATGTTAACAAGCAGATGGACAGGTGTATCTGATAAAGTTGCCAGTGAGTGTACTGTTTATGTGAGGACAAACTTGTACCTTAATGTTTGAAAGTGTATTTACTAGTTGTCATATCAGCGGTTAATGGAGGAAAAAATGTACCAAAGTGCAACAGTTTTAAGAATACTGTTAAACATTTTAATACTCAATCATAGCAAACGTACATTTCTGAATGAAGTTACAATTTTCATCTCAGGTTTTAGTGTTTATTGAAAATGTGCCATATTTTAAACCCCAGTCTGTTATCTGGCAGTTTTGCAATGTATCAATAGCAGAAGACACTCAGTTTTGAGAAATGTAATGTTACAGTATTTCACCCTGTAATATTAGAATTGTGATACTCCTTTTTTGTTTTGTTTTATTTTTTTTCAGAATGAATTTTTCATTTTTTTTTTTTAGATTTACTTTTGCCATTTTTGCCTTTATTTAAAAGGACATAATGTTTGACTTGTTTTTTAGGCAATTATTGTTTTTTCATTAAAAATATTTTATTGAGGTTATTTTTAGTTTGTCTTGATTATTTTTAGCAGATCAGATAAAATATTAATTTATCATTTTGTTAATGTTGTCATGGTGTGCCCCACTTTTTTCCAACAATGTCTACCGTTTCTGTGTGTGTGCGTGTGTGTGTGTGTGTGTGCGTGTGTGTGTGCGTGCGTGTGTGCGTGCGTGTGTGCGTGCTTGTGTGCGTGCGTGTGTGCGTGCGTGTGTGTGCATGTGTGTGTGCGTGTGTGTGCGTGTGTGTGCGTGCGTGCGCGTGCGTGCGTGTGTGTGTGTGTGTGTGTGTGTGTGTGTGTGTTTTAAGGTTTTCTTTTCTTCTGATCAGGTTGCATATCCATACTTATGCAAAGTTATATGTAAAACTTTTAATAGTACATTGTGAAACCAAACCCATCTGTGTGATCTTTCCATACATTTAAATGTACAAATAAAAAAGTGGAAAAATGACAAAGCAACCCACTAGGTCTTGTTCAGCTAGAGTGCCACAATTGAATTGTCTGGTCGTCTGAAAATGCTGTTCGGAAGCAGCAGTCAGTCAGACATCTGTTACATTAGACTGCACTTTCTCTTTTGAATATTGCTGCTTTTTAAAGCAAATTGAAGCACCTACTTTGAAAAAGAAATGTGAACTGTCTAAAAGCTCAAAAACTGCTAAAAATGATTGGTTGCCTGTGCTGTCCTGCACCGACAAATGAATAGCATGTAGACGTGTAACTATTATCCTAGCATTGTTCTCTGATATATAGAAACAAGCACTTGTTTAATCATTGTATGATATTGTATGTGCTTTTGTCCTTTGAAATTGCAATGATTCAAATTGTGTACTTGAAGCGAAAACTTCTTAGATTCCACTTTGCGTCTTTTCAACCTTTTAGAACAAATTGAGTAGAAATAACAGCACATCTTAAAACAATTCCCCAGTTCCTAAAGTTTTCGGCATCCAAGTAATCTTTTCTCTTGAGAGTTATGCAAAATGAATGTGTCGTGTTCATTATTTGCATATCTTTTGCTTTTAATGTCTTCATCTTGAACACTCTGGGGATCCCCAAACGCCAGTGTAACTGATACAGGTTCGTTGGCTCTCTTGCTCGCACTAGCTTTTTCAACTCTGCCCACAAATTTTCTACAGGATTGAGGTAAGGGCTTTGTGATGGCCACTTTAAAATATTCACTCCGTTGTCTTTAAAGCACATTTTTAACTAATTTAACAGTATGCTTAGGGTCATGGTCTGTTTGGAAGACCCATTTGTGGCCATGTTTTAATTTCCTGGCTGATGTCTTTAGATGTTGCTTCAGTATTTCTAAATAATATTCTTTCTTGATGATGCCATCTATGCTGTGAAGCAGAACAGTACCACAACAAGATGCTGCCGCCCACATACTTCACAGTTGGGATGGTGTTCCTAGGCTTGTAAGCTTTTCCCTTTGTCCTCCAAATGTAACACTGGTCATTATGGCCAAACAGTTCAATCGTAGTTCCACCAGACCACAGGACATGTCTCCAAAAATGTTCTGTTTCCCAGTGTAGTTTAGCTAATTTTAATCTGCCTTTTGTTGTTGATTATAGCTTGTTGATTTTCTCATTTTGTAACACAAGGAAGCAGTGTGTTTGAGGTTTTTTTAAAATACTATTCTACAGTTGTGCCTCCAATTAACTTGAATGTTGTCATTTAACTAATCAGAAACTTCCAAAACCTTGACACCATCGTCTGAGCTTTTTCAGAAGCATAATAGTTTTAATGTATGTAAACTTGACTTTTAAGAAAAGTTTTAACAATTTCTCAAAAATATCTGTCTCGTTTTGCTGCTATTAAGCATAATAGAAACAAATTTAATATAGCCTAACTTACCTTTAAGAGAAAAAGTTTAGTCACATTAACATCTGACTTTTTTCAAGGGTTATGTGCCTTTTTATACAGTGTATGAAAACTTCTGGTTGCAACTGTATGTATCGTAAAATTTTCTAATGTGTAGCTAAACACTTAAATAAAAAAAACATTTAAGCAGCAACTTTTACAATTTAAATATATTAAATATTGTACTGTAGTTTTGACCCCCTGTGACTGCAATAGTGTTGCAGTAATACAAATGAGAAGAAACAAAGGCATAAACAACCTTCACCAATTAAAGGGCAAACAAAACAGGTTTCAGATTAGAGCCCAGAGGAACTCCACATTTTAATTTTACAACAGAAGGAGAACAGTTTAACGAACTGGCTGAAATGGTTCTAACCTTAAAATATAAGGAAAACCAATGCAAGGGTAGACCTTATTGTTCATATTGTAAATTATTATATTAAAATAGCATTAAAATACACTTTAATAATAATATAATACACAACCACAATTAAAAAAAGGTGTGACTGAATGAAAAAGGCAAATAAAAAAGAGAAAGTAGTGATTTCTAAATTTACTTTGACTTGTATTTTATTACTGACAATACAGTATGAACAAGTATTTCAGTTTTGTCTGGACAACTTACTTTGTCAATATACATTTTTTTCCTGTCATTCGGACCAGCAACACTGCAAAAAGAAAAATTTGCAGGAGCAATTTAGGGCTAGAAAAAACAGCATCCAACAAAGGTCTAATCCTTTAGGAGTAAAAATCGGTTGCCAACAAAGACATGATAAAATTATTAACGTGTTTTTAAAAACAATGTTCATTAGAAATAAAAGAAGACATTTGGGTCTTTAACTTTTAACTGTTCATAACATCAATAAAAGATTCAAGTAAAATGGAGAAATATCAGTGCATAAAGGACAAGGGCACAAGCCTAAGCTGAACAACTGTGATCTCCAATCCCTCAGGACACTGCATCAAGAATCGTCATTCATCTGTAAGTGAAGTCACATAGGTTCAGGACAACTTTGGCAAATCTTTGTGAAGTACCACAATACATAGTCACATTCACAAATGCCAGTTAAAACTATACTGTGCCAAAAGGAAGCCCTAACAGTGTTCAGAAGCTCCATCAACTTCTCTGGGCTTGGACACAGTGGAAACGTGTACTGGGGTCAGATGAATTAGTATTTCATGTATTTATTGGGAGAAATGGATGCTGTGTGCTCTGGACTAAAAAAATCTAGACATTTACCGGCAACAAGTTAAAAAACAGGGTTTGTCATGGTATGGGGTTGTGTTCATTGTCTGCAATGAAATACAAATCAAGGTACTTTTTATTTTATTTGCGTTTTCTATACTGTCCAAACTTTTCTCATTAGTGGCTGTGTAAATATAAAAATATATATATATAATTTTTGTGTGTTTAAGGATTAAATATAGATTGTAAAAGATATTTTAGTGTTTGACCAATTGCGTTGAGAATTATAGGGGTCTGTGTTATGTTGACATTTTGCCATGGTTACTAATATGAAGTATAGAGCCTGTATTTGTGTCGATGGCAGGTGTGTGTGTGTGTGTGTGTGTGTGTGTGTGTGTGTGTGTGTGTGTGTGTGTACGTGCATGTGTGCTTGCATTTTTGCTTTTTTTAACATTAATTATATTGTGATTCTTATTGCTTTCTTTATGACTTTAGACTTTATTATGCATTGAATGTTTTTTACTATTTCATGGTGTGCACTTTAACCTTAAGTTTTCTCAGTTTGCTAAAGTCAAGTCTGTCATAAATTATAAGCATTTTAAATTACTTACAACTTGGTCAAAAGTTTTTTGTAATAAATTTATTATTATTATTTTTAAATTATTTTTATCTTTGTTGTAGTTGTTGTTGTCATTGAAGTTATTGTTATTAATAATAATAATAATAAATAATAATATTAATAATAATAATAATGATAACGATGATAACGATGATGATGATGATAATAATAACAATAATAATAATAATAATAATAAAAATGATGATGATTATAATAATAATAATAATAATAATAATAATAATAATAATAATAATAATAATAACAATAATAATAACAATAATAATAATAATAATAATAATAATAATAATAATAATAATAATAATAATAATAATAATAAACTAAAGAATACGGTAAAAAGCAAACAAGCAATATTTAGTAGTCAGCCCTGAGCTTCTCATCTTCTTTTTCCAGCATTCAATCTACCATTTAACTAACAATTACTTGATGCATCATTTAGGTTTTTTTCATGGCTGATTCCAATTCCAATTTATTTTTACTAGCAAATTGGCCAATTCAATTTCCAATTTTTATGATTTTATTATTGTTTTAATGCTTTATCACACTGAATCTGCAGTGATTTCTTATTAGAGGCAACAGATGCCATTCATCATGATCCACACAAAAAGCAACAGAAAATATCTTGATAGTTAGCGATTTAAATTGTATATATGTGTATATATGTATGTATATATATAATTTTTTTTATTAAAAAATGAATACAACAAATTAATCAGTTAATTTTTTAATAGATTGACAGCACTAATATATATATATATATAGTGCTGTCAATCGATTAAAAAATAACTGATTAATTCTTTTTAAAATTACTCTCGATTAATCACAATTAATCACATTTAAAAGAATGAAACTTGTAATTTTAGCTATTCAAATGTAAAATTAATTTAAACGCAAAAATATTTAAATTCAAAATGTAATTGTTATTTGAATTTTTGTTAAACTTGTAACACAGATTTCTTCATGTAAACAACATACCTACAATAAACCATCAAGATCCAGGCTTGACAGTCATATTTATTACAGAAATTAAAACAAAGGCATGTTAGTGCCATTTGAATTTCAATACAAAATACAAATTCAATTTGTTCCAACAGGTGGTGCCTTTACTGTAGCACAGCAGAAGTACCAGCGGTATGCAAAACTTGTCATATTTAATATACATTATACTGATATAATCTAAGGAGAAAATACCACGTACATGTTTATAATGACAGTGTTTCGCTTGTAAATATCTTAATAAAATCCCAGAATATTTAGAATTGTCCTTCAATATTCCACTCATCACAAAAAATATGTGTGCTGGTGAGTTTTCAAACACCCTACTAACTTACTATAATCTACAAATAAACTGAAATTTTATATTTGGATGTACCGTTATATTAAATGGAGCTTTTGTACATAAAGTGGATGTTTACTTAAGCTTTAGACTTTGAAACTTTTATTAATCCAAGTGACTTTTATTAACCTAAGTGTTTGCCTAAATAAGCTCTAACAAAACCTGGACAAACAAAAATATGATCTGCACAGTATTTAATGTTGAAAATATTGAGGAAAAAATGAGACAAATAAAGGTTAAAGGTAATGTTCATTAAAATGGCTGCATCTTGTGCTTTCCTGTGCATATTCAGACATTTCCATGCAGCGCTCCTGTCACCAGTAATCAGACTGTAAAACATGTCTCTGCGGCATCATCTCTCATTCGCATTCTCAGATCTCTCTTAACATTTGCTTAAAAACGTTGTTGTATAAAGTTATTGCAGTGCTGTTTGTATGCTAAATCCAGACATAGATTGTCCAAACTGAAACCTGAAAACTGAATTGTGTGTTTTAACAAAAATTAGCTTGTTCTTTTTTCTTTTCTTTTCTTTTTTTGGTGCATACTGTACATATCTGCCCAATACCAGAAAATTCTAGTGGTGTATGGCTGCTTCTCACTCAGGGCTATCTGTGCTAATGAGGGAGAGATCATCACTAAAGAGCAGGACTTTTCCCATCCAACGACATTTACAAAGGGAGTGTTAGCAGACTGTTTCTATAAATTGTAAATATAAAAAATGGAATAGATTTAGAGTCTAGCTGTACACACACTGTTCTCAACTGGATCACTCTACCTGTTTTTATTTGTGATGGTGTTTTTTTTTTTGTTTTTTTTTACATGTCTTAAATAAAATGCATTTTTTTATTGATATTACAATAGAAAAAGTACTCATTACAAATTTATGTAGCATAATTTAAATAGCCAACCTAGATGTATGCAATGTAGTGTCTAGTTTCAAGCTTTGAAATGCCAATAAAAATAAATATTTAACATCAAAAGTTACCATATATCTAAGATCAAGTTTCTTTAATGTAATATAAATGCGTATATTAACTTGGATGTGTATAAATTGAGTGTTAATGCAGTCCATGCTATTAACAAACACAACTACATAAATAAAAGGGATTGCCTATTGTTGTCATAACAGATTTAGATTTAAAAAACTATATATTTTTGCTAAAAGTTCACTTTATAAAAGTCAGTATCTATTTACTTTTTTTTTTCCATGAACTAAATATAGTTTACATGCAGCTCTTGATTATTATGCATAATCATATTTGCATATAATTTGAATACACTATATTATTACTGCCACTCAGACACTGGCATTCATAAACTAAAGTTTTAGCATAAATATAGATTTATAGATCTAAAACCCTTATGACGGTAATGGGGAACTGATGACAGATGACGCTAAATGAACTTTAAATGACCCTAACAGCAAATCATAATAGCAATGGTTGTTGCTCATTCCACATTTCAAGATGCTAGCTATTCATCATAACAGAGGACGTTTATTATGTTTTTTTTTCATTCATCATCTATTTCATCCCAATTAAACAGAATGTCAAATCTCCTTTTTTTTACTCCTTTCTCCTCAGTTGGATTGCATTTGCTGCTTGCAGAATGCGACAGAGTAATAACTTACTGTCACTTTTGACTAGATAACACATGACATCCCACCACATGACCTCCATATCACAGCTTCGATGTTCTGACAGCGTTTATTCACATCTCAGACACTCTCTCTGAAATGTTGTAGCAATCCTTGCAAACAATTAACAGCTGTGCCTGGATCTGCTATTTATGTGCATCACGTTAGCTTAGAGCATGTGCATTAAGCCATCATTTAAACATTTGATGAAATATTATCTATATTACATGAGGCATTCATAAGAAAATCTCCTTGGGAAATTGGCTTTTACTGTATACTTGATTGCCCTATACTGTATCTGACATCATTATTATTGTATGCTGAGTTGGAGATTTTGCACTAGATGGCAGCATGATTCCACCACTAGAGCACATAATGCTGTTGTGTTGTGTGTAACAGATCTTTATGCTGGTGTGTACAAGTATTTTACAATACATTAGAAATACTCAATGTCTCTGTCAATGTTTTAAAAAATTTATTTGATTTACCAAAATCACACGAATGGCAATTTCACATCTGTCACATCCATAACGCAGAAGTGTCTCATCCATAACAAGGCTTTTCCCTCATAAATGCAAAAATATTAAATCGAATCAATCATGTTTGTTCTTTAGTGAGTTCCCTCTTATCCTTTTGATCAGCATTATTTTTAGAATGGAATTTTTACAATTTCCACAAAGTATGTTGTATACTGTAAACTCACATACACACACCTTTTTGATCACATCCATGCATGTTTATTTTCTTTATTTGAAGTATAAAACATGTTTACAGATTGATATTTTTTTTTGATCCCATAACTCTGTGCTGAGTTATTCTGGAAAATATAAATAGGTGTTTAAATAAAATGTTAACATACTGTATGCTTTCTATGTAAATTTAAGTTTTGAGTTTTTACAGCAAAGGTCACATACATATTGCTGGAATTGCTCATATAATATAATTTTGAAATTGAAATACTGAAATAACACTTTATTATTAATTCCAAAGATATTTAGACTGGTCATACATTGCTTTCTTGAGGGATATGTGTACAGGGAGAACATGCAAACTCCACACAGAAACACCAACTAAGCTGAGGCTCGAACCATAAATATATATATATATATATATATATATATATATATATATATATATATATATATATATATTGTAGCGAGCGATTACATGCCACGTCGCCCTGGTCGCTAATTTTACCCAGCTGGACCATCATCAAGCCAGGATCGTTCACAGCTGGACGGCATCAAGCGGAGAGACATATAAGCCCAACCCACGCCAGGAGAAGAGGAGCTTCATTCTTTCTATGACTCCCTGTGCTAATGCTTGTCTCTCTGTCTCTCCATAGCGGACTCCAGCTCGTGACGATCCTTCACCCGACTACTCACTGTCCTTCACCTACTTCCCGGAGCACCAGAGCACCTCACCCTAAAGAAGAGCACCTTTTACATCACATTCACTTTGTAAATAAAGCACCCTCCGGGGACTTGTCTGTAAACTCATCCTGTTGTGCCGCTGTTTTCCCTCTGCCTCGCTACAACTGGAGGAGAATGCGCGCTTTTTCAGAGGGAAAAAAATTCAGCACTTACCAGTAAGAAGAAGTAACCACTGAATTTTCTCTGTTTTTTCTTCTGTTTACAGACAGGCATCCGCTCTCTCTCTCACTCACGCTCTCTTACTCGGCTGTCATCCCCTCCTGAGTCATGTCGATCGAAGAGGTAGTACGCCATCTAGCGGAAATCTCAAGAAGACAACAAGTGATAACTGAACAACTCACCGCCAGACAAGACCGTATGGAACAACAGCTCCGCCAAGCGGCCGGTTCCAGCCAGTTCTCTGAGGTGAGCGCTCATAAATTCATCACAAAACTCAGCGACCTGGACGATATTGATGCTTACCTGCACACCTTCGAGGTAATTGCGGAAAGAGAGAGATGGCCGAAGGAAAGTTGGGCGAGGATGTTAGCACCATTTCTGACTGGAGAAGCTCAAAGAGCTTATTTCGCATTAGAGACACCGAAAAACGACGACTATAAAGCATTGAAAAAGGAGATACTCGCCAGAATGGGACTCTCCAACATAAGCGCAGCACAACAATTTTCTCAGTGGTCATATGATGACAAACAGCCGTTTCGGACCCAAGCAGCCAACTTATCCAGATTGGGAAGATTATGGTTGCTAGGAGGAGATCCAACCGCAGTCCAGGTCGCTGAGAAAGTGGTCATTGAAAAGATGATGAGGGCGCTACCCAAACGGCTCCGCACACTTACCAGCATGAGGAACCCCGACTCGCTGGCCGCTTTGGTGGAGGCGGTGGAGCTGGCGGAAGCTCACGTGGCCCGGGAGACTGGGGAGAGAGCGGCTCTGCCACCCCGGAGGGTAAATGCGCCATGGCGACCGGTGGAGGGCACAACAAGACCAGGCAGCAGACCGGCGGTCCCCAGCCCAGTCGACGAGCCGATGCCCACAGAGCCAACATCTCACTCGACCCCGGCCTGGATGGCAGGGTGCGTGGTACATCGCAACGTCCCTCCCGAAGCTCCTACCCGTAAAGTATGCATAGATGGGAAAACACAGACGGCCACATTGGATACAGGAAGTGCAATAACCCTGGTTCATCCAAAAACATTAAAATGTCATCAAGAAGGAAAAAGCCGAATCCCGATTACATGCGTACACGGGGATACCCGCCACGTACCCTCCCAAAAAGTCACCATAGCGACGAAGTCGGGAAGCTGGCGCATCGAAGTAGGAGTAGTTCCAGATCTGCCAGTACCCCTTCTTCTGGGCAGAGACTGGCCGGGGTTCGATGATCTCCTCACCCACCATCAGGCTCGATCGGCTCGTGCAAAGAAGAACAGCAAGGGATGGGCTCAACGGGACCGCCAACCAGCGCTGATGGCCACCGAGAGCGACAGAGGGGGTGAGTCATCATCGGCTAACCTGTACTATGATCTCTTCCAACAGATTACCGCAGGTGGCGATTTCGGAAGAGCACAGCGTGAAGACGAAACGTTGAAGCACTGCTGGCCACAAGTCCGGATCATAGACGGTAACGAACGGTTTCCCAGCCCTCACCCCCTCCCACATTTTATTGTACAAAATGGTCTGCTGTACTGTGTCGCAGAGAGGCGGGGGGAAACGAAGACGCTATTGGTCGTCCCGAGGACCAAAAGGGAGACTGTTCTGGAACTGGCACATACTCACCCGATGGCAGGACATCTAGGAGCAGCCAACACGATCAAGAGGATCAGAGATCGTTTCCACTGGCCCGGGTTGGATGGAGAAGTCAAGAGGTATTGTCAGGCATGCGACATCTGCCAAAGAACGTCTCCCCAACGACCACCCCCCAGCCCTCTGATACCATTACCCAACATTGAGGTGCCCTTCAACCGCATTGGCATGGACTTGATAGGGCCTTTGCCGAAGTCGGCCCGGGGACATGAACACATCCTTGTCATCCTCGACTACGCCACCAGATATCCAGAAGCGATCCCTCTGAGAAAAGCCACGTCATTGGCAATCGCTAAGGAGCTGTTTTTATTATGCAGCCGAGTAGGAATACCAGCAGAGATACTGACCGACCAGGGCACCCCATTCATGTCCCGGTTGATGGCAGACCTCTGCCGGCTCCTAAAGGTAAAGCAAATAAAAACCTCTGTTTATCATCCGCAGACTGATGGCTTGGTGGAGCGCTTTAACAAGACGCTGAAGCAGATGCTCCGCAGGGTGGTGGCAGAGGATGGGCGCGACTGGGACCTCATGATCCCGTACGTGCTTTTCGGGATCAGAGAAGTTCCCCAAGGATCTACAGGTTTCACACCATTTGAATTGCTGTTCGGCCGCCAACCACGAGGGCTATTGGATGTGGCTCGTCAAGCTTGGGAACAAGAGCCAGCCCCACAACGGTCAGTAATTGAGCACGTGCGGGACATGAGAGGACGAATAGAGAAAGTCATGCCTATCGTCAAGCAACATCTGACCGAAGCCCAGCGCGCCCAACAGCGATTATATAACCGGCCCGCCCAACCCAGAGAGTTCCAACCAGGGAACAAAGTAATGATCCTGATACCTACCACCACCTACCACCACGGCCTCTTGGAAGGGGCCATATACAGTGGTAGAAAGGGTAGGGCCGGTAAACTATCGAGTCCGTCAGCCGGGACGAAGAAGAGAAGAACAACTTTACCACATCAACTTGATGAAGAAATGGGTTGCAGCTCCAGGTCATCTAGTTGCCTTCTCAGAAGAAACTTCTCCCGTTATCCATATAGGTGAGCAACTCTCACCGAATCAGAAGGCGGAGCTGCAAGCCTTGGTCGGTCAGTTCAGGGATGTGTTCTCAGAGAAACCGGGCCGAACCACCATCATCCAGCACGACATCATCACCCCACCTGGCACCATCGTCCGGCAGAGGCCTTATCAAGTACCAGAAGCTCGCCCGCTGGCTATTAACGACGAGATCCAAAAGATGAGGAAATTGGGAATCATCGAACCATCTCGTAGCCCGTGGTCCAGCCCCATAGTGATGGTCCCCAAACCCGACGGCACCCTCCGCTTCTGCAATGACTTCAGGAAGCTGAATGAAATATCCAAATTCGACGGGTATCCCATGCCTCGGGTGGACGAGCTGCTGGATCGGCTGGGTGGAGCCCGATTCATATCCACGATCGACCTCACCAAAGGCTACTGGCAACTACCACTAAGTGAAAGCGCCAAGGAGAAAACCGCCTTCTCCACTCCCGGTGGGCACTGGCAATACCGGGTTCTTCCCTTCGGGCTCCACGGGGCTCCAGCAACATTCCAGCGTATGATGGACATCCTGCTGAGACCCCACCAGCCGTATGCAGCAGCATACCTCGACGACCTAATCGTCCACTCCGAGTCATGGGAAGAACATCTATCCCGGTTGCGGAGGGTGCTCCTTGATCTTCGTAGGGCTGGGCTCACAGCTAATCCCAAGAAATGCCACCTGGGTCTAGCAGAAGCCAAATACCTCGGTTTCCACATCGGTAGAGGTCTCATACAGCCACAACAGAACAAGATCAGAGCACTACAAGAAACTCCACAACCCACCACAAAGACCCAGGTACGTGCATTTCTGGGGTTAGCGGGCTACTATAGATGTTTCATTCCCAATTTCTCATCCATAGCCAGCCCTTTGACAGACCTGACCAGAAAGGGGCAGCCAGAGAAGATACAATGGAACAGGGAAACAGATGACGCGTTCCAAGCCCTTTAGACGGCACTGACATCCTCTCCGGTACTGCACGCACCTGACTTCGGCTGCCCCTTCATCCTACAGACAGACGCTTCCGACTCGGGCCTGGGCGCGGTCCTCTCCCAGGTCCACGGCGATGAAGAACACCCCATCATGTACGTGAGTCGGAAGCTTACCCCTGCAGAGACCCGATACGCCACGGTGGAAAAAGAGGCCCTGGCGATCAAGTGGGCAATACTGGAGCTCAGGTATTATCTCCTAGGCAGAAGATTTACCCTGGTGACCGACCACGCTCCCCTACAGTGGATGTCAACAGCGAAAAATAACAACGCTCGAGTCACCAGATGGTTCCTGTCGCTCCAGGATTACAATTTCACCGTTCAACATCGGGCCGGGGCCTCCCACGGAAACGCCGACGGGCTCTCAAGGCTATGGTCAGGATGGGCAGGTCTGTCAAACCATTCTACCCCCCCTCTCAATACTCTACCTTTTCTCCGCAGGACACCCAGGACCAGGACGACGCTAAGGGGGGGGGGGAATGTAGCGAGCGATTACATGCCACGTCGCCCTGGTCGCTAATTTCACCCAGCTGGACCATCATCAAGCCAGGATCGTTCACAGCTGGACGGCATCAAGCGGAGAGACATATAAGCCCAACCCACGCCAGGAGAAGAGGAGCTTCATTCTTTCTATGACTCCCTGTGCTAATGCTTGTCTCTCTGTCTCTCCATAGCGGACTCCAGCTCGTGACGATCCTTCACCCGACTACTCACTGTCCTTCACCTACTTCCCGGAGCACCAGAGCACCTCACCCTAAAGAAGAGCACCTTTTACATCACATTCACTTTGTAAATAAAGCACCCTCCGGGGACTTGTCTGTAAACTCATCCTGTTGTGCCGCTGTTTTCCCTCTGCCTCGCTACAATATATATATATGTGTGTGTGTGTGTGTGTGTGTGTGTGTGTGTGTGTGTGTGTGTGTGTGTGTGTGTGTTTGTGTGTGTGTGTGTATATATAGTTCGAGCCTCAGCTTAGTTGGCATTTCTCATTCGTTCTTCGTTTACATATATATATGTATATGTTTCCCAGAGGGTGCAGCTGGAAGGGCATCCCCTGCTTAAAAGACTTGCTGAATAAGTCAGCGGTTTATTCCGCTGTGGCGACCCCCTATTAATAAAGGGATTAAGCCAACAAGAAAATGAATGAACATATATATAATGCCATGATGACAGTAAATAATATTTGACTAGATATTTTTCAAGACACGTCTATACAGCTTAAAGTGACATTTACAGGTTTAATTGGGTAAATTAGTTTAACTAGACAGGTTAGGGTTATTTGGCACGGTATTGTATTATATTGGTTTGTTCTGTGGACTATCAAAAAATATACATTGCTTAAAAGGGCTTATAATTTTTACCTTAAAATGTTTCTTTTTCTTTTTGTTTTTTAATTACAAACTGCTTTTATTCTAGCCAAAATAAAACAAATAAGACCTTCTCCAGAAAAAGAAAAATATATTACATACTGTGAAAATTTCTATTAATATTAATTCTGACTTCAACTATAGTTCTGACTTCAACAACTTTAAGGTGCACAGTAATATGTTCATGCTATTTAAAAAATAATAAAACCTCATTATTTTTCAAATATGTTATTTATATTAATTAAACACCACTTGTACCATTCTCATTAAAATTCCTCAAGAGTTCTTGGTTCTATAAAGTCCCTCTCTCAGAAAGTTGGAACATGCTCTGATTGGTCAGCTGCCTCAGTGTGTTCTGATTTACCCGCCACTTAGTGCCATGACCAAAAAAAATTGAAACATCCCCCCACCACTTTTTTTTCTCACCTATTGTTTAGGTGCTTTCAGAGGGCTTAAAATGCAAAGTAAAAACAGAAAAATAATTTGCATCAGTTTAGAACACTGTCATGCATCAGGATTCTTAAAATAAAAACTTTGGACCATCTGCACACACAAAACATAATTGATTAAGATTTTTATTAATTTAAAAGATTAATTAAGCTTCTCTTTTAAAGGGAGTTAATTAAGGGACAGTGGGATTTCTTGTCTGAGAAAATTCAGCTTATTTGAGTTGTTTGTAATGACAGAATCTGTGATGGCACCAGATTGCTGTTGCAGGCAAGCTTTTGCTATCTGCTGAGTTAAAAGTGAGTGAAGATTGTATATTTTAGCAACAAGCTTTTAAATTTGAGATATTTGTTTACAACACAAAACGGGAAAGTATTTCTCAGATAACATTAGCCTTGTAGTGCAACATATACTGTGCATTTTCCACCAGCTGTATTCAAAGGACAGCTACAGTATCATTTTCTATTATTTTTGTTTTAGTCATAATTAGCACAATATTATGAAATTTTCACATCTCACATGGTGAAAATGCGACTGTGATGTGCGATTGACTGAAATGCAATAAGGTCGAAGTGAGACATTTTACTGCTGAAATTCGCACCTCTTATTGTGTCTGGAACACAACATTAGCCTCGGAGGGTAAGATAAGCACACTCAGCTCAATATTCCACAACAGTTGAAAATCCATCATCATTCTAAAATAAAAGTCCATAACAACTTCCAGTTCATGCAGACTTTAACATTTTTAACGCCACTGGTTTAAGCTCTTAAAAGTCAATTCTGTCAAATCGTTGTCCTCTTTAAAAATAGCTATTAATAAATGATTTATTGCTAAAAAAAAAAAAAGCAGTTGTCACCAAATAGTTTTGTATAATAATCTTATATGATAAATGTGTGTGAATTTTTACTGAACTTTTAAATTACTGCCAAAAATGTAAATTTTAAGTGCATAAATAACAAGCAATTGATCGTAATAAGTGTAATTTTAAAGAGAAAACATGCATGAATGGCTAACACTTCACAACAATGTTGCATTAGTTAATGTTAGCTGATGCATTTACTAACATGAACAAACAATAAACACTACATTTATTACAGTATTTGTTCAAGTTAGTTAACTTTAGTTAATGAAAATACAATTGTTCATTGTTAGTTCGTTAACACGTTAGTGCATTAACTAATGTTAACAAGCATGAATTTGTATGCTAATAATGCATTAGTAAATGTTGAATTATGATTAATAAAGTGTTGTATGTAGTTCATGTTAGTAAATGCATCAACTAATGATTGTTTAAAGTGTGACCAATGAATAATATATAATATATATTGTGAAGTATAATTAATATTCAATATTGAACAACCATATTATTATAGACTAGAATTACTATAATTTATCTCTCATCATACACACAGTATAATGTCAGCTATAATAATGAGAAACTTCACTGCAAAAAAAATAATAATAATAATCAGTTATTTTGCGGTTTTATTCCGGCAAATGGGGTGTAAAAAAAATACGTAAAATAACGTCCATTAAATTACAGAAATTTACTGCAAAATAATAGATGTTATATTACAGAACTATATATAATATACAGAAAAAATTAATTTCTGGTAAATTTCTGTAAAATGGCATCTATTATTTTACAGTAAAGTACTGTAATTTAACGGCTGTAATTTTTTTCCGGCATTCCAGCCGCAGGAATAAAACCGTAAAAATAACAGTTTTTTACAGTGTTGGATGGACACTATCAATTGATTTATTGTGAGTGAACATCATTATGAAAAAATATTGCATAGTAAATACTGTAATAAATAATTTCATAAAAGTCCTGTTTTTTTCTTTCTTTCTTTTTTCTTTCTTTCTTTCTTTCTTTCTTTCTTTCTTTCTTTATTATTATTTTTTTTATAAATATTTATTTACACATCACATAAAAGCTAAAAAAGATAAGATTTGCATTGATATATGGATTTTATAAGACAATGTTTGGCCGATATAACTATTTGGAAATCTGGAGTCTGAGGGTTAAAGGAAATAAAAAGATTGTTCCAAGCAATGTATCTTACCATTGAAAATTGAGTTTTTACATACATTTACAGGAAAATTACAAAATATCTTTATAGAACTTAATATTCTTACAGTTCTTAGCAATAACAAATATGACCCATATATTTTATGTATATATATTTTCATATATATATATACTTCTGTTTAATTTATTTCATATTAAACAGAACTGTGTTATTAAACAGAACTGCATTATGAAGGCTTTCAGTTTCTTAAAGTAACGTGAACTGACTGAGTAAAAAGAACTACAATGACTAATAAACTGTGAGGAAAGAGTAAGAGAACCAAGTGCAGTATCTTGTTTATCATGGAGCTGGTGTCTCTTCGGGTCTCACGTCCTGCCCATGGTTATAACACAACAGTGTCTATGAAAAGCTAAAGAGGGAATCTAATCTCCAGAGGCTTGTACCTCACAGACCCAATTATCTGCGCCTTCCTGGCTCTGTGTCCCTCAGTGCAGCTGCGCACGCTGGAGATGAAGCTCAGGGAAGGACAAAAGAGACAACCTGGCTTCACGCTTATTTTACACCTTCTATTCAGTGGCTATAAAACACAAGGCGATTTTAAATGTCATGGATCTGTGAGTCTTGTTTGCAGCTTTCAGTGTGTTTGTTTTTCTGTGTGTTTGTGAACAAGGTCAGTAGCATCAACAATATGTGCAGAGCAACAGGTCAAATTATTTAAACATCTGGTTTAAAGGTGTAGTTAATTAAAATTACTATTAAAATAAGACAATTTACATTTGTAATGGCATGATTTTATTTGTACAATTAAAAAAAAATTGTATGTACTTATTTATTCTGAATCTGAGCCAAAAATAATTAGTATTATACATTTTTGCTTGATTCACTAATGACATGTTGTTTACAGTAGTCATAAATCACGATTATCATTATAGTTATATAAGAAAAATGAATAGTATAGTCTTACAAAATATATTAAAATTTTTATATTCCAACTTTTTTAATGTAATTAATTATTATCATTATTTTTAATGTAAGCATGTTGGTATAAAATTGTTTCATTGCTACTTAAATATATTTATAATCCTAAATTGTAAAATTATTTTACTTGTATTATTATTATGATTATGATACATTTAATTTTTACTATTATGATTATTGTTGTTATTATTATTGAAAAAATAAAATAAAATAATAATAATAATAATAATAATAAAAGTACTAATAATGAATGAAATTATGTGAGTCAAGTGTGACAGCAAAGACCTTTATATATGCACTACCTGTCAAAAGTTAGGGGTCAATAGGATTTGAAATGTTTTAAAATAGGCTTATACTGCTCACCAAGGCTGCATTTATTTAATCAACAGTACTGTAAAATTGTGAAATGTTTTTGCACTATAAAATAACTGTTACTACTACTACTACTATTATTATTATTATTATTATTATTATTATTATTATTATTATTATTATTATTATTATTATTATTAATAATAATAGTAACGAAAGCAATAATGACTGGAGTAGTACTTTTATTTGAAACTACAATAAGAAAGCAGTTATTTAAAATTTGAATAAATATTTATTATTTACTGCCATCATAGCAAAGATAAAGTAAATCACTTATTAGAAATGAGTTATTAGAACTATTATGTTTAGAAATGTGTTAAAAATATGTAATGCATGGTTTTTCTTTTATTTTTTTAATAAAATTAGCTCTTTTCTTTGATGATTATTAGAATTTTTTGACTTATTTCTTTATTTTTATTTATTTAATAAATATTGTGTAATATTTTACAAAATGCAATACTCTTAATGTATTTCAGAAAGAGCATTAAAACAACATCTTCAATTTTCAAATTTGCATATGCTGAATTCCCAAACATTTTTTTGCCAATTAAAAATGAATTTCATTACCAGAGACAAAAACAGGTTTGGAACAACATGAGACTTATTTATTTTTCACGTTAAAACTTCAGCTTAACATGGATTTGAAATTATTCTGGAAGATGAAGACATGGAATAAAGAACCGGAAAATCGGTCTTACCACGTCTGTAATTACAGTATGTTTCTATTTGCATATATATAGAAAAGCATTCAAGCATAGATGTTAAAAAATTGCACCGCATTTAAACATCTATGTTTTTTTATTTAGCCAATATACAAGTCATTTTTTGTTTGATGGGAGTCAACATTTTATTCTGCTTATTTCCCATTACAAATTACATGACCGTTGTAATTACGAGTATACACAGGTAGTACAATTATTGCTGTACCAATTACAGTTAACATCTGATAACTGTGTAGTAGACAAGTGTAGTGGTATGATAAAGAAATAAGAAGCAGCAGTGTTTTTTTCCCCGTTATGATTCGCTTCCCGATTTGAGGCCAAACTAAACGCTGGAACTCCATTTTCAGTCTTGTACCTGTAACTCATTAGCACAGAGATTTCCATACAGATTAGACAATCAGATGAAATCTAGTATGAAATTATTCTCACAATTATGAGTTAACTATAGCCCTAGCATTCCTCAGAATATGTCCAGAATTGAATTATGTGTGTCTGGTTATGTGGAAAAAATTCATTCTCCTCAGCAAACACTCAACACAGAGCGAGACCTAACCAATAACACATGCATCATGATGCCTACCTATGATAATACCTGGAAAAAGTCATGAATAATGTGGAAAAATTGCATTTTGAAGGAATACCGTGTAGCCCAGAACAGAAAAAGATTGAGATGCTTCTTGGATTTGATGCATTCAGCTCTTTTCCAATATGTCCAATAAGAATCCATCTGTGAAACTCTATCAGCCGTGTGCGTTTCACATCATCAAATTTGCTTACCGCTTTTACTTAAACTCCTCTACATCCAAGCAGCTGAAAAAGTTGTCATTGCACTAAATAAATTACCCATCAGGCCTGGTATATTGCTTCCATAGTCCTTGTCACATTAAATCATCCTCCGACAGACAAATCTCCGAATGCACAGCTTCTTTCATGTCGATGTCTGGCTGGATGTCCACAATCTGATTAATTGGCGCTACTAAAGATACCAAGAATCAAGTCTTTTGAAGTCCGTTTACTTGGTGACTCTTGGCGACACCCATGGGCATTCGTTTCTAGGTAACAGACAGTCAAGTAAAGTTTATATACTTGAATCTGAAAAAAATCTAAGTCTACAAACATTTTTGGAATTGTTATGTTGCAATGGCGTAGTTCAAGGCTACATCTTACTGGCAAAAGCAATTGTTCTTTCACACACTGGCCTATTTGAGAGTGTAGGCTTTTTTTGGCTTACTGACGACTGGTAGAAAGGAAAAGTCCTACAGCAGATGAAAGAATATAGTTTGCCTGATAACCTCAAAAACAAAACATTTAGCTTGATATTTATCTTTTGTAATTATGTTAGTTTAAATGCAGTAATTGTTTTGATTTTGTGCTGGGTTTTATTTGTTTCAGTTTTTGATTTGAAGTATGTTTGATGTTTTGTTTATAATATATATATATATATATATATATATATATATATATATATATATATATATATATATATATATATATATATATATATATATATATATATATATATATATATATATTTTTTATTGTGCATGTGTGTTTAACATTTAGTTTGGGTTATTTTTGTTTCAGATTTTCCTTTCTTTTCTTGTTTTAAATGACTTGCTTTAAGAACAAAAAACAACAACAACAACACATTAAACAGACCAAACCCAGGAAAAATTAAAAAAAAATGTTATTAAAGTTAAATTAAATTAAATTAAGATTTTTTCTTGTTCGATCTGTTTAATGTGTTGTTGTTGGTTGTTTGTTTGTTTTGTCATAGGTCTTAAAGAACTGTGTACTGTTTATACAGTAGTTTTGTTCACTGCAAAATGTAATTTACTGAGAAATATGGTGATGTCTATTTTCGGCTTTTCTATCTTATATCTATGTTCTCTTTTCTATTTCTTTTTTACGTCGACATTAAATCAAAATGTAGTCTTATTTTTATATGTACTGTTTATAGTAGTGTTTGTTATGAACAATATTTTTGTGCACTTTATTATTTCATAATATTGAATGGAGGCAGTGCTTTAAATGAATAAGATACAATTCCATCTGTAAAATAAAGCTTCTTGCTCACATCATCATTGGCTATCTGAAAACATTCTGGAACAGAGAGTGCCGACAATTCCACAAGTAAGTACAAACTGGCATTTGAAACCTTTCTCCATTCTGTTAACAGCCATCTTCCAATGATCCAATTGGTTCCCAAAGGACAAAACCAGGCACATATACAAAAATACTTATTTTTCTCATTTCAGACACCTTTTCAATCAGATGTACATCACAATAAGGGGGATCATAAATTTAGCTTCAGTTTTTATGCTGACTTTAATCTTTACCCTCATCACCTGTGGTGTCTTTTACTGATGTTTACTCTTTATTTTGCTACCTTTTTTAAAAAATTCATTATTATGTGGCTTGTTTATCTTAATGTTTATTAATTTTTGTGGTTTTGGCTTGTTTTGTGCTTTGTTTAGTTGTTTTGTTCTGCCCCTATCATCTTCCTGTCTTGTCACAAATCCAACCCAATTTTAAAATCCTGCTCAAAACCAAACTCACTTCAGCAGAATAAATATATATTATATTTTTGGCTTGGATTTGTTTTGTTACATGCATCAATCTATGTAGCCTAATTTGTTTTGAACTAGTTTGTTTTGAATACTATCCAAAACCAGAGCCTCCTCTTTCGCCATTGATCTGACCTGTATAGTTTATTTCAGACGAGTGAATTACTGGGGTTGCTGTTAAAGCAAATACTTAAAGATGTTTCTCATTAATTTCTCATTAAAATTCACTGTGGTTTACTTGTTAATTGTGAGTGTTGATAGCCAAGGGCCTCTTGCTGCTAATTATACAATGGCACTTTTACAAAAGTGTATTTATAGAGCCTATTTATTTGATTCATTTGTAACAGAAAAGAGAACTCCAGAGTCAGCTCTTAGAAAAACCAACATAGGCATAGTTTGTATACATACACACACACCAATACCTAATACTTTTGCTTCCAGCTGCAAGGGAAGCTGAGGAAGCCTTATTCATGTTATGTTATGATGCACATGTGCAAAAACCTATTCATCCAGGCTTTAGTCTGGTTTGCTTAGGTGTGTGTGTGTAAGTGCGTGTTGAACAGGTGCTGTCATTACCAGCCCTGTCCTCAAAAATCACAGCAGTGTGCTGTCTAGTCCAAATGCGGCAGGTGCTTTTTCACAGGTCACCCAGAAAGGTCCCACAGCCTAATGGCAAACACGACTGGAATCCAAACACACAAGCCGACAGATGTGGCCACTCGTTGCGGCCCACTTTTAGCCACCATTTACATCCAAGGAGCATTTCCTCAGATGCAGAGCCACCTGTTAAGGGTTGTAAAGAGAGTGGACGACATAAAAGTCATGCATAGCAAACAAGTAGGTGCTTTCTTTTCTTTTAATAGAGTTTTTTGCATGGTAATGGCCCATTTTCACTAAAGTACTCGTGCTACAAGCTACTTAACACCAGTGTCAGTCATGCACAGGGCAAAAAGTGTGCATTATCACAGAGTTGTCTAACTTGATGGCATCTTATTAGCATTTTAATCCATTTACACTAGCAAAATGTTTCTTGGGAATTAAGAATGAAGCAAATATACAGTGTATCAAGTATTTGTTTTGCATAATTATCCAATATGAAGCATATTTGTGGTAGATAATGTGAATCAGGCAATGCTCCACCGGCTTGTGTTGTCTTTAATGGAGGGTTTTCAATTTGACGAGTGTTATTGTTGGAGCATAACACCGAGTAAATGTCAAAAAACAAAGATTAAATTGTGTTTATCTGTTCTGATGCCTTGGCAGCAGCTGAAGTGTAAAAATGTGTGCGGATTCTGAGAAATAAGAGCTGTAAGTCAGATGCAGTATGGCGTTATTGAACGTTATTGATTGGCTAAGTTAATAGCATCCCAGTCAAATGATGAAAAGCTCAAAAAGCAATAATGCTTTTTGTGTAAGATAGCTTTGTCCAAGCAACAAATAACAGTTGATAAATAAAAGCCATTTAGGCAAGCTTCTACACCCTTGCAATTCAAATTCGCAAGCAACTGTATAATGTTATTGTGGCAGAAATTATTGACTGACCTTGAAAACAATCAATGCACCCTGATGATAACAATGAGGGAAAGTTCAATACTGCTCCACCAACACAAAAATAGGATACCAAACAATCTGATGTTTTCAGCTAAGTAAAAGGGCAAAGAAAGGGTCGTTGCATCGCTTTTGGTCCAATGCCTGTCTACCTCAATTAGCTTCATGAATTCATATCTATGAGAAGAATTATAGTGGATAGGGCTATGTTATCAGATATGTTATCTGAAACACAAACTGATAACTATGAAAAATCTCTTCATTATAAAAAGCAGACTGTTTAAAAAATATATTGCACTGTAGCAGTATCCAGCGTGTGTGCATTAAGAGCTACCATAAACGTTGCTAGCATGTTGATTAAAAATTATTTGAAATTCATGAGGTTTCACTATTAATAATCTTTTTTTGCATGTGTTTATCAATCTACAGACTTTTTTGTTAGTTTATGTGGACTATATACATCAATGTAATCTACATACAAAGGAATACATGTTGCAAATATAGTACTATTGATTGTCATTGGCATTATTGATTAAAATGCTAAATTAGGTATAGATTCAGGGTGTTGCACTTGCATTAAATATATTTGAACTGGGTCCTGGTCTCCTGGCTGTGGACACCAGAATTCAGCTATCCATAATTCTGAAGCTGAATTATTAATTGTGTTAGACATATATGCTTGCACTCGGTCACTGACTGCATATACATACAGTAGTCCATTTTCACTGGTAAAACCAGACATTTGTCATTATCAGATTCCTTCTTGCATTATTAAACATTATATGCTAGGTTATAGTTTAATGCAGTACTGCACTGAACCTCAGTAGATGTTCATTTTTCCTCACGTAGTACACTTAAGCTGTGAAGGCAAGCATTCATCGGATCTATTTATTGCATAGAAAAGCGCGGTGTTTTTAAGATGTATTTATGACCTTTATTTCAGTGAATAGACTTGAAGAGACAGTTATCTGAAGTTTCACAAAAAAATCCCCATCTGGGGTAGATGGATACATATTTTACATGTTGCACAGTTCAGATGCATCATTATTGATGTCTATCATTACATTTATAATAGTGCTATATAATAGTCAAATTTAATGCGTTAACGCATGTGATTAATTTGAAATATTTAACATGTTAAAAAAAAAAATAACGCAATTAACGCAGTTGCAGGTTTTTTTATTTCCTGTGGTGTGGTGTGTTCAACATGCAAGAAATATGGACAAAACCAAGGAAGCACTTTATGAAGGCAAGTTTCAGTATAAAACAATTAGTCACATCACCAGGTTCTCCAGACTTTCATGCAATTTCGGGTGTTTCATTTTTAACTTTCGACTTCTGTTTTAAGGCAATTTGATACCGAATGGTGAACGGAAAGAAAAACCTCTGCATTTCGTGATTCGGTGGTCCTTTGAGATAATCAAATCGCTGCTTACACGGTAGACTTTTAATAAGAGTATTATCTTAATCATATTAAAATCGGAGTATTGGCAGTGGCGTGGCGGACGGGCCCGCAGGGCATGCACCGCGGGGGGGCCCGCGTGATTAGGGGCCCAAAGTTTACAGGTCTGTGTTCTCTGAACTCCGCTCAGGTGGTGGACTACTTCATTCCGAACCGCGTCATAGCCAATGAAGACGCGCTGCTGTTTCTCGCCGCCGGTTCTCGTTAAAAAATGAATGACTTCTGGCTACTTTGACGCTCTCGCCACTTTCGATTTGTGATCGCTCCTCAGTTTGTGAAGGATTCCCCGCGTTGTCACGCCACTCCGCCTCCTTTCCCCGCTCCTTAATTTGTGACATAGATATATACACTAGATATCGCATAGGGACCCTGAGCATGCGTCTATAGCGCCGCCACATTGGTACAGTGCTCCCAGGACAAATGTCATTCAACCGCACTGGTCAAGACAGTGTTATTACGTGAAGATGCAGGACTTAAGCGCCGTCTACGAGTGTAGTAACGAGCAAACAAAGAAAACAAAGCACAAAGGCAGAACATTTCATAGGATTAAGTTTTTACGTTTTTGTATGTTTTGAAATTTGTGCTAAACAGGTCACGTTATTGATAATAATAGCTATAGTCACTTACTGCATTCACCATAAGGCAAAGTAGCACCAACTCGCACTAAACACTCGGTTTATGCTAGGTTTGTTGAATAAATCAGCAAACAATGCAAAAGAAATATGACAAAGAGATGCTGTGGTGCCAGAAACTTGTATTATTGTCGGCTAGTGAACGAGTCGTTCATAACGGATATTCATTCACAAACGAATCGCTCCCTCCGTCAGTATGAGCAGTGAAAGCAGGAGAGGAGGTGTATTTCAGCACATGATTAGATCAAATTTAACAGGGAGAGTGAATAGTACATTTCCATACACACAAACACAAGCTTTTTGTCAGGAATGCCCGTGCGATAAGGGATCCATCAATGTAGAAAAGTGATGTCAAATAAAAATTTTCATCATTAAAAAAAAATGCATACTAACATCCAGGAAAACTCCCGATCATAGACATATGTGTATATCTATGTGTATATCTCCCCCCCCCCCTCCCCCACCCCCCACCCCGCCTTCAACTGGGGGCCCCGACGGTGATCCCTGCAGGGGGGCCTCCGC
This sequence comes from Danio rerio, assembly GCF_052040795.2. Lineage (NCBI taxonomy): Eukaryota > Metazoa > Chordata > Actinopteri > Cypriniformes > Danionidae > Danio > Danio rerio. The sequence continues at coordinate 25,172,706 of NC_141041.1, read as the reverse complement.
ATTTTGCGCTACGCCACTGAGTATTGGTGTCTTATGTAAATATACTCAAAGTCTCTGGTAAAGTCGCGAGCTCATAAGCGCATTACTCTGCCTTTTAGCATGAGCTCTCTAAGTTTAGCATGTTTCCTCATTAAACGCAACGAAATGCTTCACGTTCCAGTGTCAGAATCCTGTTTTTCTTTATTGGTATTGATTGTTTTAAAATTCAAATGGCACTAACATGCCTGTGTTTTAATTTCTGTAATAAATATGGCTGTCAAGCCAGGATCTTGATGGTTTATTGTGGGTATGTTGTTTACATGAAGAAATCTGTGTTACAAGTTAAACAAAATTAGTTTTTGTCTTGCATTTACATTAATTTTACATTTGAATAGCCAAAATTACAAGTTTCAGTATTAAATGTGATTAATCGCGATTAATTAAAAAAAAAACGTGCAATTAATTCGTTAATTTTTTTCAATCGATTGACAGCACTAATTTATATAATTTGATATCTTAATATTTTGATGGACTGTTACACTCTAACTCATCATATGACCAAAATACACATTTAATAGCCATCAAATAGCCATCATGTGTGGTATCGAAAAAAATCACAGAGTGTAAAATGTGTTGTAAGTTTTCAGATATGAGTAGATTTTTTATATATGCAATTTATTTAAATATTCCTTTTTTTCTTTTAAAAAATTAATGAAAAGTTAAAACCAAGAATGACTGGATTGTAGATTGGCGTTTGTGACAAGTGCTAACACATGGCCAAGACTGGTGTTCTTGGTGGTACAGTACATACTTTCAAATGCGATAACCTTTAGCACCACTCAGTACAAAGTATTTCTGCTCATTAATCACTTCCAAACTGCATGATATGTGCATGAAACAAGCATCGATCTGTTTTTTGTAAACTTAAATGTTTACAAAAATATTACATGTCCTTTTGTAACTACCGTATATAGTGGAAGAAACAGCAGTAGCCCTAAAGATATGTATTTTAAAAACCCTATTTTTACTGAACCCTGTTTTAAGTAACCCTGGTATTACTGAATCATTCACTGGTACATTCACCTTTTTTAAAAGAACATCATTTCAGGCATTTATATGTTTGATTTAGCTTTGAGGCATTATCTTCAATGTATTAATGATGTAATCAGGACATTAGCGTTAACATTTCTATGGCATTCACTGCTGTATGCTAGCATCAGTTGGTGTGATATCCTAGATTGCATTCTTGAACAAATGCCACTATATTTCATCAAAGAGATGTGTGGTTTATGAATAGAGTTCAATTCATTACCTTCACATTATTTCTCTTTTTTTTTTTCGTCGGTATGTTAAATCATTTGCACGGACTGTGATGATATGCTTTTCATATCAAGGAGTGGCTAAATTGGATCTCTTCTCTAAAAGGTTTCCGGATCCAAATTCATTTGTGTGGCGAGGAGGACAGAAAGAGGGAGTGCAATATCTAATATAGATTCATGGGTCGTATTCCCCTGACACACACTGTGAAACTCACAGTACTGTGTCCAGTCCACACACTCATGCTGACATTCACTGGGAGGTGTTATTCATTGAGGAAATGGAGATTAACAAAAAAATAAATAAAAAATGTCTTTCTTTTAACAAATGAGTTTGAGGATTTTTGCATATTTTGACCTCTGGGAAAGAGAAATGGTATTTTGTTTCCAGGTTAAAATGAAAATGAGAAATTATCTTGTATTAAAGTGTGGGGCTGTTCAATTCTGATTGCTTGATGAGTTCCTGTGAAATTTTGACCTCATTAAACTTCCATACACTACAAATAATGATTTCCATATTTTATGTCTCATTTCTAGTATAGCAATCTAAAAATTCTTAAAGAAGCATTTTCAAGACAAGCAAAATTTTTTGTCTTGATTTATATATTATTTATCATATATGATTTCATTGATTCATTTTTTTTTTCGGCTTAGTCCCTTTAATAATCAGGGGTCACCACAGCGGAATGAACCGGCAACTTATCCAGCATATGTTTTTATGCAGCGGATGCTCTTCCAGTCGCAACCCAGCACTGGAAAACACCCATACACTCCTGCATTCACACACATACACTACGGTCAATTTAGCTTATTCAATTCACCTAAAGCGCATGTCTTTGGACTGTGGGGGAAACCAAAGCAACCTGAGTAAAAACCCATGCCAACACGGGGAGAACATGCAAACTCTACACAAAAATGCCAACTCACCCAGTCGAGGTTCAAACCAGCGATCTTCTTGCAGTAAGTCGATCGTGCTACCCACTGCACCACCGTGACATTCTATTTAATATCATATATTATATTATAAAATTGTATATTATATATAACATTAAGGGCGGTGCAGTGGGTAGCATGTTTGCCTCACAGCAAGAAGGTCGCTGGGTCGCTGGTTCGAACCTTGGCTCAGTTGGTGTTTCTGTGAGGAGTTTGTATGTTCTCCCTGCGTTCGCGTGGGTTTCCTCCGGGTGCTCCGGTTTCCCCCACTGTCCAAAGACATGCGGTACAGGTGAATTGGGAAGACTAATTTGTCCGTAGGGTATGTGTGTGTGTATGTGTGGATGTTTCCCAGAGATGGGTTGCGGCTGGAAGGGCATCCGCTGTGTAAAAACTTGCTGGATAAGTTGGCGGTTCATTCTGCTGTGGCGATCCCAGATTAATAAAGGGACTAAGCCGACAAGAAAATGAATGAATGAATATATTACATTAATGTTGTATTATTTATCTATTATCTATTTTGTTCCTATTTCTCCTTTTTTTTATCCCAAAGCAAAAACAAAATTATTTTGCTTACTCCATTGGCATGTTATTTTGCATGTTTTAAGAAAAAACTCATTTGATTTGCACTTTATTATTCCAAAAAACAAGACATGCTTGTCCAGAAAATGCTTCTTGATTTAAGAATCTAATTTTTTAGATTTTTGACTAAAACAAAAAAACCTTGTGAAACAGAGCATCAGTTTGTCCAAATGATTTGAATTACAATAATGGTCTATGAGTTACACATGCATTTTTCAATGTTCTGCACAATGTTTGTGGGCAAATTCCAGCAACTTCTGTTGGAATCCATGGACTGATCATAATGAAAAATGAATAAATCTTGCTGCAGACTTAATCAAATAGGACATATTTTTACAACCAGCAAAACAACCAATTAAAGCAGTGACAAATAAATTACACACACAATAGGATAAAAATGACAAACTGATATTTATGGTTTTCTGATAGGGATCATTTTGTCTTTTTATACAAAAACACTTTTACAGCACAAATAAAAGAGGGTCCCACTTTATTTTAAGTGGCCCTGACTACTATGTACTCGCAAGAAGACATATACAATGCACTTGCTGTGTTTATAATGTATTGCAGAACGTTTCTGATGTGGTTATTGGTCAGTTAGGCATACGTTTGGTGGTATGGGTAAGTTTAAGGGTGGGTTAATGCAGCCGATTTGAGTGTTATCTCTTGATTAAATGGGCATTATCAGTGGTTATCAGCTGATAGATATGGGCGAGCAGGGGCCTTTTGTGCCTACTGGTAGGCTCAGAAGGTTGTTATCATCCAGCCACATGGTTAATTAGCTATGGATCACACTATTTTTACAGAATTATTAATATGTTTTATTAAACTACCCCTACCCCAACCCTAAACCCAGCCGTCAAAGTAATGTAAAAACAGATCTAGATCTGGAGTCTTCTCTATTAGTATAGCTAATTATCCATGTGGATGGATGATAACAGCCTTCTGAACCTATTTGTAGCAGAAGTCCCTACTTGCCCATATCTATCAGCTGATAACCACTGACAATGCCCATTCAAATAAATGATAACATTTGAAGCGGGTGCTTAATCGATGAGGGATGGACAACAGTGTAATTAAATAAGTAATTACAGAAATTAACCACAGATGTAATTACATGCAGGTAATTAATCAATCATAAGTACAAAGTAAAACATGTATTTACACAATAAGTACATTGTATAAGTACATATTATTTAAGGCCACTTAATATAAAGTGAAAAAAGACACCCCACCCCCTTATATAGGCATTCTTTTGTCAAAAGTCTACCATTTATTAGTTTTTTCCTTCAGCTTTGTCACTAATTTATCAGGGGTCGTCACAGCAGAATGAACCTCCCAGTCTGTTACCAATTATAAATGATGCTTTTCCTCTATTATCTTTATGGAAATTTGATTAGTGTCATGTACTATACTTACAGAAAGTACACACACCAGTAAAAAGGCAAAAGTAAAGGTCAGTGAATTTCAACCACCTGCATTTTTCTTTATATTATTATTTAGGTTGAGGTGACTTTCGTAAAAGCCTTCAATCACCTGTTTTTCCCTGAATATGTCCATTTTGTATGAACATAATTTGCTACCATAAACCACTTAGCCTCAAATATCGATCAGAATATATAGCAATACAAAAGAACTTACAAACTAATGACTTGTGAAAGTCTTCAAAAGGTTACAGTGAGTTAAAAAAAAACACACACAAAATGGCACTTATTTAGGCTGACTGGTGCTGTCTGAGCCCAGGAATGGCCTGAGCTCACTCGACTGTAAAATAACACAGGTAGGATTTCAAAATTGACTGAGAGAAACTCTCTTGTAAGAGCTGACTGCAAGAGGAAAGTGCTCTTAAATTACACGTGTTTGCATGAAGAGTCAGTGAAGTGCATGATGCTTACTAGATTTTGATTGCCAACTGTAATTGTGAGTTTTGTTTGAGATTTTACATGTGCTTTGGGACTTGTTCTGGTGGGTCATGTAGCATAGTTGTCATTATTATGGAAGTTTGTGCTAGTGTAGTCTATGTTCTTTGTAGTCTATGCTTTCTTTGAATTTTTGGAGAATTAGCACCGTTCATTACACTGTTCATTTCATTACAGTAAATATTTTCCAGATAAAGGGTCAGATGTGATCATTAGAGTGTTATTATATTAAAATATGTGCAGTAGTAGACATAGTTTGTAATTTTCCCCCTAATTCTGTTGCATTCTTTGCATTTGTACAGTAGGAGGAGAAGGAGAAGGCAGTGTCTGAATAGCTTCCTCAGCGAAAATGCCTCTGGTTGTAATAGTAATTAATTACTGTTAGCTATTTCCCAAATGTCTACTATCTGAAAAAATGACTTGCTAAACTAAAAGGTTGAGCCAGCGTTGTTATCTTAGAGAGAGTTATCTCTCTTAAACACGATCCATCTGCTTTAGCTCTGACAGTGAAGTCACTACAGGATGGATTTTTTTACTCCTATAGTGGTTATTTTGGCTACTCTTTGATGCTGTGAGGTTATAAAAGTAAGTTAGCTATTTAACTTTCTCACCTCAGAGAAAAGAACAAACAACATGACAATAAAGTAGTGCACAAAATAAGATGATGTTATTGTTATTGTCTTGCACAAGCACTTAACAAATGCACGTTTATCTTCATCTTTTGTTGTTTGACATTGCATAGCTGTTTTGCAGCCAAATATATATACATATGAACATTTTAAAGCATAAAATCCATATCTTTTAATAATATATTGTAAAAATAAAAACAGTTGCTCCAATGCAGTACTCTGTCTTAGTTGGCGGAAATACAGTTTTGTTAATGAAAAGAACGAAAATCTAGGTGTAATTGTAGTTGAAAAGTTATTATTTTAAACTGTATGCAAATAGATAAAATTTAATATGTGCACTTTGTGTATACCAAGGATGATATTCAATTAAAAAGCTATATTTGATGGTCGAAATGTAGTTTGCTTTACTGTAAAGTATATTACTCTCAGACATTTAACACTTCAATTGTTCAACACTTTTCATACATTAGATGCTTTTACAATTAAACTGATTATTTTTACTGAAATTTGTACTTTGTGACTGTAAAGCATAAACCCCACCTACTTTAAAGTGGGGTGGTCCACTACAATATCATATTTTAAACTTTAGTTCATGTGTAATGAAGCTGTGTGAACAAACAACATCTTTGAATGTATTCGAAGTTCAATGCAAGGAAGACATTTTACAGGGTTAGCTTAGCAAAGCCTACAGTGAATGAAGTTAGGAGACTACTAACAAATACATCCGAGTTAGTGAGATCACAATTTAGTTTTAATTTTGTTCCAAATAATTATTAAGATATAGCTATATAACTTTTAAGGTATAGCTCTAGCATTTGACAAAGGATAGCTTCTAGAATCTCTTCCAGTTTTGTGCTGGATTAGGCTAAAAGCTCCTCAAAGAAGAAGCAGCTCCAACCATGATAGAAGCTTTGGATTGTGAGCCACAACATGTAATTATTTTAATTTGTTACAATTGATCTATTACATGCATAGTTTCCAGTGCTAATGGGATGTTGTAGCACATAAACAAGGATGTAAACAACAGGAAATGTTGTTTGACAGGGTTAACAATTTAGCTACAAATTCATATTTATCCGTCAAACCCCTGTAAACACCCACAATCTTTAGCAGTGCTGCAGTGTCTCTTTACGCAGCCACTTTCCCTTCATTATACATCTCAAATAATGAATTCACAAAAGTTATGTGAACGTTTAATATTACTTACACATGCTTATTCCGAATATCTGTGTAAGACACTAGTCAGATTTTATTTTAGAGAGCAGGCGTGAGGTGACGTGAAGACAGTATTTACACAGCGCAAAAGCATGTGTAGGGCCATGACGCTCTTCCGGTGATGTAAAGCCAATCAGCGCATCACAGAACATTGTTAGATGACCAATCAGAGCCTCTTGAGGGCGGGCCATTCAGAAGAACTAGGAAATATGACAGTCATTTTCATGTTAGCTGAGTAACTGTATTTAATTAAAGCAATATATATGAAAATTATTGTGATTTCTTTACAAACGCAGCATGAGCACACATTGCTTTGCATCTTTTAAACACAACCAAGCCTTAAAAACACACTAGACCACCCTATTAATTTGATTAGTTATCATTGTCTTTTTGCCATTGATGTGAACTGTCTGAACGCTGATGTACATGTTTAAAAATGTTCCCTTTTTGCCATCCTAACAAAAGTGATGTGTAATGGAGTGGAGAAGAACAGTGCACGAATTTTAAATGCTGATAGTGATAATTTGCCTATTACTAATCATTTTGGGGCTTGTTACTTGTGGGGTTGCAGACCTAGATTACTCATACCCTCACACAAAGAAACAGAACAGATTCACATTAGAGGGAGTGAAAGAACGATTGCACAAATGAATAGGAATTCAAGGCCACTCCATCTTGAGACAGTCTATTTAAAAATAACTATGTAAAATACATAGAGCATTAAAAATGCAAAGCAGAGTACTGAACCACCACAACCTCATCTCTCAGGAAAACTGATTTACATTTTGGCAAATTAGTGTCTAATTCCTGTGAATTTGCATATCTTATTCCAACAGATAAGTCTAATTTCAGAAAAAAATACAAAGACATGCCCCTAAACAACTATTGTGAGCAGATCATATGAATCTGTACAAATATGATTGTACGGATACATACAAATTAGCTGATAATTTAGCAAGAGCTGCAATGCAATCACCAAAGCCTGTCATATTATTTTAGAAAATGTGAGTGTTGCCAGTCACTGGATCTAAAATATAATGCAGTCAATCCTTATTGCATGTGCGCTAACAAAATTGGTCTCACACTATATGCAAGCGAACCATATTAACATATTATGTGAAATAATCAATTTATTTTACTGTTAAATGTAACTTTTATCTCAATATAAAGTTAAAATAATTTAACTTCTTGGATTTTTTTTCTTTCTTTAGTTTGTTGCAATGCATAAGTGATCATCTTAATCATAAAATATTTATGAGGTATCTGCCTCTATGTAGGCAGCATAATTAAGATGCCTACCTTCTGCAGTGTTTTCACACCAGAATCTCCATAAGCAGCTCACTCAAGTTACGAAACCGAGTTTGTGTGCACTGGTTCGGAGCCCATGTGCCATATGATGGGTGAGTTCTGCTATAAAGCAGCAAGTTGAGCGAGTGTCTGGGTGAAATTCTGTGATATGTTGATCAAATCCCAGAGTAGCCCTGCAGCCCAGAGAAGGGAAATAGCTAGCTTTTTTGCCTTGAACCAGCCATCTCTTGAGTAATGACTCTGTCTTATTTGTAGCAGTGGTAAAAAGGATTCGCTGCAGGGCTCGCGGTTAGCAGGGCAGAGGTTTTCTGTTGGGAATTTGTGCAAATGAATGTATATTATGATAATTCTTGAAGCTTTACTGTGCGCGGAGCTCTCACAGAAGGCTTGTCATTTGGAGGGATGATATCCAGCTGACTTCAATCGGCTTGCTGAATGTATGTTGAAAAATGTCAGTAATCAATGTATGCATCCTTTTCCAGTTTGATGTGTTCAACTTCCTGTTGAGTCATGGCCCTGAAATGTATTTGAGGTGCTGCCGGATTACTCTCTTTTTTCATATTGCACAGCTGGGGGCTGTCACAATATAACAGTATTGATGATTATTATAATATTTAAAAAATGAAATATTGTTACTGTGTATCAGTATACCGGTGATGTTAGTGATGATTATAATCTTTAAAAATGAATAGTACACTGCAATATGACACAGCAATCTAGTGGCATATGACACAACAATTTATCTGGGTAAAGGGCATACACTGTAGAAATGCTATTGACTGATGAAGCTGAAGAAACCTGAAGAAAATCAACACATGACTACAACTGAAAATGTTTATTCAGTGTTCTTCAAGCCATCTAGGGCATTTTTTAAAAACAAATATGCATGTTTAATGTAATGCTAACTGCCTTCAGTGTAAAGAGCAATATTAACCAATATAATTTATGCTTCATTTCCAATCATTCAATCCAATTCAATTCACCTTTATTTTTATAGCACTTTTACAATGTAGATTGTGTCAAAGCAGCTTCACATAGAAGATCATAGTAAATTGAAACAGTGTAGTTCAAACAGTGTAGGGTTCTAATGAGACTTTTTTTACTGGTTTTCTAAAGATGCTTTAAAATATCATTAATATTATATAAGTAGATATAATATAAGTAGACTGTTAGGTTGGGGTTAGTGTAAGTTGACATTGTACTTGCAAAATTTCTTACTGTCAGTTAAATGGCTGTTGAAGGAGCAATAACAACAGATATTAGGCAAGCAGTCTACTAATACTCAAATGGACCAACAAAATAAAGTATTACCATTATTTATTGAAAAATCTGAAATTGTGACAATCCTATGTACAATCAATACTCAGATTGAAATGCATAAAATTACAAATACTCAGATTACAGTAATTGAATAGTTTCTTTAAATGTATAAATATATTGTGCTGCATATGTATTTTTACTGTGCTAACAAACACACTATATATTCATATATATATATATATATATATATATATATATATATATATATATATATATATATATATATATATATATATATGAATATATAGTGTCTGCATGTTAGCACAGTAAAAATACACATGCTATATATATATATATATATATATATATATATATATATATATATATATATATATATATATATATGAATATATAGTGTCTGCATGTTAGCACAGTAAAAATACACATGCTATATATATATATATATATATATATATATATATATATATATATATATATATATATATATATATATATATATATATGAATATATAGTGTCTGCATGTTAGCACAGTAAAAATACACATGCTATATATATATATATATATATATATATATATATATATATATATATATATATATATATATATATATATATATATGACAATGGCGAAATGACAATGGGGTTTGACTGTGGTGAAGAACGGTTCTAGAAAGCAGGTAGGACAAAAACAAAAGGCAAAAATTAAAGTAAACAAGTAAATAACCTGGTGAAATTGTGGTAAAATCTGAAAAAAAAAATCATGAGGGCTTTACTTTTTTCTTGATTGCTTTTAAAAACATTGTCAGTTGGGTTTAGGCAAGTGGCTGGGCACTGATCTATCTGTGCTTTTTAAAACACTATTAGTTGGGTTTGGGGAAGGAAGAAGGTTGATTCAGTCGATTGGTCAGTCAATCAGCGGCCTCTGTGGATTTATGTAAGAAGAATAGGTGTGAATGGCCCTTGTGGAATAAATTTGAGATTTAAAAAAAGTGTACACAGTGCCCTCTGGCAGATTCGCAAAAACAAAAACTGCCAAAAAAAAAATTGTTTTTCTTCAGAAATGTATATAAGGGTACATAATAAGAATGAAACTTTATACAGTGCGGTGGCATTAAAAGTGTCCAAGAAGACTTAATCAATACATGCAATGAATGAGAGACTGTTTAAATGCATGTCTTTGATGAGAAGATGAAGGAGGCCTACTGTATGATGAGTGAAATCACTGACTAAACTTAAACAATAACTAAATGCAGAACAAAACTACAGAATGTTATGTTTTTTAAATAAGTGCACAAATTGTATACATGTATATTCTCTTAGCACCGAGTTCAAAGTCCATAACCTAAGCTTTAAAATTGTTGCTGCAAGATTTTTGCCCCTTATTCACAGATTTAACACTGTTAGCTCTTGCTTTTAGTTGGCTTATTATAGGTAGTATTATAGCATTAATGTGCATTTATGATACTCATTACTTACTACACTAAAATAATTTTAAAAGGGTTACTTTCTACTCATACTTTGAGTAGTATTTCAAACAGATACCTATACTCTATGAGCGACACTGGCTCAGTGGTTAGCACTGTTGCCTCACAACAAGAAGGTTGTTGGTTGTTGGGTGAGTTGAAATTTCTAAGTAGAGTTTGCATGTTCTTCCAGTGTTTCCCGCTTCTACCATAATCCAAAGACATGTGGTATAAGTGAATTGAATAAACTAAATTGGCCATAGTGTATGTGTGTGCAAGTGAGAGTGTATGGTTGTTTTCCAGTACTGGGTTGCAGCTGGAAGGGCATCCTTTGCGTAAAACATATGCTAGATAAGTTGGCGGTTCATTCCGCTGTGGTGACCCCTGATAAATAAAGGGACTAAGCCGGAGAAAAATGAATGAATGAATGAATGAACTTATACTCTACAGTACTTGCATCACATTTTATTTGGCTAGTAGTACTTTTAGTTGAGTATGCATTTTCAGTACTCTTTCCACCACTGTGTACAACAAAGGAGAAATGCAGTCAGATCAGGTCAACCCAGGTCAGATGACTTCAAAAATATTGAACAAATGCCATCCTTGTGGGTTTCTATGACTACCTTATTGAGTAAAGTTATTGACCTCTCTGAGAGGTTGATAAATTGTAAACCATTTGTTTCCAGGAAAATCACCTACAGAAGTAAAAGCAACATCTGTTGCAGGTAGGCTGCACAAAATCCTGAAGTATGCAGACAGCTTCTTGGATAAAAATAACAGATTTCCTTGATTTAAATCAAACACTCTTTTTGCTATGAATAACAAAAATCCAAGAAGAGATTATATGAAGTAAGCACAGAACTATGTTGGAGGAGTGACTGCGATATCAGATAAGCCCAGAGAGGAAATGCTGAAGTTTTAGTGCAATCCTATCAGAAACAAAAGCGTCTCATAAATTTCTCATAAAGAGAATTTTAAAAATATATATATTGTGTAGCAATGGTATGGTATGGTCTATATATTATTGAAGAGTTCTTACCGTAAATACATGTCATGCATTGCAATTTTGTAGGAAACTACTTGAGACAGCGAAAGTGAGAATGCCTTGTCTATCTTTTGCATAATGCATGACGTTTCTAATTCAGTATAAGTGCACTTGGCTGAATTGACTACATTTTCAGCGCAAATCCTCCACCTTCGCCCACTTGAATCCCTCACACCTTGACTGCAACTGATTTTTATGACTTATGATTAAGATTTGTGTGACCAGCGAAGAGAGACGAGCCAATACCGAATCCAAACCGAGGTCAAGCCTTGCCAATCATACCAGGTTAAGCCAGAGGTTAGAGGTTTGTTAGCTTTTCTCTGCAGTGCACTCACATCCATAATGTTTCACAACAGTTGCTTCAAATCACTTCATCCAACATGAGCAATATTCTGTTTTCGTCGCTCCCATACATTATCTGGTCCTGTGCTAAAAGCTTTATCATGTCTAAATGGTGGGTTGTTTGAAGTGAAAACACCTTGGAGAGGAATTGTTTGCGATAACTCAGTGTTGAATAGACGTTTCCTTCCAGAATGATCTATTCACATGACCTCCTACAGTGAGGTTTACTGATGGTTTATCAGGGCTGGCTAGATACACATCCAATGCCTGCCTTCGAATGTGGGAATGGATACGCAAGCACCACAATAAATAAACATGGACATTTATCTTGCTGTGTTAGACTCCATTTCCTAAACTCTCCTCAACTTCTGCAAGAAATATTCTGGAATATTCTAAAGGGTCTGTCAAAAAACGAATGTGAACTTTAAGCAATCTTATCTTGGCTCTGAAGATTTCCGTTCAGTGTTTGCTTTTGCAAGGTGAGATTACTGAGTGCACTGGTTCCTTGAAATGCAAACCTGTTTAAACTTTGTATTTCAAAGATGTGGAGGGCAGATATCTTGCTGATCTGTGGTTAATATTCTGTTTTCAGTTACTGTGGTTTTGGACTTATAATATTTTCCCAATGTGTTTGCTCAGCCATGTTGGCTTAAACAAAAGGGCTCATATTATGTGTACATAAATATATAATTTGCATGAACATGCCCATATGACTTGCATATATTTTTTACTTGGTACTTTGTTTTCATTTGTAACTATTTAGTTGATGAATTATGAACAGACTATGGAAAACAGATCACGCATTTTTGTATTTGTTTTCAAAATTTAGGTGTCTGTTTTTTTTTTTTAATTATGTATTAAAACGATAAATGCTTGGATGCTTAAAACCCCTGTAAACTGTCACATTCATTAAGAATGCAGGGTCTCTCTATGCGGCTGCTTTCCCTGCATTATACATCTCAAAAAATGAACTCGCTGAAGATAAGTAAACGTTTTATATTACTTACACATGCTTATTCCAAATATATGAAAGACACTTGTCAGATATGGGGCCCTATAATACACACTGTGCAATGCAGCGCAAGGCGGGACACATTTGTTGTTTGCTAGTTTCAACTTGGCGCAAGAGTCATTTTGGCGTTTTGCGCCACGCTGTTTAAATAGCAAATCCATTTGCGCTCATACGTGTGCCCATAGGCGTCTGGTCTAAAAAAGGAGGCATGTTAAGGCGCGTTGCTATTTTGAGGAACTAAAATACACTGTTCAATAGACTAGCTTAGAGTAGGTCTAAAGTCCAGCGCAGAGCGTGTTAGTTGTGCGCCTTGCTTACGCATTGCTTAATGCACACAGGATGTACAGCAATACCAAATTTCTTTACAAATGAAAAATAATTAAAGGAATAAAATATTACAAAAAATATTACATTTACATTTAGTCATTTTATTATTATATTATTTATATTTCATAATTATATTATATTATTTTCTGGCCTAAATAAATATAAAAACCACCGCCTTCATGCCTTCATCTCGGAGGGCTTTTTTTAGTTTATTCATGACAATTTGCTTTAGTATGATGTTTTTATTAGTGATAGTATTAATTATTATATGCAAATTTATATTTGTTTTTATTTAAAAAATCTTAGATTTGTCCACCTGTCAGGTTTTAGACCATATCGGGCACAGCATGTGCATTAGAATATCTCTCAGTTTTTTATAACACACTTCGTTATTATTGTTCTTTTATTCGTTTGCTGGAAATTAGAACTGAATTTAGAAATAGTTTTGAAACAAATCTTTGCCCTTAATAAACAAAATTAATTATGTATAGGCAAATGGATGTATGTGCATACAACACGTTTCCCTATCCACGATGATAAGGCTCATTCTCGATTTATAGATGCTCTGTTTAACTGTTTTCTCTCTAGTTTTTCCACTTATAAAGTCTGTCATGTAAATAGCAAATGCACTATGGCGTGACACAACTGACTCTTAAAGGTAATGGGAGATGAGACACTGATTGGTTTATTCTCAAAACACATTGAGTGAATAAGCTCAACCGTTAGACCATGCGCCACGACTCAAAGCAGATTTTCCTGTCTTTAAAATAGCAAAAGTAGATTCTGACACCCTTAATGCTTTTGCACCCTGCACTTTGGACTTTGCACCTGGATTGTCAAAATAGAGCCCTTTGTGTTAGAGAGCAGGCGTGAAGTTCAACTGTGTTCTCTGTGTCATTTTGATTCAGGCTCAAACTGATACGGCTAACAGCTACTCTGACTGACAGTATTTACACATTGCAAAAGTGCGAGCATGTGGAGGTGTGACATTTTCCTGGTGGCGTGGAGCCAATCCACAAATCACAGCACATTCTGTTAACTGACCAATCAGAGCCTCTTGAGGGCAATCTTTCGGAGAAACTAGGAAATATGACGTATGACAATGTCGTTTTCATGTTAGCTGAGTAGCTTTATATCAAATAATCAAAAAATAATGTGAAAAAAATAATGTTGTTTACAAATGAAGCATGAGCACACATTGCTTTGTATCTTATAAACACAACCAAGCCTTAAAATATACCCTGGACCACCACTTTAAATGATGCTGTATTTATGCTTGCATGAAGTTGATCAAAAGTATTAGAAGATATATATTATGATACAAAATAAATCGATATTTTCACATCACAAAACACAACAAAATATTAAGCGAAACAAGTTTTTTAATAGTTGCTATTAAGGATGTTTTTTTCTTTTTAAATCAGCATATCAACAATGATTTTTGCAGGATCATGTGACACTGTTGCATCACAGGAATAAATTACATTTTTAAGTATATTAAAACAAAAGACAGATGTGTTTTATTAAAGGGCACCTATGGTAAAAAATCTACTTGCTGTTTGGACAGATCTGTGTGTTGGTATAGTGTATAGACCGTCATACTGGGGTGATATGAACACACCCAGTCCTTTTTTTTTCAATTTAACTACAAAAAAAAGGGTCGGCCAATTGGAGCTGTTTTCAAATCGATCGCACCATTACGTAGTTGTGCGATTCCCCCGCCCACCGAATTGATTGACAGCTGCGCGCATTAACATGTTCCGGTAGTCACGTGTATATGTCAACAAGACCGGACAGACATACGCAAAGCAACCGGGAATAAAAGGTCTGTTCTGTTCGCTAGGATCAGCAATCATCATCAGATGTGATTAAGAGTAAGTTTCACATGTTTAAAGTGTTTTAAAACAGAGTATGTGTGTAATTAATCACAGCGTTTTACTTCAGCTTTACTTTATCAGCACAGCCGCGTGTCAGAACAATTATAAAAGAAGACGCTTCAATCCCGGTTTGTGGAAGTTAAATCAGGTTTATTTTGTACATTAGCATAACAGATATCCACACTTGAGGTTAGCCTTAACTAGGCTAAGCACGCTCTGTCTGTCTGCCTGCCTGCGTGTGTGTGTGTATCATCTGCGGTGTGTGTGTGTGTGTGTGTTTGTAACGATATTGTGTGTGACTCATCAATGCAACTTCACAATACTGATTAGTAAAGGTTAGTTCTTACTGTAGTATCTCACGAACGCTACGTGAGACCTCCTTCCTTTAAGTCTGTCTGTTGTCTGACGCAGCTGAGGGAGGAGGCATGTAGAAACAGTGGGCGGGAAGGAAAAAGCTTAAAGGCGCAGTACGACAAAACCACCCCCTGCTGGAAATCAGTATAAGACAGCATCTTGTAAAAAGTATAATGAAAAATCTGATGGGTATTTTGACCTGAAACTTTATATACACATTCTAGAGACGCAAAAGACTTATATTAAATCTGAAAAAATGGGTAACCTAGGTGCCCTTTAAAGATATTTAGTGGTAATCATTCATTCATTCATTTTATTGTCGACTTAGTCCCTTTATTAATCCAGGGTCACCACAGCGGAATGAACCGCCAACTTACCCAGCAAGTTTTTATGCTGCGGATGCCCTTCCAGCCGCAACCCATCTCTGGGAAACATCCACACACACACTCATACACTACGGACAATTTAGCCTACCCAATTCACCTGTACTGCATGTCTTTGGACTGTGGGAGAAACCAGAGCACCCGGAAGAAACCCACGCAAAGGCAGGGAGAACATGCAAACTCCACACAGAAACGCCAACTGAGCAGAGGTTCGAACCAGCGACCCAGCGAACTTCTTGCTTTGAGGCGACAGCACTACCTACTGCACCACTGCCTCGCCTATTTAGAGGTATTGCTGAAAATAATTAAGATAAATGTGTATGTGTAATAACCACAAACTGGTGCTTATTATAAAGTATCATCTGTTATTATTATAGTACCATATTTTCATTATCTTAGCAATCACCTGATGATGATTGAAATGAGCCAATATAATGTCAAAGAAATTTGCTCACATAGCTGTACATTACCCTGTTGCCATGGTTACACCAGCTCTCTATGTTCTGATGGCCATGCAATGCAAAGCTCTTTGTGAATTCTGGCGGTCACTAGTTGAGTTTAATCTAACAGCCCAAAGGAGCACAGCTTGAACGTCATCAAAAACACCTAACTCTCCAGATGACAGCAATTGCCCTTTCGTGACCTTTGCCAACATTGATTCCTGCGTAACTTTCCTTAGACAGGTTTTTATCACTCTGGCTTTGAGGCATGTGCTATCTCTCTGCTCTCCCACAAGCTGATCAATACAGATATATGTATTATTTTTTGGTTCACCAAGGAAAAGACCTTGTGGGCACAAATAATAATTCTGGAAAAAAGTAGTATGATTTGAATATGAGCAATGAGTGGTTGCAGTTTTTATAATTTCCCAAATCAATAATAACACTAAAACATAGCAGTGTAAGAATTTTTGTCAGAAATAAACTATTATTTCACTTTTTTATAATTCCTTGACACTCACACTATTAAATGTTTTATCTAATTGCAAACAGCGTGTTTTTTTAATAAAGACAGGAAATTCAAGTAGACTTTTAGTAAAAATGTGAATGTGTAAGCATTCAATGAAATATTAAGCATTCAGAACATAAATTTCATGTGCATAGTGAATTACCATTGGCCTTTTTCTTACCTCTATTTGCATAATGAATTGTGACTGGCCTTTTTTGTTCTCTACACACACTCCATATAGGGATGGCGTGATTTTTTTTTATATATATATATATATATATATATATATATATATATATATATATATATATATATATATATATATATATATATATATATATTATTCCCACCAAGACTGTACTTATTTGATTCACAATACATTAAAAATGGCAACATTGTCAACGTTGTTTAAAAAAAGACATTTGACATGTTGTTTAAATTTCAACAGTTTCAATTTTTAACTTAATTTAATTTAATTTAATTACTTCGATTGTAAAGCTGTATTTTCAGAACAATTACTCCAGTTATCAGTGTCACGATCCTTCAGAAATTATTCTACGGTTATAATCAGTTTGAAAACAGTTGTGCTGCTTGTTTAATTTCAGCCAATAAAAATGGTTTGCCACCAGTTATAAAATTTAGTAAATCCAATGAATAATTTTTTTTCAATGTGGGGACAAAATAGTAACATATTTGAAATCTGTTTTTTAAATGTTTCACCCTTTAAAACACCTTTGCTTTGAACAAAGGGAATGGGAAACACAGAATAAACATATTGGTGTAATAATAAAAAAAAATATTTAAAAAAAACATGATCATGACCAGAAGAACCGGAATTGGTGGACTGTGGCATAATATAAGCTCTGCTGTTTTGTGTCTTATTACTCCCGTCTCATCAGCAAATGCTTAATCAATATTGTTTTGACAACTTTCATCCTTTCTTCATAATACCAAAAATAGTAGGTTTTGAATGCTTTAGCTCATTCATGAATACGATTTCTGCAGGAATCCTGTAGGATGTAATGAACACTGTAAAAAATGTTACCTAGATCTAACTTATAAAAAGTGAGGCAAGTGGCTGCATCGGACGTTTTAGGTTGATTCAACTTCCAGCCTTTTTTAAGTATTTTAAACACTAAAACATTGCTTAAAACAAATGCAATAAAATTAAGTTGAGCCAACTAATATTTCTAAAATTACTAAAATCAGATAAACTTACTTTTTTTGTTAAACTTAACTTACTTATACATTGCTATATGTTGATTGTACTTATTTTAATTAAGTATTAAGAACTTAATGATCTAAATAAAATTAACCATGCATATGTCATTTAAAATGAATTCAATTGACTTCTGGCTGTAACCTCAGAAAATAAATCTTCATTTCTATATTGTAAGCACAATATACACAAGTAAAAACAGATAAACAGACTTTCCTGTCAATAACAATTAAATAAGAATGGGAGGATGGATTAAAGACCATAACATGCATTCAATGTCAATCGGTGTTCCTTTTAATAGTGACTACAAAACAGGCCATTAATGTGGCTACACATACACAATACATAAATAAAAACATTAATAATAACAGATCCTATTGAGAAATCATCTAAGGCAACTCAGTGAGGAGATTTGCATATTTTGATGAAGATTTAGGATGCATAATGTCCAGTCCCACAAAGAGTCTCTGATATATCTCATATGTATACAGTTTTGATGGATACTTGAAGTCGAGGACATCAGTAAGTCCAAACAGGAGTCATCATGCATTTGACAGGTTTGGCAAACCTCTGACAGTCCTATGATAATCCAAACTGTGTTGGCCTGATGGCAAATTTTTCCCGTGGGCAGCCGCATGCACCTCTGATTCCTCACAACTCTATTGGTGGAGACAAAAAAGAAACAGGAGTTCAGGTGATTGATACCAAACAACATTAAATAGCTAAATACTAAATAGGAAATAACTACAAGTAAAGTTACAAAAGTGCAGTGAGAATGATGCATGGATGAAACACCTTAGTTTATCAGTTAAAAATTACCTTAGTTAAACTTCTATTTAAAAAATAAAAAAGGTTATACAGGTTATTGTGTACTTACATTATTCCAGGTGTTTTTAGTTATCAAATTTTAAAGAAAACTGTGATTTTACTCAGTGTAACAGTGTATGTCATTGTGGTTTCCTGTCAATCAAAGAATTATAAAAATTTAGGTATTACATTTTTAGTTTATTTTGGCAACTTATAAAGCATAAGAATGTGTATGTAATTTAGATATTAAAACTGATTGAAAATGGCTATATGAAAAATATAGAATACAAATTCTATAATTTAATTGTCATCTTCAATTTGCACCAAACTTTGCACATGTCATAATACAAATTTTATTAAATAAATAAATACATTGCCATTTTACATATTACATTAAGGTTTACATTAAATTTTTGCTAAAGCTACATTTAATTGACTTTTTTTTTTCAAATTTAATGTGACTGGCAAATGACAGTTCAGTGAGGTCACTGTTATCAGTTAGCTTTAGTAAAAGACTGACAGATAATAAGAAACTGCATTAGGACATTTTTTTACTGTTTTTACTGTTGCACACATAAAAAAATCTTCAGATATCAAATGTAATTCTATGGAGCCCACTATTGTTTGCAATTTTACTGTTGCAATTTTAATGTTTTACTTACCTGCAAATAATTATATCTGTAATTGTATCTAATGTTTTTCTTACCTGGATGTGAAGTTTGAAGATCCACAGGTAACAAAATCACTTTGGTATCTAAAGACCAAAAAAATGCATTTTAGAATAAGGTGCATACAATTTAAATGGTTCTGTAAACATCAGTAGTGAATTTAAATTAAGTTAAAATAAATTGTAAATCTGTAATTTATTCACTATGCAGAAGACACAACTCTCATGATTCCACACTCAGTCACGGCGTCATCAACCTACTCATTTGTTTGTTGTGAATGTGCACCCTCTAGTGGCAAATATTACACACTGTGCCTTTAATGCTTGCTTTATAAATATATGTATATATTTCTTTTTTTCTGTATTTATGTTTTACACACAGTAAGACTATGCATTGATTTTGATGGGAATTTTTGTATCATTTGAGTTTGAAAATCTTCCTCTAAGATTACAGTCTTCTGTCTATGTAGGCAGCACACAGCAACTTGACTCACTAGTCTTTGGAACTAAGCCATTATCTTCATCACGTTGCTTCAGATGAACTGTGTCAGCAAAACGCGAAACAAATAGGTCTGGTGACAGATTTCCTCATGCATATCATGATGGTGCCAAATTATGAATATAACCCATTACTTATGTTCCTACAGTATAATTCATTTTGACAAATATTTTGTGCTTATTTTCATATCTTTCGAGCCAGACGAGTCTCTTAAACACATACCATATGAGTCACTTTGATTGACACTGGCTATTTAACTTAATTAGCTTAGCTTCCCGTATTATACTTGTGATATTAAAGAACCATGGCCCATATTTCTGCATTTTAGTCATAATTATATACTATTAGCTTGCAATCTATATGACACAACACTGCAAATGTTCATCAGGGTGGTTCCATTGTTTGTCTGCATACAAACCTGCAAGCCAATAGAATTTATAAACATTTATTGTAATTGGAAAAACCAAGAGTAAAGGTCATTTTTAATTGGATGAACTGCCATGAGAGACAGCAAAATATATTGCAGCGTTTGACACGACATGCTCTAATTAATTAGAACTAATGGTAAATCTTCACATGTTGCCACTCATTAGCAAATGCCACGCTAATATTACTCACATTAGTAAATGTTTATGTCAATGAGATGTACTCAAACTCATCAGTAGAAGATTTTTACATTCCGCTGGAGCCTTTGCTGAAGTGCTTGTCTAATCACAGGTATTAGGATATCATTGAGACGTCCATGTATGGGAGGGTGTTCACACACTGTTTGGAGTTAATGTGCTTCAAATACTGCAGATTTTTCTCTGAATGTGGACCACCCAACCATTAGTATTAGCATTAACCTGACAGATCATAAAAATATGATTTCCTTTTTAAAAACATTTTAGTACAGAGTGAGTAGTGTTGCAGAGAAAATCTAAAGTAGCTTTCAATTATCAGGAAAAAAATGCATATCTATTACATATATATTCAAGTGTCAGGCAGATGAAATACAAATATAATACAATTAGTAGTATTTAAGTTGATAACTTCTAATAGAAATATGTGACTGTTTATTTTTTAAATTTTTTTATTAATATTCAGATTTCCCTAAAATGTAAAGTGGTGACCAGTAATGTAATATATATATATATATATATATATATATATATATATATATATATATGTTTTGGGTGTTTTTTTTTCACTAGGGACTGTGTGTGTTGTGAAACAGGCCCTAAACATGTCAAGGTTTCTACACATCCTTGGATTGACAGAGTAGCTGTCAGCGAGTGCATGAGCAGTAATCAAACAAACCGCTGCTCTAGCTTTATAATTCATAGCTTTTTACCATATCTCAATGCCACGCTGTCCTTGCCAACCCCTAAACTATGTCTGTGCCCCTAGGTAAAGAAGATATCAGCTCTTTTCCTCTGTAACAGTCTCATAGTCTGCTGTCACACACACACACACACACACACACACAAACACACACGCACACATGCAACCTGAGTCTTCACCCTCCTCCGCTCTCAGAAAGATGCACTTGTTTACTGCAAGTTGCCAACTTGTCCGTGAAAGACTCTGTTGGGAGTTTGCTGTAAATATGGTGACAGGCAGGAAACACTTCCCCAAGAACTGCTCTGAAAAGAGGGTTAGAGGTTGACATGGGTGGGTGTGGGCAGAAAACAAATTGAACCCTCGATGTGTTTCTATTTTAGAACATTTATAGAGTCTGTCACTGGATGCATGTTACAGTGCACTGTAATAAATCTTTAATTTTAAACACTGTAAGAATCAGCTCTTTGGTTTAAATCATGTTTAAACTTTGGGGATTCGAATCAAAGATTCGAACATGATTCACATAGAATTATTTAAAGCTTACACTTAACTTAAGTATTTGTCCAGCAAATAGAACGTTTAGTGTAAAGCAATCCTGTATTATACTATTACGTGGCCAACAATAACAATATAAAAACAGTATCTAATTATTTAATGAGCAAGGTAGCAGTATCTGAAGCTGAGGCATTAACTTATAAAGCACACAACACACCAACACGGATCTTAAAACGAAACAAAAGTTTATTGCTACTCTACAACACAAAGTACTAATCTACGTAAAACAAACAAACGCACATACATACACACACGCACAAGCAGTTTGAGGAGAGTTTTGACTGAGTGGATTTAACTTCTAGCCTTTGCTAAGTTCTTAGCATTGCAACCTGAGAGAAACCATAAAAGCAGAGAATTTCGCTATTCTTTACTACTTAAACATAATTCACACCAGAGTCAGCAATGGATAGAAACCTTGTTTGTGCTACTTGCGTTCTGATGTAATTTGGTTTCCTCGACTGGTCCAAAGGGAAATCCCGGCGAAGCTGATTGGTCAGCGTAGCAACTTCAGTGACGTGATGGAATTCCCTTGTCGGTGAAGAGGGGTTTCCTTAGTCGATTGCTAGGGATACGGATGTTGGACAAGGCGGCGTTCGAAGTCCTTCCTGGGTTCCTGTAGTTAGGATGAGTTTCAGAGTTTGGATGTGTTGACCCGATGACTTGTTGTTGAAGCGGTTGCACAAGCAGATCGGGGGTCGAGCCGGCAGCAAGTGAAGGTCGCGGTCTGCTCCGTGATGTAACGAGGCTTCCGGCGAGGCGATGTAACGGCCACAGCACGAGAAGAGCGACGTCCGGGCAGCGACGGCGGTGACGACTGGCAAAGATGACCGGCAAAAGACGACGATGAAATTCCTTTGTTCAAAGTTTTATAGGCTTTGGTAGAGGCTGGGTCTACACAATGCTTGTCCAATCAGATAAGGTGCGGGGTGGAGTCACACCCCAATTCTGCCCTCTAGGAGGCCGGGTTGACACCTGGTGTGGGTGCTGCTTTGATAGCATAGTGGTTAAAATAAAGTCTTATAACGTCGACACTTTTCATAGTATAGTTTCTTCATATAAACCAATGCATATGAAATGTTCCTAGCTTTCAATCGATACCAAACATGAAGTATTTCACAAACATTCTGTAGATTTCATTTATCACTAAGGGCTATTACTCATTAACTATCCATAACAGTTTTGTTAAACACATGGAACATGTACACACAAAAATCTACAGAAACATAAAGCAAACATACATTACTCAAATAAACACAGTTTTACTGTATGTCCATTAAACTTTGCAAGCGTTTCTGATCGCTTCTGTGTCTGCCTGAGAATGTGTATTCCTTGCAGACGCCAAAGGACACGCAAACCAAAAGGTACTTCTCAAAAACCGGTTTGGTGGGTTTTTGATTGTAGAGCCTCTTATTGTTTTAAGGTGTAAAGTTAATTAACACGCAACTGTGATGTTGACTGGATAGTCGTCCTGTGGATTGCCTTTTGCTGGGTGCCTGTGGATTGCTTTGAAAATGAAATCAAAGCTCAGACATTTAGGCACCAACCAATCTTTTAAGGATAACATGGTCTGTGGCTTGTTCGGTTCTGGAACGATCCGTTGACTCCCCACATCCCCCATTTGGATGGTGATGTTCCTGGCATGAACATCGGCAGACACTGGAACAAGAGGCATAGGTAGAGAGAGAACAGACACACAAGACACAAACCACATTTCCATTCCATAGACTGAGTTCTGGTGCAGGTTTTAGCTTAAATTGTTCGGGTCAAGAACACAAGGTGTAGTGTAACATTGCCTGAAATAATTCAAATTTAGTTATTTAGCTAGTTTACTTCATTGCAAGTATGGAGTGGCGCTAGCTTCAACTTAAATAAGCAATAATTCTGCAGCAATTGACACTAATTTGGGAGAAGGAGTCAATCCTACTTTTAGGCCCTATGCATGAATTTGCAGGAGTTCCCTGTAGAGGGGACTGGAACTGCAAATCAGTTAGGGAGAGAGAGAGAAAGAAGGAAATCAAGAGGCACAGGGATGCAAAAAAACAAGATAGGTTAAAAACCAGCAATAACAGTGTTGCATACGTGGAGTGGATCCTCGCTACTAGAAGTTGTTCTAGCAGTGCTGTAGAGGAGAAAGTATTAGTGTTGTGTTTAACTAGGTGTTTCCCTAGAATGTCAAAGGTTATGTTAGTGTGAAGAGGGTAGAACAGTTGATCTGTGTCAAGTTGTGGTCCTCCCCCATTTGTTGTTCAATGATGATGGAGCAGTCAAATGTTCATCCAGTAACGGAGGTAGCGGAGTTTGGCATGGGTCAGGAAGGGTTTCAGGACTGAACTGAGGTTTGTCGGAGGAGTGGCAGACGACCCGAACGGCACTTTTGGGAGCCTGAGGGCTTTCACCTGCAAGTGTTTGTTGGTTCAGGGGGTTGCTGCTTCTCCGCTCGGCGACTAGTCAGGCTGAATCTGCTTTTTCCTTTTCCCGTTTCCTGTCCTCCTCTATGCATTTGAGAAACTCTTTCATCATCAATTTCACCAGTTCTTGAGGGTTAAATCCCGGTGGGGCATTTTCCTCTTGCTGGGATTGAGTCTGAGCGTTGTCAGGGTGGAAGTGTCTGGAGTACCTTCGTTGACTCCTTGGACTTGATGTTACAGGGTTTTGATGTCTTCCCTTGGAGGGACTACTGGATGGTGACCAGCTTTTGTTTGACCCCCATTGGTTTCTTTCCTGGTGGTGTTCAGGTGAGCGTCGTTGTCCATGCAGTCCATCCCAGTGACTGTTACTCTGTTTGAATCTCGTGTCAGCGTAGGAGTTCTGTTGTCTATTGGACGGAGACGCATTCCACGCTGGGGATAGTGGTCTCACGCTGTTTGGGCGTTGGGCACCCTCTAGTGCCAGTTCTGGATTCTGGGTGTTAAAGTCAAGAACTTTTGCAGTTTTAGTGTTCTTCTCTAACACCATCTTTTGTTTGTCGTGGGCTTTCTGTGTCAAATCTCGCAATTGTTGGATGCTCATTGTTCGTGGGCATGCGAGTACTCCGAGATGTTGGCTTACTGCAGGATGGAGGTTTCTCAGGAAGAGAATCTTAAAGTTCAGGTCTTCTTCCATATTCGGTTCGTTGCGAGTTCCGAAAAAGGCTTGCCTGAGTCGGTTGTAGTAAGCATGTGGGGACTCATTGCGAGCTTGTTTTGTCTCCAGAGCACCTAAAAGTCCTTGATCTGATTCAGGGTTTGCAAACTCTCTGATGAGGGCTTCTTGGAGCAAGCGATAATCATTCTTTACCCGAGCCGGTTGTCGGTCCAGGAAGCTGCGCACCTCAGTGCTGGATGTGGCTCGAAGCAAATACAGTCTTTCTTTATTAGAGACATTGGGTCTCATTTCCAGGTGGAAATCAATGTCTTGCAAATAAGCGTGGACCTCCAAACCACCTGACACACTTGGAGTAAACTTCCCAATGTTTCTGGCCAGCTTGTCAAGGTCTTTAAGGTCCAGACTGTATGACGATCTGTGACTGGCTATCACAGGCTCTCGTCGCTGTGGGGTAAGGTAAGGCTCTTCAGAAGGTGTTGGCGAAGATCTTTGGCATGGTTTCTCACCTCTTTCAATAGGTGAGAGCTCAGGGACAGGGGATCCTGTCCTGCTTGGCAGGGGCGAGGCTGGTGCACATCTTGTCTTTGGAGGTTCATAGCGCAGTGCATAGGCATGCCTGAGTTCACTGGCGGACTCCTCTTTGATGTCATCCACTTCCTGCATTAGTCTGTCGATCTCATGTCTTGCTTCGCTCAGGTGAGTTTCAAGGGCTTTGATTCTGGCCTTCTTGTCTCTTAAGTCCACCTTCGCTTCCTTCAGTAGCTGTTCAGCATAATCTAGCTTGTTAGCGACGTCAGCGTGGTCTGCTCTGGCTTGTTCTCTTTCTTCTGTGATTGCTGTTAAAGCTTCTTGTAATTATTCGATCTCCTCTGTGGTACCTTCATCCACCTCATTTGGTTGTTCCAGACGTTCCTGAGCCTCTAGCTCTAGCTGCTTGATGCGGGCTTGCAGGCGTGTCAGCTTGTGTTGGAGTTGGGAGGCGTGTCTGTCACTCAATTTGAGGGTGGCTATGAGTGTGTGACTCAAAGTACCAGTGATTTTGGCCAGCTCCTTGTGGTTGAAGCTTTGACTTGGGTCTTGCTTCATGATGCTGTCTATGTTCTCATCCAATTGTTTTTGCGTCAGGGGCTGCAGTGTTTCGGCAGCTTTAGGGAGGAGACTGCCTGTTACAATGCTTAGCCATGTTTCCAGGTCCTTCCAGTGGCCAACAGGATCTTTGGAGTGAGCCATGTTTTGCGGCGGGGGGAGGACTTAGGATTTTAACTGACACAGACCTTGAAGAGAGATAGAGAGGAGAAAGAAAAAAAACAAGGTAGAACAATGCAAACAGAAAAGGAGAAATGTTAATGTGCAATGTTAAGTGTGTACTAATGTTGAGTTAAGTGTGGTTCTCTGGAACTGTGGCCCTCTGGTGGGTACGCGTGTCTAACTGGTAGTCTCTGTGGAAAGAGTCAGTAGCACAGACACAGTGAGAGAACAAAGAAAACAAAAGTGATAAGGAGACTAAGGAGTAGGGTGAAAATCTGTAGTTTCCACTTTCCTAGAGAGAGGGTTCCTTTAGCTTTTGTTAAATATAAAAATAAGATTTCTAAATACCAGGACTGAAGTTGCTATTAACTTTCCTCTGAAGTGACAGAAAGTAGGAAAACAATAACAGTATTGGCTTCTGAATAGGATTGACTCCGTACACCAAATAAATTGTTTCTGGATGCGTGTTTAGAATTGGATCTAACGACGCCTATCCTCTTGTTGACCTGATGAGTGAGAAAGGAGGGGTGAGATCAGACAATTTCAACAATTAAAAGTGTTCAAGTGTCCCAAACATCTATTAAATGTTTCTAAAATTCTCTGCTTTTTGACTCTCACAAGCACAATCCTTAAACCAGCATCAATAGTCCAGTAAAAAGAAGATAGTTAGTTGAAAGAGATAACAAAGGAGTTAGTTTTCTCTTAGCATTAGGTGTCTTTAAGGATGTCAAAGCGGTGGCGCTGTCGAGTTGACACTACAAGAAGTGTTGGTTTTATTGTGTTATATAGTAAATGCTTAGCCTACGTAGTAGAAAAATCTGAATTTTCCTTTTGTAGTTTGGCTAATTGGAGGGCTACTGCTCTAAGACTAGGCTCAATGATGGCTTAGGTTGGTACCATTACAGCTCACTGGGCTGCACTGTCCAATTGCATCAATGAAGCAGCAGGGGGAGCACTGTCTGTAAGCAGGCTTAAAATAAACTAAATTTAATAGACTAAATTTAATTTTGAATTGAACTTAACTTTAAATCTTTAACGTGGTAATAACTTTTATAAGTTATCATTAAGATTGATAAGAACACTAATGACTAAATTAAATTATTAATTATTGCTAAAATGATAAAGCCATGCATAAATGAACCATTAATGAAATTAAAATTTCAAAACAATGAAGTTGGTTAGAGTAACATTTAATGCAGTTTATCATTAAATTAAACAATCATAATTAATTTAATCAGTGAGTCTTATCCGTATAAATCAACAATTATAGGAAATGGGTGTTCCTAGATGTTGATGAATGGAAAAAGTATTTATACTTGTACAGGTCAGAGAGCATTAATTTATTGTCATGAAAACAAAACTATAATTCATCACTAATAAAACCAACAGCTTATGTGAGTTCAAACTGATCAAATTCAACAGGCCAAGTACAGCAGGAAAAACAAAAATAAAATAAAATGATGGTGATTAAACTCAGCAGTTAGATCGTGCACACTTTTATTAACTTTGCATTCGTCAACTTTTCCAAGGTGAGTAAAGAGAAACAACTGAGATGCAAGAGTTATTTCAAGCATCAGCCATGCAATGCATTTAAGACCACTAAATGCTACGTGCTATCTATTAGCCTTCGCTGCTACTGGAAATGCATAAACTTTAATGCAAACGCGTTAGCGTTAGTTTAGCTTAGCTTCACGCTATGCTCTTTGTTTACAATTCAAGCTGGCACTGGCGGACTGCACATGCGCGCTTGAATGTAATTCCGGCAAGTCTCTCTGTACTTCCGGACCAAGGTTGCTGCTATGGCAACGACCACAAAGTGGAATTTTAGCAAATTTCACAGTATCACTTGAGATGACGGCGCATCTCACACTGTTCAAGCAGAAAGCACTAGTTAGATTTTATATCTTAACAGTACTGAACCATCTCAACTCATGAAAGTGAGATAAATTAATCAACAGGATTTCTGAGATTAATACAAATCGGGACAGAGATATGGGGGATCTCAGCACTCTGTGTTAAGTCTGTGTAGACTGCAAACACATCCGTGGAATCAAACCACAATTTCAATTGATCAATTTCAAAACTTCTCCTATAAACTACGCTAGGCAGCTTTCTCTGAGCTCCGCGTTTTAAATAATTCACTAAGTCTTAGCAAATTACAGGGCAACAAGAATTTAGTTAGCTATGCTAAATCAGTTACCAGGAGAAAACACAGTTGAGTTTCCATCCGGGAATCGCGGCGTACGAAATCATACTGTGAAGGCCTTATATAACGTTATGAGATAAGCACAAAGGAATACGCTTTGTCTTTCTCTACATGCGCTTTAGAGCGGCTTACAGTTTGTCTCGGCGGACAACTTAAATGAAGTTTTACTTTCTTAACAACACTAAATGTAGTCAAGCAATAAAACAAATGGTACCACAATGAAATTGTGCAGTAACAAAACTTTTGTTCCCTCTAATCTATTCTTTCCAGGCAAAAATAGAAAAGATTAACAACGTGATTTCTGGGTTTTGTGCTTTAAAAGTTAGATCTGCTTGCCCGCATTCTCCACCACTATGTAAGAATCAGCTCTTTGGTTTAAATCATGTTTAAACTTTGGGGATTCGAATCAAAGATTCGAACATGATTCACATAGAATTATTTAAAGCTTACACTTAACTTAAGTATTTGTCCAGCAAATAGAACGTTTAGTGTAAAGCAATCCTGTATTATACTATTACGTGGCCAACAATAACAATATAAAAACAGTATCTAATTATTTAATGAGCAAGGTAGCAGTATCTGAAGCTGAGGCATTAACTTATAAAGCACACAACACACCAACACGGATCTTAAAACGAAACAAAAGTTTATTGCTACTCTACAACACAAAGTACTAATCTACGTAAAACAAACAAACGCACATACATACACACACGCACAAGCAGTTTGAGGAGAGTTTTGACTGAGTGGATTTAACTTCTAGCCTTTGCTAAGTTCTTAGCATTGCAACCTGAGAGAAACCATAAAAGCAGAGAATTTCGCTATTCTTTACTACTTAAACATAATTCACACCAGAGTCAGCAATGGATAGAAACCTTGTTTGTGCTACTTGCGTTCTGATGTAATTTGGTTTCCTCGACTGGTCCAAAGGGAAATCCCGGCGAAGCTGATTGGTCAGCGTAGCAACTTCAGTGACGTGATGGAATTCCCTTGTCGGTGAAGAGGGGTTTCCTTAGTCGATTGCTAGAGATACGGATGTTGGACAAGGCGGCGTTCGAAGTCCTTCCTGGGTTCCTGTAGTTAGGATGAGTTTCAGAGTTTGGATGTGTTGACCCGATGACTTGTTGTTGAAGCGGTTGCACAAGCAGATCGGGGGTCGAGCCGGCAGCAAGTGAAGGTCGCGGTCTGCTCCGTGATGTAACGAGGCTTCCGGCGAGGCGATGTAACGGCCACAGCACGAGAAGAGCGACGTCCGGGCAGCGACGGCGGTGACGACTGGCAAAGATGACCGGCAAAAGACGACGATGAAATTCCTTTGTTCAAAGTTTTATAGGCTTTGGTAGAGGCTGGGTCTACACAATGCTTGTCCAATCAGATAAGGTGCGGGGTGGAGTCACACCCCAATTCTGCCCTCTAGGAGGCCGGGTTGACACCTGGTGTGGGTGCTGCTTTGATAGCATAGTGGTTAAAATAAAGTCTTATAACGTCGACACTTTTCATAGTATAGTTTCTTCATATAAACCAATGCATATGAAATGTTCCTAGCTTTCAATCGATACCAAACATGAAGTATTTCACAAACATTCTGTAGATTTCATTTATCACTAAGGGCTATTACTCATTAACTATCCATAACAGTTTTGTTAAACACATGGAACATGTACACACAAAAATCTACAGAAACATAAAGCAAACATACATTACTCAAATAAACACAGTTTTACTGTATGTCCATTAAACTTTGCAAGCGTTTCTGATAGCTTCTGTGTCTGCCTGAGAATGTGTATTCCTTGCAGACGCCAAAGGACACGCAAACCAAAAGGTACTTCTCAAAAACCGGTTTGGTGGGTTTTTGATTGTAGAGCCTCTTATTGTTTTAAGGTGTAAAGTTAATTAACACGCAACTGTGATGTTGACTGGATAGTCGTCCTGTGGATTGCCTTTTGCTGGGTGCCTGTGGATTGCTTTGAAAATGAAATCAAAGCTCAGACATTTAGGCACCAACCAATCTTTTAAGGATAACATGGTCTGTGGCTTGTTCGGTTCTGGAACGATCCGTTGACTCCCCACAACACTCGAATAAATCTTTTTTTACAATGTACTTATTGTGTAAATACATGTTTTTTCATTGTACTTATGATTGATTAAATACTTGCATGTAATTACATCTGTGATTAATTTCTTTAATTACTTATTTAATTACACTGTTGTCCATCCCTTACACATAGCCACCTGCTTCGAATGTTATCACTTGATTGAATGGCTGTTATCAATGGTTATCAGCAGATAGACACGGGCCAGTAGGGGCCTTTTGCACCTAATGGTAGGCTTAGAAGGCTGTTATCATCCATCCACATGGTTAATCAGCTATACTAACAGAGAAGACTCCAAATCCAGATCTGTTTTTACATTACTGTGACAACTAAGTTTAGGGTTGGGGTAGGGATAGACATTAATAAAATACAATTAATGGGAAATTTAACAAATAACATAAATAATAGAGTAAAACGAGTAATAGAGAAAACTCCAGATCTAGATCTGTTTTTACATTACTGTTGTGCAGGAGCGTTTCTAGACATAAATAGAAAGTAGGCACAGCTCCCCTTCAAAAATAAAATTTAATATATATACAAATATATAAATATAAATGTATTATATAACATTTATATATAATAATGTGATCCATAGCTGATTAGCTATGTGGATGGATGATAGCAGCCCTCTTAGCCTACCAGTAGGTGCAAAAGGACCTTACTGGCCCATATCTATTTATTTGTTATATATTTATGAAACATTAAATGGTTAAATGTCGTTTTCCCAGCTAGTAGCACATGAGTGTCATGTGTGTGAAATTAATTTCAAACAACAATTTGGCAAACATTAATATTTCCAGAATCAAACAAAAAGTTCTTGAGGGGTAATTGATGTGCTGGTGCTCTTTGGATAAAGGATTTATAAAGATACACAAAAACATCAAGTCCAAGGTACTAAAAGTAGGTGAAAAGTAAGCCTTTATTAACAAATTCTAATTTGTCAATAGAGTCTATGTACATTTTATTACCCACTTTAATGTTTAGTGTATCTTTATGATTTTTTTAAATAATTTAATATTTTGTCATATAATAGAGACAATATTGTCTGTAATTAATCATTGTTAAAAATAATTTCCAAAGAAACTTGAAGCTGTTTTGAATACATTACTTTCCCTTTTGTAAATGAATCACAAGTTTCGAATGAATAATTTGAATGAATGCTTCAATTAATCACTCAAAATTACAGAGATTTGCCAACATCTATTGGTGGTTTTAATGTCACAATGTTTTATCCATTACAGGCCTAAACCATCCAAAAACATGATATATATATATATATATATATATATATATATATATATATATATATATATATATATATATATATATATATATATATATATATATATATATATATGTGTGTGTGTGTGTGTATATATATATATGTGTGTGTGTTTGTATATATATGTGTGTGTGTGTGTGTGTGTGTATATATATATATATATATATATATATATATATATATATATATATATATATATATATATATATATATATAATTTCAATCAATCAATTAACCAATCAATCATTTAATCAATAAACAATTGCAAAAATGAATTCAATTAAAAAAAAAATTTTTTTTTTCCAATATTGGACACCCCTGTATGGGATTCGTGTCGACCTATACAGCTAAGGCAGTAATGCTAATACTTCACTACTTTATTGAAATGCCCAGTAGCCCTCTTCAAAAACCTAGTATTGTCATATTGCATGGACAAGCAACACTCACATTCTTTCACAGTTTATTATTGCTTTATGCATATCAAATTAAATGCGTAGCTGTTCATCTCTCATGGCTGTAGCATGGGGTACCAAATGGCAGTGCGTGTCTAATGATGGAAGACAGTGACTCTTTCAATCTGCGCTGAATCAGTTTTACTGAGCACTGAAAACAAATCACAGCAGGTCTGGTTGGCAGACATGGTTTTAGGAAAAAAAAAATCTAGACTATTTTTGTGAAATATGCAGTCTTCCATTGGCAATATTTCACTGACAGTGGATGAGACAGCAAGAAGTGTTAATGGAATTTTCAATAGGGAATGAACTATATAGGAAATGGAGAAAGACAAACACCTCACTGGGCAGGGGGTAAGACTTGGATTTATAGCTGGATTTTTCCCCTTCTTTCCTGGAAGATAATTTGTATACTCATATGGATGTATGTTCACTAAAGCTGTTTAATGTAAGGTGTACAATAAAGAAATATTGATTATTACATAAACGTAAAAATTTATTAATTATTTCATCCAATATATTGGCAAAATATTGAACATAACAGATATATTCATGTTAAATTAAACAACAATATTATTCTGACTGTACATATAATAATATACATATAATAATACACATTAATACACAATAATAATACACACCAATAATACAATAATACATTTAATACATATTATGTAATATACAATTTATTTCTGTATTGTATTAAACATAAGCTAAAAAGCTATCTTAATAAATTTGGTTATATATATATTTTAAATGAATAAACACTGGCTAAAACCTAGTGATCTTTAAATAGTAGCAAAGAATACATTTCCAAAATGACAATTATATAGATTTTTTCAGCCCAAGCTCATTCTGAAAACGTAGCCCCGGAGGCGTTTCTGGAGACCACGATTTACGTGGCCGGAGATACGTATGGCTGCGTTTCAGTTTTTCAAGTGAACACTACAGGGCGGTGTGACATCGCTCCTCTTTGTGCTTGCCGGCTGACGGCTGACCACCATGTGAAAGGCTTTCCTGCCGCAACCAGTTGGTCTGGTTAGCTCATCATGTTACGTCGGCTAAGGAGCTGGCCGCGGCGATGACCGGGTTCGAGTCGGGGAAGAGCGGTTCCAGAAATCAGGTAAGACAAAAAACAGAATCCAAAAAATAAAGTGTATGAGTTTCGAAAACGGACGATGGCTTTTCTTTTTCTGGACGGCTTTTGTAAATTGTCTCTTGGGTTTAGGGAAGAAGGAGGAGGGTGGCTGGGTCGGCTGATTGGCTGGCCGGCCGCCCAGTCAATTGTTCACACTGTAAAAAAAAAAAAACTAATTTTAAAGAAAATATCTCTACAAATTTTTACAGTAATTTTTTGTCATTTCAAATTATATTCAAAACTTAGTAAAATGACAAACAATCTCTCTAAATCAGGGGTCACCAAACTTGATCCTGGAGGGCCGGTGCCCTGCAGATTTTACCTCCCACCCTAATCAAACACACCTGAACAAGCTAATCAAGCTCTTACTTGACATACTTAAAACATCCAGGCAGGTGTGTTGAGGCAAGTTGGAACTAAACCCTGCAGGGACACCGGCCCTCCAGGACCAGGATTGGTGACCCCTGCTCTAAATTAACAGTTTGACTTTCACTTTAGGTACTTTATCATTAAAGACAAATTACTGACATTTTTATTTTTTATACAGGAAATTTCCAGTATTATTCATACAGTATTTTTTCTGTTATTTTAAATTATATTCAAAAGTTCGTAAAAATTACAAACAATATCTGTAAATTAACAGATTGACTGTTATTTTATGTACTATATAGGTAATGACAAATTACAGCAATTTGTCTGCTTTATACAATAAAATTGCCTTTTTATTTACAGAGTGTTTTTTTCCTTTTTTTTAAGTACATTTAAAATTACATAAAATTAAAGTAATGAATTGTAATTACTTGCTCTGAAAAAATAAATAAATAAAAAATCGTAAAAAAACAGGTCAAATTACTGGCAGCTACGGCTGCCAAACAAAAACCATGAAATTACGGTAAAAAAATTTTGTTGAAATAAAGTGCAAAAAATATTAAATCTACAGATATTTTCATTAAAATGTTTACAGAAAAACACAGTTATTTTACAGACTTTTCCTAGATTATTACGATCAAATCTGTTCGATAAAGTTACACACTAAAGAGCACTCACATGCACCTGTTCCGGATTCAGCTGATTGCACAAACACAGTCGGAGGATCGTTATGAACTGATGCACATGCACGTTAAAAGCAGCACTGACCAATTACTTAGTTTTGTTATACTGTTACTGAGAACATTATGTCGCTTTTTCTTCTCTTGCCTAGCTTTGTTAATTGTTCATGGTTTGCTGCCGGGACTGACCATTTGCCTGTTATTTGACCATGACTCTGGATTCCCTGCAAAATGTTATATCTGTTTGCCCCTGTGTTGAATGTTGCTTGCCTTTGGATCTGCATTCATTTGTCAGCATTCCCTTCATGTTACAGTTTCATTTAAGATTTGGAACATTCCATATAACTTAAACCTCAACATGTTTTACATAAATACTATTCAATAAAATGTAACAACTGTAATTTTAAAGTTGTGAGAATTTTAATCCGTTGTATCTTGTTTGCTGTTTTTTTCCAAAAATTTTGATCCAAAATAAAACTGTTAAATTATGACCATGAGCATGTCTTGGCATTTTATTAAAGGTGTTTAATCGTAATGATTTAGGGAAAATTCTTTGAAATAACATTGTCTTCTCTTGAACTTTCAGTGCTGTCACTTTATTGATGATGTTCGATCATAATAATCTAGGAAAAGTCTGTAAAATAACAGTATTTCTTTGTAAAACTCTTAGTGTGTAACTTTATTGAACAGATTTGATCGTAATAATCTAGGAAAAGTCTGTAAAATAACAGTGTTTATCTGTGAACACTTTAATGAAAATATTTGTAGATTTATTATTTTTTGCACTTTATTTTAACAAAGACATTTTACCGTAATTTTATGGTTTTTGTTTGGCAGCCGTAGCTGCCAGTCATTTGACCTTTTTTTTACCACTTTTTTTCTTACAGTGCAGTCATCCAGTCAGTCAGTCAGTCGGACTAAGGGTCGCTCGACAGCGGCCTCCGGCGTCTTTTTACGCGAGAACGGTGCGGGCGCGATCAAAAACAAAAACTGCACAAATACGTACCTCCCGGGACGTATTTCGCGGTCTCCAGATATGTCTGTGGGGCTACGTTTCCAGAATGAGCCTGGGTTGAGATTTTTGGAATTTTACTTATTGTATTTTAATCTCATCAAATAATTATTTTCCAAATAACCACAATAAAAAGATAGGGAGAAAGAGGAAAAACTCTCAAAATGTTACTAAATACAGGAATTATTTGTTGATTTCAGTTTCTCCTTTCATGATGTATAATTTTTATTACTGGTTGTTACTACCTAACTTTAAATGCATCCCGGTTTCGGAATGATCCTGCAAACAAAAACAGACATAAACCAGACACAACCAGATTTGCCATAGCAACTCTTGTATCACATAATACTTTGTATCTTTATTGCCTCTCAAGTTCACTCATGCAATGCATCTTGGTCCACTCCTACAGTGCCTGGCTCCACAAGGTCTGCCAGCTCAGAGCTCATCATAAAATTTGAGCTGAAGTTCCTCATTACCTTTAGAGCCATTGTTGAGTCGAATATTGCCACTTCTTTAATTATATATTCACTGTACAGTATGTATCACTGCAGTGATTCTGAGCACGTACTGTAGCTGTCTAACATGAGATTAGTAAACAAAGTTTCGTCTTGTATGTATTTGCAGCTTCAGCAAACTGTCCGCTCTGACCTGTGTCTGATTACTGCACTTTCTACGCTGGTAATTTGAAAAAATAATGGCATTTTTAAGCTCACATTGGATTTAGCTGATGAAATTTTAATCACGTTAGGTTATACAATATCTAATAATATGTGATATTTCCTACTCTTAATACTGTTCCTTAATAGTTAATAAACATCACATTTTATTTGTTA
This sequence comes from Danio rerio, assembly GCF_052040795.2. NCBI lineage: Eukaryota > Metazoa > Chordata > Actinopteri > Cypriniformes > Danionidae > Danio > Danio rerio. Next base: position 25,136,325 of record NC_141041.1, on the reverse strand, counting down.
TAAATATAACTATGTACATACTGTATAATTGAGACTAAACAAGTCCCTGGATGTGATGCAAATTAATTTTAAACCACAGTTTGAAAAAAATAATTGAACATATTAAGTTAGATTTTAAGAAATGATATAGCCTGTTCTTTTTCTGTTTCACTATTAAAAACAAATGTCATAGAAGCCAGATACATTCCTGCAGTCATTTGTTACTAAATCAAACTGTTTTAAAATAAATGATTTCATTTTCTATTTAAAAAGAAAACCCCTTTTTTGAATAAATCATACTTTTTGAATGAATCATTTGAATGAATGATTCACTGAATTACTCAAAATGACAGGGATTTGCTGAGGTGTTTCGGTGAATTTAATTTTACACTTGTTTTACATACACTGTAAAAAAATGCAGGGTTCCACACAAGTTGATTAGGTTACATATAATTGAGACTAAACATGTCCCTGGATGTGATGAATGTGTTACAAATATATTTTAAGCAACAGTTTAGAAAACAGCAATTGAATACAGTGCGAGTTAGATTTAAGACACAATATTGCCCATTTATTATTATTATAATTATTATTATTATTATTTGTGCTTTATTACTAAAAACAAATTTTACAGAAACCAGACACATTACTGCAGTCATTTGTTTCTAAATCAAACTGTTTTCAATAAATGATTTCATGTTCTATTTATAAAGATTTCCACTTTTCTAAATGAATCATATTTTTTGAATGAATCATTTAAATAAATGATTCAGGGAGTAACTCAAAATGACAGGAATTCGCTGACCTATATTGGTGGTTTTGATTTCACATTTGTTTCACAGTATTTTTAAGAATAATAAAACTTTCCAGCTCACATTAGATTCAGCTGATGAAATTTTAATCTTGTTATGTTATATAATTTCTAATAATATGGAATATTACCTACAATTAATTCTGTTTCTTGGTAGTTGTAATTACAACAACAAATTATACTTGTTATAACTATAATTATTTACATATAATTGAGACTAAACATGTCCCTGGATGTGATGCATAATCAAGGTTATTCAATTTGTTCTCGAATTTGCATTTCACCATGGGAGTTTGTGACAGCACAACATTGTCATATTTTTTTTTTCCTCCTCCAGTGCAGCAGCTTGCATTCAACCGGCTGTTGGCGGTCAGTGTTGCTCATTATATCAGAGTAAGCAATAACTGTAATGGAGTGGTAAAAACAAACAATTGGCTCAAGCGAAATTTATATTGGCAGTAAGCATAGCATCCAAATCCTGCACAGCTATCATATTAACAGCATTAGACTAGACAGTCTAGGCTTAAATCGTTCCGTTTCATTTTAAAACAACCTAAATGTACGCCATTCGATTTATAGAACAGCTTTCTAACTATTTAGATCAGCCAACTGCACCGCTTCACATAAAACAACAGCATTCGTCAGCAGATTTGGTGCAGCTTTTAAACTTTATATGTATCAGTGGACTGGTAAAGGCAGATTTGGCATCTTAATCACTTACATTATCAGATATTAATTCTGCTAATTGAGCTAGATTGAGTCGAAGATATTTATAACCTGGTGCCCGAGGCCTGACCGCTAAATGTTTACCTCTGCTTTAATGTTAATGTGTCATCCCTGGAGATCTCCTCAGCTCTGCTTATATTCATCACTCCGCAGGAGCACCACAGACTTGGAGTCAGTCCATGGAAACACTGCGCTCCGTCTAGCGTGCGCTGCGTTGGTTTTGAAGTCTTTGCAGCAAACAAGGTATTTATGTAATTGTCTCAAATTATAGGCAATTTACCTGCCACTGACTTTTCCCTGTAAATTTCTCCGACTCTGCTTAGACCAACGCAGGATAGAGTTTATTAAAAGTTCTGACCTGGTCATAAAAGGAAAAACGCAGTGCAGTGTTTAATTAAATCCATCCTTAAATGTTGAGCTCTTACTATAAATCACAATCTTGTTTCATCAGGGCAGAATTCTTGCTTCCACAGGCTTACAACTCATAAATTTAGGCATTGAATCTGTGTTATTTAGGCCATAAATATTTCCTTTTATACATCATTAAATGTTGCTGAGTTGCGATAATTCTTCAATCACAAAACAGCTTAAACTTTGCAGTAGTTTCATCGTGTCATGTTATATTAAACAGCTTTTGGAATCGCATCAGATGTTGTAGGCAGATAAAATGGCTCATTAATCTGGCAATATAGGCAAGATGCAACACATGAGGCAATATGGGGGCCATGCAAACTCTACCGATTGCTATCCAGCTGAGTCACATTACAAAAAGCCGCACGGTCTTATTGCAACCTGTTATTAGTTTTGGATGGGTTTTCCCTCCAGCCTCGCATTGAAATGAAATGGAAAACTATCCAGATGTCTATCTGAAAGTGCTGAGGCTTCTTCTTTGTGTTCTTAAAGGTGAAGTCGGATATTTTTCCAGGCTTAATATGGACAGACAGCAACAAAGAGCCATTTGTTAGCTGATTTTACTTGAAGTTTGTAATCACTGTGACTTATAATTAGATTTCGGAGCATAACAGACCTACAGTGTGAACATCTTTGTACTGTGGAGCACAAATAAAGATAATATGAAAGTTTGTTTCCATCAGGAAATAAACAATAGTCTGTTTGTGACTGTTTATCTTGCAGTCATCACTTTCTTTTTTTCTGACAAATTTTGTTAAAATCTAACAAATCAGACCTTTCTTTCTTAGAATTGACTTACTTTCTTGTAGAACTGCAGATTTACATATACTGAAGGTTTTTATTGATGGCTTATAACATCCTGTAATAACACTTGTAACATCCATTGGAACTATATTTTACAAAAGGTTCCTATAAAAAAAACACTTCTTTACACTATTAAAGTGTTCTCACATAGACAACAGTTCTTTAAAATCATATATTTTAATACCTCCCACAATGTAAAGTCATCAATTTTTTTTTTTTGCTCAGAATATCCAAACATTTCTCTTTCCTTATCCCTTTAACTGCCCCACAAACAAAAAACAACTTAATGTAACTCCTAATATCACTAGTTAACACACTCAATGCATTTTTTTCAACACATCCTACAATTTCTAAAGTCAACCATTTGGTAGAGGGTGATATTTCAGTTTATGGTAAAAGTACCAAAATTAACAAATATTCTCATTCATTCATTTTCTTGTCGGCTTAGTCTGTTTTTCTGGGGTCGCCACAGCGCAATGAACCGCCAACTTATCCAGCAATTTTTTACGCAGCGGATGCCCTTTCAGCCGCAACCCATCTCTGGGAAACATCCACACACACATTCATACGCTACGGACAATTTAGCCTACCCAATTTACCTGTACTGCATGTCTTTGGACTGTGGGGGAAACCGGAGCACCCGGAGGAAACCCACGCAAAGGTAGGGAGAACATGCAAACTCCACCACATGAGCTGAGGTTCGAACCAGCGACCCAGCGACCTTCTTGCTGTGAGGCAACAGCACTACCTACTGCGCCACTGCCTCGCCTAACACATACTCTATGAAAAATAATTGTAATAAAACATTTCTGTATACTAAATCATCTTTATTTTTTGGAATATGCCATAAAATGTTTCTGATTCTCATTTTACAAGTTTTCTTGTTTTAAAAACAAAATCAAGTGTAGTAGAGCAACAGGTTATGTTGGTTGGATTTTCTTGTAAACCAACAATGCTGTGTGTAAACCGGTCATTCTTTAAATGACTTTATTTAAAACAGTCAAAATATGGTCAACCATTTGATAGAACAGGCAGTGAAAAGGGTATTCTGAGAAATACACTGTTGCAAGACCTTTTTTAAAAATGTTTAAACA